>NC_139961.1:26662532-26692532 GCF_963454915.1 Gymnoscopelus microlampas
TCCCCACCATGGTGCAGACGCACCAGCCACCTATGCGGGTATACAAGTATCCCTTTGAGATAGTGATGCTGGCCTACGAGAGGCGTTTCCCGAAATGTGACATCTTGCCCATGTTCGTGGGCAGCGATGTGCTCAGCGAAGAGTCTAGTGAGGATGGCTCCACTTGCAGGGTGGTGCGGCGCTGTACTGTGGATGTGGATGTCCCACGCATCCTCAAAAGCCTTGCGGGGGTGGATTACATTTACTTCATCCATAGGGTCATACTGAACCGACGGGAGAGGACGATTCACATCAGGTCCCACAATGAGACCTTCTCCAATAGGCTTACCATCACTGAAAACTGCTCCTACACGGTCCACCCTGAAAATGAAGACTGGACATGTTTCGAGCAGATCGGCAGCCTGGACATCAAGTCCTTCTTTGGCTTTGAGAACACGGTGGAAAGGATCGCCATGAAACACTACGCTAATAGCATCAGCCATGGCAACGAGATCATAGAAGTCCACCGTAAGGAGCTGGAGGCTGAGGGAATCACCCATGTGCCACGCTGGACGCCATCCTCCCCTTCCCGGGCGCCCCCGACCAGACCGCCCCCTTTCAGGCGGCCCCCCACCAGGCCTCCCCCTCTTAGGCCGCCCCCTGTCAGGCGCCCCAGTCTTTCCACCAACCCACCTGTCCCTACGCCAAACATCACCGGCCCGCTATCTGCCAACGCTGAGGCTAGCGCCGCCCAGGACGCAGCCGACGAGGTCTATGCCAGCCAGGCAGACAGCATGACAGAGAGCACAGATTCGGGCTGGCTGATCTGGGGGTTCTGTTGGCTGCGCCGCGGTCTTGGCTGGCTGTACTCGGGGGTCGGCTGGCTGCAATGGTGGCGGGTGGCCTGACCTGGGGTGCAGGGATGTCTGTTTTGTTAAACAGGGGTGTGGCTGTCTGTAGTAGTGGGGCTGCATACTGTTGTGTGGGGTTGGTTCGGTGGACTGTAGAGGCGCATGACATTACAATGGTCCTTATTTGGAAGTGTGGAACCGGAATATACTTCCCCCTGGCAGTCAGAACTGCAAAATCACTGCAAATCTTCCGCCGTCTGAAGACACACCTCTTCAGATCCCACCCCACCCCCTAGCACTCCCCTCTCCTTGTATCCCTTCTTGACACCTTTTTTCGATAGATGCTAGTTTACTACAGTACGCTTCTTATGTTTTTGTTATACTTAGATTAGTTTTTCTTAGATAGCATGTTGTTTGAACAAAAGCTAGGTTCATTGTTTACCCGGTGTCTTAGTTTATTTGAGGCATTACATTGTTCTCTGCACTCTACTTGTGTGACGATTTACCTTGTTGTTTGTTGTCTAGAGTTCATGCCTACTCTGCTTATTCTGATCTCACATTTGTAAGTCACTCTAACGGCCCTATTCTGGGCGCCGTCTTACCCATTATCCCTAAACTTCTTTGCCATTTTTTACTATTTTGAAAAACATTTTCAAATAGTTGAAATAGCAAATCTACAAGCTCACAATGTGTCGATGTAGATTGGCTATTTGAACTAATTGAAAATGTTTTTCAAAATAGTAGAAAATGGCAAAGAAGTTTAGGGATAATGGGTAAGACGGCGCCAAGAATAGGGCCGACACTGTATGCCTAAATTGTAATTGGTGGCACATTGATCTAAATGTGGACTTGATGTCTCCTTCTGTGGCCTTTGGCCTGAAGATCCACTCTTGTTCTTTTCCCCCTGCTTTTCCTCCTCTTTTTTAAATGTCTCTCTCAGGTTCCTACACATTAATCTGTGATAAGTGATAGTATGTATTTGGTTAAAACTAAATGTGTTTTTATTTTTTGTTTTGTGAAAAGGTTACTATATTCTGATAGTGACTGTTGCTATAGAGTGTATTTACAGGGGTCTCCCCATCTCTCAGGTTCTTTAGTATACAGTACTATGCAGAAAATACATTTTCAGGTGGGTTACAAATGTCCTCCAACCAGGAGAGAGAGCCCCTTCATCAGCTAAGATTCCAATTCCAATTATGTCTGCATGTGTTTCATTACTTCAAATTTCATTGTGTTTATCCTGTATCCTGCAGAATTCTCTCCTGAATTTGTATCCTGAAAATGTATAGCTCTTTCTGAGCTAACACACTTTTAACAAACAAACAAGCCAACAATTAAATACATAAAATAAAATAAATAAAATAAATAAAATTAATAAAATAAATAAAATAAATAAAATAAATAAAATAAATAAAATAAATAAAATAAATAAAATAAATAAAATAAATAAAATAAATAAACATTTGTTTGATTGAAAATATTCTGTACTAAAGATCTGGATAGAATGTTACAACGGACTTTTCAGTTTAGCCCAATAACTTGTAGCCTATAAATATCACTACATATAAAATAGCAGATCTACAAGCTTACAACACGTCGCTTGTAGATCGGCTAAATTCAAATAGCCTAAAGCTGAAGTGGTTAATGTATGTTTTATAATAATATAATATTTCCCCAAGCGGACACTGAACCCCTTATTGATGCCAATGAGCAGGTTGGTGTCTTGCATGGTTTCCTCCACTGTCTGTGTATCAGTGAATGTAGGCTAATGCACATTGTAAAGTGCTTTGGATAAAGGCGCCATATAAATGCACCATTTACCATTATGTATTAAAGCTACCCAGCTGTACATAAAGTAATTCAAAATCAGCCCCATGCTCCTTTACGAGCTGCGCCAATGAAATGATGAACATATTAATGCATTACTTAATTACAATCCAATAATATGATTTTGAAATGGGACATTGCACTAAATGAGTAGCTGCTATTAGATTTGATACTGATAAGCAGTGGTGGAAGAAGTACTCAGATGTTTTACTTAAGTAAAAGCAGCAATACCATGATACAAATACTCTGTTACAAGTAAAAGGCCTGTGTTCAAAAGGTTACTTGAGTAAAAGTACAAAAGTATTGGCATCAAAATGTACTTAAAGTAAATGTACTAAAATGTTTGAAAACAGCAGATCTACAAGCTGACAATGCATTGCGACGCATTGTGAGCTTGTAGATCGGCTGTTTTCAAATAGCCTATGTAGGCCTATAAAATAGGGTTAAAGTGATTAATGCTTGTTTTAAAATATAATAATGTATATCTGAAAAGTAACTTGCAGCTATAATATTATATAATTCAAATAATTGTAATGGAGTAAACGTACAATATGGCTATTTTGTCCAAAATTCTAAACAAAAAAAAAATGTGGAAAATGTTTTTAAGTAATGTAACGTATACATGATTAGAACAAGCTTAAACATTCGACCATTATGGTCTAATATTTCTACAATTGCTGCAAATTACTACAAAACCTGTATATCCAGTCATTTTGGGGCGTAAACAAGAAGTTGAAGGATAAAATTAACTCTGATAATGATGTACTGTGCGTGTTCACATCATGTATACTTTACATTACTTATACGACCATTTTTCTAATATGTTAAATTTTAACATTTTGGCCAAAATAGCCAATTTTACATCGAGGTGCCCAGATGTCCCTTGTGCCCACCTATCCTGTATCCCTTCCACCACTGCACTGGATCAGTCGATTTGACGTCCGTCAATGCATTCGGTGCGTCTGTAGTAAATCTTGGGCGCAAGAGTATAGCACTAGCCTATGACGTGCAACATTTTTTGAAAAAAAAGCGTAGCCCTCTACTAACCATCAGTGGTGTAAAGTAACTAAGTACATTTACTCAAGTACTGTACTTAAGTGCAATTTTGAGGTATTTTTTACTTTACTGGAGTATTTCCAATTTCAGTACTTTTGCTTCTCAGAGGGAAATATTGTACTTTTACTCCACTACAATTATTTGTAAACTTTAGTTACTAGTTACTTTGTAGATTTTTGAATATTATTACAAAACATACATTAACCACTTCAACCCTATATACATTTTGGCTATTTGAAAACCAGACGATCTACAAGCTCACAATGGGTCGCGATGCGACCCATTGTGAGCTTGTAGATCTTTTCAAAATAAATGTATTCATTTCATACATTTGAAAACTTGAAATTAGACATTCTGCATAATTAGTACATTTGTATACGAATACTTTTACTCAAGTACATTTTGAATTCCGGACTTTTATTTGTAACAGAGTATGTCTACATTGCAGTATTGATGCTTTTACTTAAGTAAAACATGTGAATACTTTTCCCACCACTGTCCACCACTGGAATTGGATCAGTCGATTTGACATCCGTCAACGCATTCGGTGTGTCTGTATAGTAAATCTTAGGCGCAGGGTGTGAATTTCAGCACCAGGGGAGAGGGAACAGCTCCCGTCGATACCGCAACACGCAGCAGCAAGACTGAGGAGAGGGAAAAGGCACGGATTTGTTAATTTGGCCAAGGTCAGTCTTTAACGATCGAGCCCAAAAATGTGCGTCGGAGACTATACAGGCACTCGCATTTTTTTGTCGTTTTTTTCTTTTCTTAAACATGCGGAACGTCAGAGGATTCAGTCGATGTGAATGAACCGTTTATATGGTCGTTTTACCAACTGGAAATCTGGATTACAGAGAGCAGGTTAGATGCAGTATGGATACGATGAAAGACTGCCTTATTTTATGGATCTAGACGTTTTATTCGGGATCTAGACGTTTTATTCTGGATTTACACGATTTATTCTGGATCAAGACGTTTCCGTCTGTTTGTTTTTTCTTCTTGTGGTTAATGCAGACCACAAATTTCACTGCTCGCATGCCCTGAAGCCAGGAATGAAAATTTGGATTGTTCTACTGAATGCGGCTCTTTGTGTTGCCAGTGGAAATGTTACAACAAGGGACATTTGTAAGGAGAAGACATGCTCTTGCAGCGAGATAGAGGGAGAGCTGCACATAGACTGCGAAAAAAGGAGGTTCACCACTCTGCAACATTTGACTGGCCCCAGCTCTCAGTTTTACCACTTGCTGTTGCATGGGAATTCACTATCCAAGCTATTTCCCAACGAGTTTGCCAACTTTTATAATGCTGTAAGCCTGCATTTGGAAAACAATGGCTTGCATGATATTGTCCCCGGTGCCTTCCTGGGATTGCAGCTGGTGAAAAGGCTTCACATCAACAACAACAAGATACGATCGTTCAGGAAGAGTACATTTACCGGGCTGGACAACTTGGAATATCTCCAAGCCGATTTTAATCTATTGAGGGATATCGACCCCGAGGTTTTCAGGGACCTAAATAAACTCGAGGTGTTAATACTTAATGATAACCTAATCAGTGCGCTACCTATACACGTCTTTCAACATGTGCCCATTACGCATCTTGACCTGCGGGGGAACCGAATCAAAACGTTGCCTTATGAGGGGATTCTTGAACAAATACCGGGAATTGCGGAGGTTTTATTGGAGGACAACCCGTGGGACTGTAACTGCGACCTGCTTTCTCTCAAGGAATGGCTGGAGAACATACCGCATAATGCGCTCATTGGGAGGGTGATCTGCGAGGCTCCGACCAGACTGCAGGGGGGCGACTTGAACGAAACGTCAGAAGCTGATCTGTGTCCTTCAAAGAACGGTGGTGCTGACACTAGCCTGGTCGCACCTCCCACCCAGGATGAGACCTCGGAACCCGCCGCCGGTGCTGGCCCCCGTCCAACGCCTAAACCAAAAGGTAATGCCGCCGGAGGACCCGCGACGCCAGGCCACGGCCCAAAGAGCCGCTCCAAACCGCGTGAAAGCTGGCAGCTGACCACGAAGCCCACTCCTGTGACAGGTGTGGACGGGGAGAGAGAGCAGCTGCAGAATACGACGTGCCCACAGCCCTGTAGCTGCAGGCTGATTGGATCCAGACAGGGCCTGGGGGTCAATTGTGAGGGAAAGAAGATTGAGAGTCTATCGAACCTCAAACCCAAACCCCTGGCCGCTCACGAGCTGAACATGAGAGATAATAACATCCACGTTATTAAAAAGAACCAGCTGGTGGGGTACTCCTACCTCAACCTGCTTCACTTGGGGGGTAATAACATCAAGGTGATTGACAACAGTACTTTTTACAACCTGACTGAACTCATGTGGCTGTATATGGATAAGAACTACCTGGATACACTCATGGCAGAGATGTTCGTTGGCCTACAGAATCTGGAATATCTCAGTTTGGAATACAACGACATTCAGCTCATTGTGGCAGGTGCGTTCAGCCCCATGCCCAAACTCAAGGTTTTGTTGCTTAACAACAATTTGCTGAAAGCTTTGCCCGTGGATGCTTTCCTTGGAACTTCTTTATCCAAGATTAGCCTGCATAATAACTATTTCACGCATCTCCCGGTGACCGGCGTGTTAGACCAGCTCAGTTCAATTTTACAGATCGATTTGCACGGAAACCCTTGGGATTGCTCGTGCAACATCGTGCCCTTCAAGCTGTGGACGGAGAAACTCGCACCGGACGCCATTCTGAGCGAGCTCAAATGCGAGTCCCCGGAGGACTTTTGGAATAAGGATTTCCGCAACGTCCAAAATGATCTCATGTGCCCTAAATTATACGAGAGAACCTCGCCAACCTCCCTGTCCAAAAATAGCACTTTTACAGTGGACTCTGGGTCGCGCTCGAACTCCTATTTGGAGCCCAGCAGCGTGTCCATCTCGGTCCTCGTACCCGGGTTGCTACTGGTGTTTGTCACGTCTGCTTTCACCGTTGTGGGAATGCTCGTCTTCATCCTGAGGAACCGCAAGAAGTCAAAGCGGAGGGACGGGAACTCCTCTGCCTCGGAGATCAACTCCTTACAGACGGTGTGCGACTCGTCTTATTGGCACAGAGGGAGTGGGCCTTACCACGGAGGTGGGGGCGCGCACAGCGGCTTCGACTGTAGCGTGCACTTCTCCACGACAAATGATGTGTAAAACAAACTGCTTTAGGCTAGTATTAAAGGCCTATGCTACACACATACGTACCCCAATGGATTATAGACAGTCACATGGACTGACAGACAATCAAGTAAGTCAGTCTTGCTGCACAGGCCCCATATACTGTAATATGTGCAACACTGGTTGCGTTGGTATGTAGGCTACTGTTAATGACAGTTCTCCCCCTCTCAGAGAGAGAGAGAGAGAGAGAGAGAGAGAGAGAGAGAGAGAGAGAGAGAGAGAGAGAGAGAGAGAGAGAGAGAGAGAGAGAGAGAGTGAGTGTGAGCGAGAGAGACACAGAGAGCGCGAGAGAGAGAGAGAGAGAGAGAGAGAGAGAGAGAGAGAGAGAGAGAGAGAGAGAGAGAGAGAGAGAGAGAGAGAGAGAGAGAGAGAGAGAGAGAGAGAGAGAGACAGACAGACGGGGAATGGTGCACGGGAGCGCATGAATGTAATGTAAATATTCGGACCGTTGTATCATAATCTGCATGATGATATTTCTCGCATGGTTTCAACACACTGATGAGGAACCATAATACCACCATTAACCAACCAAGAGAAGGCAACTTGACCTTTTCATGTTCTATAAATATGCCGCCTATAATATGCTGTAGATATTAATAATTATACTATTCTGACTATTACAAAGTGCCATTTCTCGTTTTTTTTGTTTCTGTTTTTTTGTTTATTTATTTTTTGTTGTGAACCTACAGTTGGGATTTGTATTTGCTGTGATGAAACAATATGTGTTTGGAGAGAGAGACAAAGAACAAAACAAAAAAACGATGAATAAATCGAGAAGGAGTGTTGGAAGTGTTCAAAAGCTGCCAATGCATGTTATTTTCGGTTGACATATTGGGATTATTTATACCGTACTAGTTGGTTCAGATTAAAACCACGTCTGCACAGTCATCATCTCCTTTATGAATGTAAACTGTGTTATTTTATGGTGTGCCAATGTTGACTTTCAAGAATACCAATATGCTCGCCCCAAAACACAGTCGCCCTGGGGCAAATCCGGTGGTATTCACCTGGTAGGCTATTCCTAAACGTAACCTCAGTAAACTATTCCTAAACCTAACCTTATTCCTAAACGTAACCTCAGTAAAATGGTGCCAAAACCTAACATTATTCCTAAACTTAACCTCAGTAAAACTATGCCTAACCCTAAACTTATTTCTAACCTTATCCTCAGTAAAAAAATGCAAGAAAAATAAATAGAGGCGAGCGTGTTTTGGGGTGAGTCTTACCAGCTGTAATAACAGTTCCTTGGTTTTGTGGGTAAATCTAGCCTGCTTTGGGTGAGAGGAACAACACAACATGCTTTCAGTCATGTGAAGGTAGGGTTATATAATTTTGTTGCTGTTTTTGTGTATTGTTTTTGTTTGTTTGTTTGTTTTATACAGAACAAAGTAAAATAGTGTTTTCAATGGAGCTAGGCCTATGTACAGTTCTATCGATGTACAAAACGCAGGTAGGCTATAGAAAATAATATTGTTTTTAACAATCAGAAAAACGTATATGTAAGCCTTGCCGAGCTATGTGGGCAGGAGCCCATATCTCCTGTTTCTGTAGCGTGAGGCAGCTTGATGTACAAGTACACCCCCTGGACATGACGTTTGTAGGTCGCAGGGACTTACCCCAATCCAACCCTTGACGCTGACTGCCAAGCTGGGAGGCATTGGGTCCCATTTTTATAGTCTTTGGTATGACCCGGTGCGGGGATCGAACCCCGACCTCCCAATCTCAGGACACTCTAACCACAAGGCCACTGAGCTGGTAGAAAAAGAAAAAAAGAAAAAGAAAAAACGTATCCCTCCACAAAAAAGCTTCTGGCTATGATTCACTTTTATTATATCGTGAGCTTTTGTAAAGCCACCAAATCTTCACTGATTAGAACAACATCTAATAATGATGTGTACAAATAGAATATTAACGCCCCACCTCCATGGGGGGAAAATGAAATGAGCAAGTTAAGATAATGCAGGATGCCTTTTTCAATGAAGCATCTTGAACCCTGCAGCTATAGGGTATTTATTTGGTTGCGCGCATGTGGTCACTTTGCGCTCATGAAAACGAATGCCACGATTGAGTCCTATTCTGCAGAGTTCAGCTAGCTGTCGAGTTATGTATGTAACCCAGCAAACGTGGAAAGCATTAAAGATGGATGGGATGCATAATTCCAATAACACTGTACGTTTTACCTATCCCATAATTTATAGATTCATCACTTTCTCTGCAGCATATGAGAAAGACACAAGGAATGTGCAATCTTGTTTTAAACATGATGTAAACTTGTAAAGTAGAAATGCTATTGACTTTATTGACATTAATTTCTTTATTTATTTTTCATATATATATATATATATATATATATATATATATATATAATAGCCATCTGTAAAAATGGCTTATACATCGAAACAGTGAACCTAATTCGGCTCACAACTACCTAAGATACAGTGCGCACAGAGTTGGTTTGAGATGGGTTTACTTTACACTATACAGTACACTGTTCCTCCTCCCCATGCAGCCAACAGGCCTCTTTCCTCCGGTCTGTGTAGCGCTGTCCATGGTGCTGAACCACACCGCTTTCCCCATAGTCTAATAGTGTAGCGCTGGCCATGGTGCTGAACCACACCGCTTTGCCCATAGTCTATAGTGTAGCGCTGTCCACCGTGCTGAATCATTTACCCCAGTCTGTAGTGTAGCGCTGTCCATGGTGCTGAAACAGTGGTGGAAAGTAACTAAGTACATTTACTTAAGTACTGTACTTAAGTACAATGTTGAGGTATTTGTACTTGACTTGATTATTTCCAATTTCTCAATCTCAGAGGCAAATATTGTACTTTTACTCCACTACAATTATTTGAAAGCTTTAGTTACTATTTACTTTGCAGATATAAATTATGATATAATGAAACATACATTAACCGCTTTTGCCCTATCTTATACCTAGGCTATTTGAAAATAGCCGATCTACAAGCTCACAACACGCCACGTTGTGAGCTTGTAGATCTGCTATTTTCAAATATTTTTTAGTACTTTTACTTTTGGTACTTTAAGTACAGTTTAATGCCAATACTTTTGTACTTTTACTCAAGTAGATTTTGAATTCTGGACTTTTACTTGTAACAGAGTATTTCTATATTGCAGTATTGGTACTTTTACTTAAGTAAATAATTTGAGTACTTTTTCCACCACTGGTGCTGAATCACTCCGCCTACCATGGTTGTGTTTCTGTTTGAGAGTATTTATGCGTGTGCAAGTGCATGCATGCAGATCCACATGCATGTGGAAGCGTAGCGTGTGCTTGCTGGTTATTTGAGCAAATACCTGTACATATAGATTCCCTAATGTCCCCTATTTCCCGCCACCGCACCCCCACACTGTAATATGTACTGTAACCAGGCACTTACATGGCTTTGGGGACTAATATCTTCTCGAAAGATCTTATGACAATATTCTTTCAATCACTTCCTGCTTTTGGTCCAAATCTCCCCCAATCCCTGTTTCCCTCTATCTGTTCAATCAGGGGAGAAGAAGGGATAACTATGTGTCTGTTCTGTGGAAAATTACTGTGCTACAACCCATTGATGATTTCTCATACTTTCCAAGTGCTGTGTATTAAAGTTACATTCATTTCTAAGTGCTGTGTTTTAAAGTTACGTTCATATGCTTTGCGACATTTGACCTGCTTCCATTTTGTTAAATAAAGTGTGGTTGAGGTTGAGTAAAATACAATGTTGGTATTGGAAGTGTTATTGCATTTGACTTACACGTGCACTGGGGTGAGGGTTGTGTGAAAAGTGCAAATGTGGTACTTGTTTTAACTTATGTCCTCATTACTATATTCCATAATACTTTATAGCCTGGCACGTTTACAACTTCCTTCTGGTTAAGAGTGTGGTGTGGTGATGGTCTTACATTGTATTCTCCTTTTCTGTCCTGTTTTTAATGGCTGAATTTATTTGACATATTGTGTCTTCAAAGTAAAATATTGTCTGAGTTATCTCTGTATCAAGTCCCCAAAAGACATTATGATTATTAGGTATCCTGTATAATCTTCAATTGGACATCTGGGGCATTTGATCTAGGGAACCATAAAGTGTAAACATCATATTTAAAGTCTGGAGTTTCAGTGCCACGGCCTGTTAATATAAAAGGCATGTCACTGCGAGCCCCTTAAATCATCAATCATTCTCATTTGGGTATTTATCAAAACAATAATGTATATATGAGAGACGTTTTCTTATTATTAGAAAAGGTAATGCATGTTTGTTTCTTTTGGATGATGGTTTCACAACACAGTGCTGTTAGCTGGTCAAGCTGAGATACAGGGGCTTGCCATCCATTGGCAGAATGTATTGTGGTTCAGTCTTTGTAATGCTTTGGATAGAAAAAGGCAAATGCTGTGCATAGCAGAACACTTGATAGGAATATGTACTGTCAGCCAACAGCTCCTGGGAACACAACCCATTTCTTTTATTCTAACATAAATGGACTTATACTGCAGCACCACAAAATTGGCTTGTGCCCCGCGGTTGTAAATGGCTAAATGTAGAGCTATGGCAGTTGTATGTATTTATTATTCCGCTGGATAATGACACTTGGATGTCCACTGGGTACACCCCCCCCCCCCCTTGTCTTTTAAACACACTGTGCCAATAGCACTGTGGTATGGTTATGGCCCAGCAGGCCTAGTGTAGCTGGTGTGATAGCCACACGCCTCCCTCCAAGGAGATGGCAGTTCGTGCAGCACTTCCAGCAGTGTAACATCATTGGCACACGTCATAACACTTAGCTTTCATGCAAGTCCCAAGGGCCTTGCTCTGGAAGCGGCCCAGGCCATTTATTCCCAAGGGTTCAAGGAATGCATTTGGAAAAATATGTTTTCCAAGGTTCAAAGGCTGGGCCTGTGTTGTTTTTGTTTTCTTTTTTCAAACTAGTCCTATTTTTCCAGTTAATGCAGTACCATCATGTTGTTTGGTTATGCTACACAAATGTGTCACTTTCCTTAGTGTGGGCATTCAAATATTTGAGTAATCAATTGATGCAGCTCTATAATACATCTAACATGGCCAAGTCAGATGAAACTCATAATGCATTATTATTGAAACACAGCCTTTCTTCACAAAAAAAGCTAAGATTCAGTTAATTCAAAATGTCTTGTGTACTTTACTTGCATACATTCTTCCCAGCACATAGTAATGCAGCTGAAAAAAGACACGCTAAATATCCACAAAATAACATGTTGGCAACAACTCCTATGTTTACATTCCTTCTAACAACTACATCACACGTGTAAGGCAATAGTGCCGTTAGCAGAATCTGTCTAGAGATATTATTTGAAGGGAGCACGGTTCACAAATGGTGGACCTGATAGCTGTAAACTAACATCTGATGTTGTTTTACACAGAATTAGCTGTCGAGGTTCCTGTTGAGCACAACATCGGGACAAAAAAGGCACAGATGGCAACATCACACTTCGATAAAGTAGACTCATATCAAAGTGTGGAATAATGACTGGAAAATACATAGCTTTTTATTCTACTTCTCTTTTTTATGCCCTTGGGCACATAATTGGTCAGGCTAAGTGTGAGCCCTTCCATCTTTATCCCAGTTGGTTCCTAGGTTGGGGGATGAGACTGTTAGGCTTGGCCAAAGTCCCAGGTGATCCATTGTGGCTTTGTCAGCAGCTCCAGTACAGCAATCCAATCACTCAGCCTGAGTCTTAGACCCAGGAGGTGTTCAGCAATGATTGCCTGGTCTCATCCCTTGGGGTTTGCTTTTTGCTGTTTATCCCATTTTCATTATTATTATTATTGTTATTATTATCATCATTATTATTATTGTTGTTGTTGTTGTTGTTGTTGTTTTTTTAGTTTTTTTTTAAAATAATTTATACATGTATTCATGTATTTATATCCCCTTCAGCTGTAAAACGTTTAGCCTACATGTCTCACACTGGTGGGCCACAGGCCCAAAAAATCCTGGACGTTAGTTATATACATTAGGTTAGGTAATCATTGTCCTGTATGAAACCAGACTAGAGATCTTCAGAAGACCAATAGTCATTTTGTGGACATGCTACTTTGGGCCCACAGCCCTGCAGCCACTTATTCAGTGTGTGTGTGTGCATATAGTGAATAACTGTGTTCAGGAATTGCTCGCCCATCTTCTGTTTGGACATGTATCAACTTTAGCCAGGCTAAGATCACTTAAAGTATTGACTTGGCATTACCTCTACTAAAGCTGCACGGCACAAACCTGACGTCACCATCACCCCGGGTACTTTTTACCCTCTGGACAGTCCAGTAGTGAGTAAATCAGTGCCCCAATACATGTTTACCATGCGTGACATGCAGACCACTGCAAATACTCAAAACAATTGAGACGATTTCAATTTGTAATTGACCCATATCCAGTGTCAGGCCTGCTCACCATGGGTCTATGTCAGCTGCGTGAGCGGGCCTTTTAATCAAGATGAGTGAATGTCCTACGGAGTGTTTCCTCCAGCTCTAAGTAATCCTCCAATCCCAGCCACCACATACCGATTATCTCATTGATTTGATTTAGCGGCCACAGGCCTGGCCTGCCCATGCCTCACTGGCATGTGAGGCATTATGTGGCTCTACAGTACCTGATCTGATTACATTGGCCAATTGGGAACTTTAACCATGGTACAATAGAGTGAGTTTGCAGTCGTAAATTAAGGATATTTTTTGGCGGCAGGAGGCATTAGTCTACATACCTTTGCATACACATATATACTGTACATGCATTCAGACATGCAAATACAGTATCATCATGCACACACTCACACTCAATGCACACACGTTAGAGCTTGGCTGTGAGATATTTTTATTTCCCAAAGTCGTGTTGGCCTGAGTCCAATGAAGCCTGCCCCCGTCACTTTTTACAATTAAGTGGCTGGTCAGAGAGCAGCTCGAAACTGGGCCAAGGGTACTTTGGCCTATTGATGGAGCACAGCAAGAACCTCTGTGGGCCCAGACACATTTTGTACAGCATGCACTCTCTATATGTGACGATTTAAAGTCATACACACACCACCAGTTGCACTCGCCCCAAGACTTTGAAGCAAAAACGGTGCTAGGATGCTATTTGGGGAAATTAAATGGCACTCCTGTCAAAGTGAGTTTAGAAGATGAATTCTGATGTCTCTTTTAATATCCGTTTCACACAGCATGGCTGGTCAATTATTGGGTCAATTGGTGTCGATAATCTTCATAAATGTTGGAAGAAAATGTGCACAGTTGAAAACGTCACTTGATGCGAGACATTGAGACCATGTGAGGATAATTCTCTAGTCTAGACAATGTCAGAAGCTGGGCAGCTTATATTATAAAATATAATATATCATACAGACTATTTGTGTCTGCGGTGTGACAGACGTTTAGCAGTGAAAAATAAGGTGCATTACGGTTATGATCTGAAATGTTCCTGGGCACAACAAAAGCTGTAGCAACATTACCCATGACCTGATAGCCCAAACACGTATAGATGCAAAGATATGTGTTAAAATTATGCACATACTGCACAAACACACATGCACACATACAGTACCCACTATATAGTCTCTTTCATCCTCTCCCTGTTCCCTGTTTCTCTCACCATGACTCGCACACATGCACAAACTCAGACACACTGTTTTTGTACCATTAACCATATAGAAGAAAGGCTTGGTGGATTTCAAATTAATGGTATGAGCGGGAACCTTGGGGCATGGACCTCACAGATTCATTATAATGATGCTTTAATTTTAGTTTAATTATTTTGGTTAATGTGCAATATCCATTGCATCCGTGCATAGCCTGATCAAAGGCATATGGACTATAGGATCTTGCCACCTGAGAAAGAGAATATATTTGACCGGTTTGACCGGAATAGTATGGTTCTTTTTAAGTGCATTGGGGTCAGATTACCAGCGAAATAACATCACGTGCATACCTGCAAATTCGATGTTCTTTTCTTTTCATTTCATTCATTAGCTGATGATTGGAGGGCCAACATTTAACAAGTACAAAACCAACCGAGGTCCAGTTTACTAAGACTAGACTCACTAGAGGGTTTACGGGGTTAAATGAAATGCTACTGTATGCTTGGAGATTCAACCACCTTTGATCAGTTTTTTTGTTTTTATAATTTTTTGTTTTTATATTGGGGGATATATATGAGTCGAAATGCATACTTAATGTATACAGTGTGGCCAATTAAAATTACGCATTCATATCAAATACAATCCAGAGATGAGAGACTACATGGGAAGTAAACACACTGAGAGACAGAGAGAAAGAGAGAGAGAGAGAGAGAGAGAGAACATGCAGTAAAACTCACCACTACTGAAACAGATGATTGAAAGATCAGTTGCATGGTGTTCACGTTGGTAAAAGGTTAATATGAGCGATCCAAAAACGTAATCCATTCTTTAATGTCCCAAGCAGTAGAGACCATAGGGTAGCGACAAGTAGCCAGTGATTAACTATCAGACTTCCTGTAGTGGCTTTTCAAAATAAGACTCAATGAATAGTGTATGGTTACTCAATACAGGTTTTAATTTGAAGTTCATACTGGTAAGTTCCTTTCTTTTTCTTACTTAAAATAAAAAACTAAACGCATCCATTCTGCTCTCAATAATAAATAAAGAAATGCTTTTGCGCAACTCAGAGCAAAATGATTGATAGTAAGGAACCAAATGTACCCTTACACAACGATGAAGCAGGGACCCCCACTACCTATTGTATACAATTGTGTCGCAGATTAAACTTTTTCATCGATTTTCATGTAGTAGCTTCACTAACTATCATCAGTGTTGAGTGAATTAATGTTGTTTTTTGTTTGCAAATTTTTCCCTCCACCAAATCTCTTTGCTGAAAATGGCGGATCCACTAGCTCGTGGCTTGTAGATCGGCTATTTTTGGCTAATGTTCCCCTCAGAATAGGGATGTGGTTAATATAAAAAGAACAAAAAAGTTCCTATCACACAAAGATTTGGTGGCCCCCCTGTAGTAACTCTGAAGACCCCCTAGGTGTCCTGGACCCCCTGTTGAAGACCCCTGCTGTACAGTCATTAAAAAAAAGAATACTGACATGTACATTAATGTCAGCCTTCTGGTCTCTTTGGCCTTTTAGTAAACAATTAGCCGTTGGACACTCAAATTAGCCAGCTAAGATGACAGTTATCCCTTCATTGATTACGTAATGTAATCTACGCACATTTGCTTAATGTAGCTACTTCTGCAAACCAGCAGTTCACAATAGCAATCCAAACATGAAACATTTAATGAAAAAGGATAGGCAATATATACTGTATTGGGTGATATAAATGAGTAGAAATGCATAGGCTACTGAATGTATACAGTGTGGCACATTAAAATTACGTGTAATACAATCCAGAGATGAGAGACTACATGTTTGTTTTGACCAAATGCAGGATAAAGCCATGTTTCTCGCTCACCATTAATCACTGGATTACGTACTCAGCCATAAGGGGAGAGAATTCGCCTTTTACAGTCAAAAGTCAAATAATTCCCCCACCTAGACAGGGCAGACAGACGGACAGATGGACAGACGGACAGACAGACAGACGGACAGATGTGTATACATTGGACGGTATTCTGGCACTTAGCCGTTGTGGCAGCAAACACTGTTTTCCCCTGAGTGCAGATTGGAGACTCACTGTAGGAAGTCAGTGCACACTGTCTGGCATTGACAAGCACCTTCCTTCCTTTTGTGCTGTATGTGACAGGGTATGGATGGAGAGAGAGAGAGAGAGAGAGAGAGAGAGAGAGAGAGAGAGAGAGAGAGAGAGAGAGAGAGAGAGAGAGAGAGAGAGAGAGAGGAGGGAGGGAGGGAGAGTGTGGCAATCTATAAACTGTCATTGTCCCTCCCTTGATGGCTGAATGATGGATGACTGCATCTTCTCTAACAATACCTAAACACTCCCCATGTGGGGGGCCTCACACATAGGGGCACGCAAGACTCCCTGTGTGTGTGTGTGTGTGTGTGTGTGTGTGTGTGTATGTGTGTGTGTGTGTGTGTGTGTGTGTGTGTGTGTGTGTGTGTGTGTGTGTGTGTGTGTGTGTGTGTGTGTGTGTGTGTGTGTGTGTGTGTGTGTGTGTGTGTGTGTGTGGGGGGGGGGGGTCCAATTTAACCTCTTCCACTGTAGCTGACAGATAACCGTTGTGCCCTTACACGTGTTATGACCCTAGGGTCATGTCAATAACATGTCTGTTATTGTATTGTGTGCTGTTTTGCCTCTACCTGTCCTTTCCCCTAATATAATGTGTGATTGAGTGGTGATGAGTGACTGATTGCGTACCAGCTGGTGTAAGTGGCGACTGATTGTGTGGGTGTGTGAGTGTAGGTGACAACCAGGCTAGTGATTGGCTCCTGTGGTTATAGGCTGGACTATAAAGCTGCCTGACTCCAAGCCATCAGGTGTCTTCCTTCTAACCAGCCCCCAACTGTGAGCGCTCTGTTGTGTTAAAATGACTATGGGTTACATTTCTGGATAATGTAAGAGTGTAGGTTGGTGACCTTTGTTTTTGTTACTATTTGTTCTGTTTTTATTAGTTTATACTGGGTAAGATATTTCTAGTTTTGGTTTCCTCTATGATGGGTTAAACTTGTGTGCACTCGCTGTTTGGGGACTGGGAAGGAGGGAGTCTATTGACCCTTAGGCTGGGACATAAAACATGTACAATAGGCCTATTACAGAATGATTCTTGGCTCCAAGAGTCACACTCACACAATCATGGCTGCTAGTGATGGAGATAGAAAATGAATGTGCTTGGAGACATGACCTATGGGTGAAGCCACCCTCATCAAGTCGATTGATAATGAGCCTTGGTGAGGGATAGACTCTGTGAATAACTGTAGTCCCTGGGTTCCAGAAGCATTTCCCATAGCTTTGTTTGATTGGCTCGGCAGCAGGTTTAAATGTGAAACACAGACACTTTCACGTGTTTCCAGTTGAAGTGTGTTGTTGAGCCAATCAAACGGAGCTATTGGAAAATGAACCTTGTGGAAACCCGGGACTGAGCTGACTGACACAGCTTATAGACAACAAACCTGTGAGGGGACATTTTGCAATGTTTCCATTGGCTGATTTGAACCACTTAAAAAGAGAGAAAACATTTGATTTTTGATTTATTTTAATTTGGTTACAATAATCATCTGCTTATAGTGATCAATTTGAAAGATGTGATCAATATAAGGGGTTTTCACTGAATTATACATTTTTCATCTTCTAATCTTTTATTTTCAGGAGATCAATCATTCATCTGTAAAAAATAAATGGTGGTGAATGTCTTCTTTCCCTGGGGCCCCAAAATATGCAATCAGAACTTACAGATCATTGGCTGATAGTTTCCACAACTATTTCAGGCCACACAGTGTATATATAAATAGCATTAACAATACTGCCACCCTAACATACAGTGCAACTCAAGCAATAAACAATATTAATCTTACCCCCCTGAGAAGAAAGTAGGTTACACACAATGTGGTACAGTATGTGCAAAAATCATGTGACTACGCACGCACACACACACACACACACACACACACACACACACACACACACACACACACACACACACACACACACACACACACACACACACACACACACACACACACACACACACACACACACACACACACACACACACACACACACACACACACACACACACAAATGCAAGCAAAACAATAACAGGTTCTTTTTTTAATGTGAAATGTGTATGTTTTTGTTTATTATCTGGTGTAATTCACATATTTTTCACATTTTGAATACATACAGAAATTACATTTCAAGCACTACTACTAATGGGTAAACAATAAGCATGCCTGCCTAGAATGAAAGACATGCAGAGAGTGGAATCAGATGTGTTTCAGGGTGAAGAAGTCACTACATTAATTATGGATATCATAATCTGAGCAAATGTGTATTCCTTAATGTAAGCTATTAGGTAGTCAAACTAATTTTCATTATGTTTTCATGAGCACACATTCGCAGTTGCTTGTAAGAGATAACGACATCGCTCCCTGACCCCAGCTGTTGAATCCAGTTAAGGCTTCCCCTTTCTGTCTTTATTTTTTTGCAGTACGATCGTGGGAGCCACTGTTGTTTAATATCAATGGAGGGATGTGGAAGTGGAATTGGCAAGCGGAGAGGTCGAGGGGAGAAATTCTTTCCATTAGATGATCATAACTCAATTCATTCTAGCCTGTGCCCATGTATTGATCGACTGAAAAAAAATAATCGATTGAGTCTCTTCTCTTACCTCCTGGCCTATTGTCATTTTACACAATAGGCAGAGTGAGAAAGATGGAGAGTGGGTGAGAAAGTGAGAAAGACAGATATAGAGTTGAGAGGCCGGTAACCGGAGTCCTGACATCATAGTGTAACATTGTTTGTAGTCTCCTTATTGGCTGATAAAAACAATATGGGGGCGCGCGCACGCACGCACGCACGCACGCACGCACGCACGCACGCACGCACGCACGCACGCACGCACGCACACACACACACACACACACACACACACACACACACACACACACACACACACACACACACACACACACACACACACCTAATAATGAACTTAAAGCTCTGCAGCAGCTCTTGGCGAAACATGAAGCTCAAGCGATCAAGGGGGAGTTAATGGAGTGACTTAATGAGGCAACTCCCACCCTCATTTCTGCCATGGCTTTGATAGAGCAAAGTCCATCGCACCATGCTGCAGTATAGCGCCAGCTGTTATATAAAGGGCAGGTGTGGGTGTTCGCTTTACCCCCGTGTATGAACTGCATTCATGAATGAGCACTCATTATACATGACATGTGAGTAAGCGTGAGAGAGGGAGAGACAGAGAAAGGGGAATGACAGGCTATGATAAGCTGTCAAAACGTGGTTGGTGGAAAAAAATGTGTCTGAATACTTGTCAAAATGTTAAATGGCAGCACAGGGATCTTAGTGCATGAAGGCAATGCAAAATCGCATTAATCAACAGGCCAACCTCGTAGAACCCAAGTATCAGCACTGCTTTTCCATTGCATTTTGATTGACAACTATATACAGACCAATGTGAAGCTAGATAGCACTTAATAATAACGCTCTCTTTTGACATGGGAATCACGCACCCTGTTCCAGGCTTTTGCCTATATATACAGTATATGAATATGCACACAGGAACAAGTGAAGGAGAAAAAATAACCACATGAAACAACAATGTTCTCCTCATCAAGAGCAGCAGTTTGACAAGAAGTGTTGCCATCGGTGGCTAATGCCATCTCCCATTATCTGCCACAAGTTATTCCCAAGTCATTCCACAAAACTATACTTATTTAGATTTTGATCTCCTCTCCCCGACTCCGGCACTCTCTCCATTCTCCTTATAGTGAAAGGCTGTGGGCACAATGTGGAACCCCAATGATTTCCATCGCTCATCTTCTCTCTTTTGTCCCCATCCTTCACAACCCCTGCCAGCCCGCTCCTCACCCCCATTCAATCCCTTTTCATTTCCCCCTCAGTTCACTTTACAGACGCTTTCATTTCAGCCCAATCTCTCAATCTCGCCTCACCCAAACCACCACCTCAACCCCAACCCTCCCCCCTCTCCATAGCCAGGCCCATTCACATCTATCCTCTTTCACTAGTGCATCCCCGGCCGTTCCATAATTAGCTTCCTTCCATCCTTTCTTCCTTCCTTCCCCTCTTCAATCTTCTCCTAACTTTTCTTTCTCTCTTTCTTTCTTTCTTTCTTTCTTTCTTTCTTTCTTTCTTTCTCTTTCTTTCTTTCTCTTTCTTTCTTTCTGTTATGAACTTTGGATGCTCTAGGGGATGCAGGATGTAACGAATATTAAAAGACGGGGGAAAAATAATAAGTCTTATTTATAACAATTAAACAAGAGATACTTTTCAAAAAGTAACACAACAAATACACAAAAGGTTGATTTACAGTAAGAACAACTTCAAAAGGAAGCGAACAACTTACATTGCAAGCTAAAGTTCAAATTTAATCTGGAAAGAGACTCATGATGAGACAATGAAACACAGACAACACTGAACCTGTAACTCTTTCTTTCTTTCTTTCTTTCTTTCTTCTGTAACGCCCCCGTCCCACCCTGATGGCAAGAACAGGGGCACCAACGTCTTCCTGGGTTCAGGCAAGGCTATGATAGAAGAAGGTAGGGTCAGTCCACGGGACATTGACGCGCATGGGAGGCAAACTGGATACGGAAGTTCTGTGAAAAAAAGAGTCAATGAGAGCCGGCTGGACCAACACTATTTCTGAACAATTGTCAGTTAATTGGTTGAGGGATATAAAATAAGACATATCACTGTTTGTTTTCTAATCATTCGTTTGTTGATATGCAGACTGTATACTTTTATTGAGGCATCTAAACAGCATCATGTATCGTTTCTGGTCAATGGCCGACAGTCTTGCGATACCTTGGCACGTTCAGAAAAGTACTCTTTAGATACCTCAATAAAATGATACAGTGTACACATCGAAAAGCAACACATCAGAAAACAACGTGTGATACAGTATGTATTCTTTTATCTTCCTAGGCCGAGTATTTTACATTGGTCGCAGTCGTTCAGAAATAGCGGTCCATCTGGCTTTCATTAACTCTAATGTATTCCACCAATTTCTCAGCTGCAGTTTGCTTCCCAGTGTCCCAGTGTGAAAAATATGCCGGCTGTAATCGCTGGATAGCGAAAATGACGTAGATGACCGTACCTTCTTTGTAATTACCTTGGGTTCAGGTAAGTACGTCAGTAAGTAAATAAGTACATTTTATTTGTATAGCACTTCTCACAGAGATATCTCAGTGCTTTACATACAATGAGATTAAAAACAAAACAAGATATTAAAGCAGAAAAGGCTGTACAATGAATCTCAAGCAGGACAACAACACAAGCATGGAAATAAAATCATGTAACATCCGCAAACACTTGTTCAAATAGTAGCGTTTTAAGGTTATTCTTAAAAATATCCACAGAGGCTGAAGCTCTCAAGACGTGTGGTGTGGAAGAGCATTCCAAAGGCTTTGCCACCTTTTGTTTTTAGTTTGGTATGGGGAACTTCTAACCGACCCTGTTCAGCAGACCGTAGGGTGCCCTGCTGGGCACGCAGCGTGGGAGCAGGTCAGTTAAGTATTCCGGGGCCTGACCCTGCAGAGCTCTATAAGTGAGCACCGCAGGACCTTGAACTGGACCCTGAAATTAACAGGAAGCCAGTGCAAAGAGGCCAGGACTGGTGTGGGACCTTCTGCTGGACCTGGTTAACAATCTGGCTGCAGCTTTTTGGTTGTTTTACTGAGGCAGGTGAAAAGTGAATTGCAATACTCCAAGCGTGAGGAGACAAAGGCATGGATGATCATCTCTAACTCAGGGTTTGAAACGATTGACCTAAGCTTTGCAAAGTACTTACTTACTGATTTGATGTGTGTGTCAAGGTGCATGGACTGATCAAAATTAACGCCTTAATGTTTATGAGATTGGAGCGCACAAGCCGCACATTAGGGACCTTTGAGGGACCCAATACAATCAACCACCGTAGGAACAATGCTATCAGGGGAAACAATAAGCTCCCCAGTTTTAGCTGGAGGAAGTTCTTTGACATCCTTAATGGCTGACATACACTCCTATACTACATTCAAATCAAAATCAGCAGGGCTGTCAGTGTTAAAAGAATAATACAATTGGATATAGCCTACCATATACAAATGGTAAGACATGCCTTTAAAAGTACTAATAATGTGTCCTAGTGGTAGCATATAAAGTGCAAATAAAGTCAGACCAAGGAGCGCTTACCTTGAATAACTCACAAGGAGTGTGTAATGAGTTAGACAGTTGACAATTGTATTGACCTGACTAAAGAACAATAAACAAATAAACAATAGCAGTGCTGCTATATGAAAAATAACAAAACAGAACTCTTAAAATAAAATACAAATAAAAGAAAGAGTCCTTTTGGGTGTTAAAACCCTCAAACTGAATGTTCCCTTTTGTGAAGGACTTTGGGAATCCAATTAGAGTTCAGCTCCTTGTTTTGGGGTGTGGTGTGTGTGTGTGTGTGTGTGTGTGTGTGTGTGTGTGTGTGTGTGTGTGTGTGTGTGTGTGTGTGTGTGTGTGTGTGTGTGTGTGTGTGTGTGTGTGTGTGTGTGTGTGTGTGTGTGTGTGTGTGTGTGTGTGTGTGTGTGTGTGTGTGTGTGTGTGTGTGTGACTGTGTGTGGGGAAAATATACTGCACACTCACTCACACACACACTCTTATAACTCCAAATTGTAACTGACATTTGTAGCACTTTTAACACACATAGACATACGCACACACATATGCACAAACGTGTGTGCGTGCGAGGCAAGTATCATCCTCTGTTGATTCAAATTGTTCAAAGACAATGCAGTGAACCTGTGGTGCTTTCCAAAGCTTGAATCCTGCAGAGGAAGCAAAAGGAGAAGCTAAACAAAAGTACAAACCCATATATCACTTAGGAAGTCTTTGTCAAATGCAAAACCATGCCTGCATTTAGAACATCACAAGCTGGGGCAAATACAATGAGAGAGAGAGAGAGAGAGAGAGAGAGAGAGAGAGAGAGAGAGAGAGAGAGAGAGAGAGAGAGAGAGAGAGAGAGAGAGAGAGAGAGAGAGAGAGAGAATAACAAGGAAAATAAACAAGCTGAGTAATGTCGCACTATTGAAAGACATACCATCATTGCAGTGTCAGCTGTCATCACAGAAGCCTTTTTTTATTTTTAAATGCCACCTAGTGAAAATGCCATATCTATTTTTGGTGTGTATTCCTGTATTCCTGTCCTCTGTAATGACGTAACTTCATTCATTTCCCCTGTGAGGCTGTCATAGCCAATGAAGCTCCTGTGGCATTCATTTGGGCTGTTGTTTGTCATGATTTTGAAGACTTAGTCATGGTCAAACAAACAAGCAAACAAAGAAATAAACTATGCAGACAGACAAAGAGGCAAAGTAGATTCAAGAGTGTCATTCATCACTCATTAATACAAGTGTGTGCAGTAAAATATAACATGCTCTGCAGATTAAGCACATATTATTATATTAAGCAAAAAGCAGCATATACCGTTTTTTTACACACACACACACACACACACACACACACACACACACACACACACACACACACACACACACACACACACACACACACACACACACAGAGTCTGAAACCACAGCAATACATGCAGGCTTTTTATATCTTTTAATTGGATGTGTGTGTGTTTTGACAGGCTTGGAATAGGACACGCAGTCCAGTCATTTCAAGGATCCACTGTCATGCATACTTATTAATCATGGACCCAGTTTATCTCATCATAATTGGCATAGTACCTGATTACTAAATTTACCTGATTACTAAATTGGCCACATCACATAAAATCATCTGAATTATCCTACCACTCAAACAGTGAGCGTCTCCTTCCCAAACCCCAATGGTTCTAATCAGCCCCCCGCCCACAGGAGTGGCCCAATTCACTCACAACTTGCTACAAAAATCGCTCATGAAAAAATATATAACCTCCTACATTCCATTTTCCACCTTCACATCTGTCTCCTTCTCTAATAATCAAAAAGTGCTATATATTTCATCTCGCACTTTACTTCCGGATGGTTCGTTTTGCACCTTCTTTGCCACATCCGTCACGGGACAGAAACAAGCCCTGCCGTGCTCTATGGAAAACAGCCCAAAAGCGCGCCCAAATGAGCCCAAAATCGCTTACACACAAAGCAGACCTGGCACCCCATTTCAACGTCACAGCAACATGCAGCCAATCAGCGTCGACAGACACGCACGCACCAACAAACTCCGTTCACGTCGACTGCCTCGCACACACACACACACACACACACACATACGCACGGACCAACAAACTCCATTCACTTTTATGCAACGCAAGCCACCACAGTTACGATGCCTCGCAGAAAAAGGACTACACACCACGGCCCACGGATGAAGCGCCTGCCCATGCCAGGTTAATGTGCTTATTTACCTTCACACGTAGGCTACGTGTCTGTGTGTGTGTGTGTTGCTATACTTGTGAGGACCACGTAGGCTACGTGTCTGTGTGTGTGTTGCTATACTTGTGAGGACCAAGTATAGCAGAATTTCAACACATACACATTGTGAGGACCATTTCTCGGGTCATCTCAAGACAAATGGTTATCTTACAGTACATTGACATCAGCCTTTAACAATTATTCATACTTACTTGCGCCAGTGTCATGCACCGAAAACTAGCTCATCTACAAGCCGACAACGCGTCGCGCAGGTCCTCGCCAGACTAATGGCTGTTCCAGAGTCAATTGAAATTAGCGTTAAAAACAATAAATACATCGTTGCGCGCCAGTGTCATGCACCGACAAATCGGTACACATGATCTCTATAGTCATGTGATCAAGACGGATCTGTTTAATATTTCATATTCCATCCCGATTGGCTAAGATTCTCATCTAAAGTTTGCAGGAGTGGCCCGTTTAGATCATGAATGCAGCGTCCGATTGCAGTCAACTTCGCACGCACATTCACACTATGTTGAGGAACAACTGCTACCATTTTAACATTGGCCTGTGGGGGGTCCCCACCGACAGGTTGACAACCACTGTATTAGGGGAGAGTCAGTGAGAGCTGGATAAACGAGGTAAAATGTGTCAAAAGGAGTTTGTACGGCTGTCGATACATGAACACATGACGTCGGTGGGAGAGGAGATATTGTGTCTTTTGGACAAACAGCAGCGTGGTGCTGATGTTTGTTGTGTGAAGCAGCTTAATGTCAGAGTGTTTGTGTTGGAGCGCCTCAGTGCGGCTGCAGAGTTCATGTGCAACCTCTTCCAGAGAGAGATAGAGACACTAGAAACTCTGCTGGAGAAAAAAACAACACTGCTGGGCATTGACTTTCATATGGACATTGATCTACACACTGCAGGTATGTCTGTTACACACATAACATCAAACTACACACTGCAGGTATGATGCAGCGTTTGCATTCCAGCCAGCATGCCAGCGTAGTTCCCATATGGTTTCAAGGTGGGCTAAACCATATGGACCCCATGTCAGCAATGTCAGCGGGATCCACTTCAGTCCCAACTGGGATGCCCTTGTGGGACATAGGTGTGTTCTACCTGGGCCTTAGGTGGGCCCCAACTAGCCACGTTTATGTGGGACCAAGGCGGGTCCTAACTGGGTTTGCCCATGCAGCCTTTAACTGGGTTCTACCTGAGCCCTAGGTGTACCCTAACCAACCAGAGTGCAGTGCCCATCACTCCAAATGTTGTGACGTCAGGGCTCTCAATACTGCACATTGGTGGAGGAGGAGGGGCCGCAGGGCGACCGCACACATCGCTGAACCAATGGTAGCCCACGGATGTTTCCTCTGCTCTGGAGATTTACAATCTGCCCCTCTATGCCACATCCGCGCTACAGGGTCTTCACTGACCGAGCCACGGCCGCACTGGCCCTCATGACGCTACGCCACTTATATGCGCTGCCAAGTGGCCGCGGGCGCTACGTGGGCGTGGCCGCGGGCTAGACGCGAGCCCCCGCGTAGCGGGGGCGAGCTTCTAGTTATTCCAATGGCAAACTGGCAAAATCACTGTTGCCCAAAAGGTCAAATCAAGTTTTTTAATTCAGTTTAACACATTGTCAATATCAAAGCAACTCATGCGTCTCATGCACCCAACAGCACCACCCTATATGTTATCATACACAACTCAAACTAAAGGACAGCAATGTAAACAAGCTGTGAGTTCTTTTTTTTTGCGTTATCCTGTTGATTATGGTGGGTCAGAGGTTTGTTACAGATGTATGCAGTGGTGGAAAAAGTACTACATTTTTTTACTTAAGTAAAAGTATTAATACTGCAATGTAGAAGTACTCCATTACAAGTAAAAGTCCGGAATAAAAAAATGACTTGAGTAAAAGTACAAAAGTATTGGTATCAAAATGTACTTAAAGTACCAAAAGTAAAAGTACTAAAATGTTTGAAAATAGCAGATCTACAAGCTCACAACGCGTCGCATGGCGACGTTTATAAAAAACGTATAAACAATGCTCTCTGAGCCTGGCTGCCAATAAATGCCCTTTATTGGGTTTGTACCCTGCCTTCTGTGTCTTGGCCTTGATCAGTATCCCACAATGTATACATGCATCCTATGATCAGAGTCCCTTTGGGTGGTTGCATAGTCCATGTGATAGTGTGTGTGGGTGGATATGCATAGTCCATGTGTGTGGCTTTTGAAAACAAATAGCAATTTCTCATAGCACACATTCTGACATGCCATGACAGAGTAAACAAGGCTGACGCTATAGACATGCCATAATGAAATCAGTGTTTGTGACAGACCCAGATCAGTATTGTAATTACCTTTCTCTACACTTGTATATCTCGTTTATTTAGTTAATTAATGCAGAGACATATCATGAACCTTGTTACACTCGTCTGATGAAATGCCTTGTTGGCAGGTGAAGAGAAGCGGGACGGTGACTCCATCTGTTTTGAAGGAGGCATGTGGTTGTCTACACTCTCCCCAGGAAGGCCCACCACCAGGGTGGAAAAGGGTACAGATGATCCCCAAGTCACAATATACTTATCAAAAAAAGGAATAAAAAAAAATCAAAAAGGGTAGCACATCCAAAAAAAATAATTAAATGGAGGACAAATTACTCACATTTCCACTTTTTTTATTGGCACACCAATAAAATTAACGTGCGTTTCGGCTATGAGCCTTCCTCAGGGCATTCATATCACAGAGATTCAACTCACTTTATACAAAAGGTCAGAGTTCACCAACAGCTGAAATATCAAGTCTATCACCAAGGTCCAATCACTAGTATGCAAGAACACAGGCAATTACAGGTCATTTGAGGCATATATCATAAAGTAACAAAGTAACACATCCAATAAACAGTGAAGGGGCATCAAAGTTAGTCTTAACCCAAAAAGCATTTTAAGATATAATCGTCATTAATCGTAAAAGTCCATTGGGTGTCATAGTGTTGAGTGTGTATATCGACTGCATTTCTCTCTGGGCCAGTTTATTTAGAATATCACCTCTTCTGATAGGCATCATCATTTTTTCAATCCCACATAATTTTAATGAAGAGGGTGAACCATGATTTGCATAGCATAATGTTTTGCAATTGCATAATCCATATTTCCTGTACGGATTGCAGTTTTGTGCTCTGATATTCTTTGTTCGAGGGGTCTTTTAGTTTGTCCTACGTATGCTAGACCACAGGGACTAACAGCATATAAATCACATGTGTCGATTTGCAGTTGATAAATTCACGGATAGGAATCTTCACAATATACTTACTGAATTATGTTACTGACAATGAAATATATGTCTATACTACATGATAAAGAAGAGATTTCTTACCATTAACAGACAATTCAACGTGTCATCTGATACCCCACCCACTGTTAGTGTGAAAATTGTATGGCCTGAATACTGGATGTGCACAAACACCTCACCAAAAATAGGAGCTCAAAAGTTAAGCCAGTTACAGAGAAAACTAGATAAAGTGCTCCTCGGAGCACAGGTCTCCGCCAGGTCAGATACGTTATTGTGGCCTCCTGGTGGTGCTATAATAGGCCAATGTGAAAAGGGTGCCATTTATTCTTAGGTCGTTCACGGCAATCGGACACTGCATTCATGATTTGAAGCATTTTGTTCCAAAAATGTGTTTTGCTAAATTAGACCTGCTGGTGGCGCTATAACAGGCCAATGTGAAAAGGGTGGCATTTCTTCCTCGGCCTAGTGGGAATGTGCGTGTGAAATTTCACGGACATCGCACGCTGCGTTCATGGTTTGAGGCAGTTTGTTCAAAACGGACCAATCCTGCAAACTTTGGATGGCAACCTTAACCAATAAGGATGGAATATGGGAAATCGGACAGATCAGGGTTGATCACATGACTATAGAGATACTGTGTACCGATTTGCATGACGTTTGGTTAAAAACTGTAGGAATAATGTGAAAAAATGGGTTTTGCACAAATCGGCCTCCTGGTGGCGCTATAACAGGCCCATGTGAAAAATTTGAGGCAGAGGTTCTGAATTGGCATCCAGGGAGTGTGTGTGCACAGTTTCGCAGCGACCGGGCCAACGGTGCCGGAGATTTGGTGGTAACACACGGACGGACACACGGACGGACGGACACACGGACGGACACACGGACGGAGGGTAAAACATACTCTCTCGCCATGCCTTACGGCCTGGCGGAGACAATAATGGAGATATGAGCAGAATAAAACTGGCACTGTCGAAAGTATACAAAAGAACCATGCTGAGACCTGAAACTGTGTCACTGCCCATGGTGCTGAAGTCTCTTCCCACGCGTGCCAAGCCAGTCTCTGTGCTGTCCAGGGTACTGACCTGGAGAGAGCAGTTGCACTTCCACACCAGAGTTGATTTCGTCAACTAAAACTATGACAAAAAATGTTAGTCGACTACCTTTTTTCACTGACAAAAACTAATTGAAAACGAAATAAAAACTAAGCTAGGATGACTAAAACTAAGACTAAATATACTGACAATTTCATCAACAAATAAAACTAGACTAAAATGTTAGAGAGGGACGAGTGGCGAAGAGATCCAGTAGAACTAAAAGACAAGTCATTGTATGTTTGGTTGCGCTCGGGTGCGCTCTTAAAATAGCAGATCTACAAGCTCACAACGCATCGCGTTGTGAGCTTGTAAATCGGCTATTTTCAGCATGCAACCAAGTGTAAAATCTGCCATTTGGACGCCATCAAGGCACAGCCAAAATACATTTTAGTCAACTAAATCAACTGTAGATTTAGTCGACTGTAATCTTATGACATTTAGTCGACTAAAACAAGACTAAAACTAACAAAATTTCCTGTCAAAATCAACACTGTTCCACACCATCTCTCTCTCTCTCTCTCTCTCTCTCTCTCTCTCTCTCTCTCTCTCTCTCTGAGAGACAGAGAGGGGAGACATGCACAAATTTCAAGGGATTTCTACTCCAAATGCAGGAAGACACAGGCAAAACCGGGAGTTGTCTAGTTGAACTAAGTTTAA
>NC_139961.1:26695032-26990032 GCF_963454915.1 Gymnoscopelus microlampas
AAAATCATCCGGAACCGGAAATGTATACTGTATGCCACCTTTGGGAAATCCGGGACTACAGTTATGCGCAGAGACTATTCACTACTAGACAATACAAAAGCCCAGTGCTTCTTCATATTAGTCACATGAACCCTAGAGTACCTATTCTGAGGGTGAACATTCTGCGAAAATTTGAGTTTCAGTTCTGAAATATGCTACCAGAAGGAATGTGACTGAAAAATACTTTGAACACGGTGAACAACGACTGGATGATTTGGTGGAATAAGAACAAATTTGTTGAAACACTATACAGCTTTGCATCTTAGATCTGCTTGAAGAAGTGGTGGATCAGATGTCATAATGTCTAAATGTGTGTTTGTTTGTTTATTTGTTTGTTATGTAGTCCAACATAGCCTTGGTTATCCGAGGGTTTGATGAGTGAGTCTGTGTAATGCCCCTATACCTATAGGGTCCTAAGTGGTATTGTGTGTTATTGTGTTGTGGGCTGTTTTACCCTCTGCCTGTCCTGTTCCCCTCATTTGGCATGTGTGATTGAGTGGTGATGAGTGACTGATGGAGTGCCAGCTGGTGTGAGTCGTGACTGATTGTGTGGGATTGTGAGTGTACAGTAGGTGAAACCTGGCTGGTGATTGCTATAGACGCCTTATCAGACAATGTCACACTGATAAGAACCAGTATGCGCTCGCAGGCCGACACCAAAAAGTCACTGCACTCACATGTAAAAATGCATTCCATCAAACTTTCAGATGCTGTTTTGCTCAGTGTGGAGGAAGAATGCTTAGGATATTTACTGTGATCTCTCGTTCTTGAAATATACAGTATAATCCTTGGTTTCTGTTGTGTGTAAACAATAATAGCGATTCAAAGCAGTTGTCCCCCAAACCCCACCTCCATTCGCTGTCATTTGAACAGAGGGAACTTCCGATTATAATTCATTTTCAATGGGAGTCACGTGATATTGCACTTCTAACACCTAGCATTGCGTGGAAAGGAGACAGTTTCCATGGAATGGAAGTGGATCAGGAGCCGCGTGGCAGAATCTTGTCTTTCGTACATGTGTTAGGGCACCCCAGACCTCCAAGCTCACAGCGGTCGAATCCGCGACTTGTTGAATTGTGAGCTTGTATGTCAGTTATTCTCGGTGCGCAACACCATTGCACGTCAAAGTACACATGGCTCGCTAGGGAGCGCCACACTCTCACACACACACACACACACACACACACACACACACACAGACAGACAGACAGACAGACAGACAGACAGACAGACAGACAGACAGACAGACAGACAGACAGACAGACAGACAGACAGACAGACAGACAGACAGACAGACAGACAGACAGACAGACAGACAGACAGACAGACAGACAGACAGACAGACAGACAGACAGACACACACACACACACACACACACACACACACACACACACACACACACACACACACACACACACACACACACACACACCCATGCTTGGGACAATTACATCTGTCACGCTTTTATAGAGTTGAGAATAAGAGAAATCAGAAACAAGATTATAAGGAGGAAAGAAGAAAGGAAGATAGTATCAAAGCAACACAGCTGCTCTTCAAACCAAGAAAGCACTGCTCAAAATATATTTGAAGTCTTGTTCAATTAATCAAACTTATTACGGAAGGCAGACTATATTAATCAAGACTTTAAGAATTGGACTGAGCTGACAACGATAAAACAACAACCTTAATGAGTGAGGGAAATAAATAACAGAGACTTCGACATAAGCAGATGTTTAAAGTGAGGACAGCTCTGTCAACTATATTTATTTAAGGGATAGTGAACGAGGTGATCATTATTGAGACATAAACGCTGATAAGGTGATGCTGCTTGAATCACCCTGAAGGGGTTTATTTCTCAATAATGCCCACCTCACTGTTTGTTATCCTGCATTACACAGCTACTTAATAAAGAAATAAACTATTTCACACAAAATATGACACCAAAAAGAATCCCATTGCTTCTACTAAAGAAAATAGTCCATTGGTATTGCAAATGGCCTGATTTCTGTGCATATATATGACTCAGGTCTTGAACAAAATGACATCCTTAGCAACGGTCTCATGGTAGCGGTCTGGTATCGAGAAAGAACAGACCACAGAATGGCATGATTGACCAATGAGAATGGAGCGTTCAATCAAGCCGTGAAGTAAATATGCTGAATGGGACACTGGAGGGCGCTGTTAAACCGAGGAACTTTATATAATTTACGTTTATATCTCTGTGCTACATGTGTGTAATAAGTGGAAGAGCTCGATTATAGCTAAAGTGATCCTATATAGATAGAGATGATGTGGAGACAGGCACACGGTGGGCTGGAGAGAGAGAGAGAGAGAGAGAGAGAGAGAGAGAGAGAGAGAGAGAGAGAGAGAGAGAGAGAGAGAGAGAGAAAGAGAGAGATGGGTGGAGAGGGAGTGAGAGACAAGCAGAGTGCTCCCTGGGTTTGGAAGTTGTTTGCACCAAGCAAATGCCGTTAAAGATGGGGAACAGGTTGGAGGACAAAAACCCATCATAGGAGTCGAGTGATAATTGCAGCACATCCATTATCACCCCGCCAGCTTCTGGCTGGAACATGATGGCTCCTCGTTTTTATTTGTTTTCATCATTCTGCCTTCACCACACACAGCATCCGTGGAAGAGAGATTACTGAAAATTACATCTGAAAAAACTTGAAGTCGAGCTGAGAGAGAGAGAGAGAGAGAGAGAGAGAGAGAGAGAGAGAGAGAGCTAGGTAGCTAGATAGACAAAAGGCTCTCTCTCTCTCTCTCTCTCTCTCTCTCTCTCATGGTAAGTATCATGTCAGTATCATAGTAAGTATGGTAAGTATCATGTCACTATCATGGTCAGTATCATGTCAAACACAGCTACATATCTTCACATAGAATAGAAGTATAATAGGATCACTAAAGAAAAAGTATCAATGGAAGAGGCTCCATCTTTTTACATTTTGGCCGAATGCAAAGCCGTCTAGAACAGCGCTAGTCTGTATGTCACCACAAACGTAGACAAATCACAGCTCATGCCACTAAATGTTAAATGTCCCCGTTTTGATGCCCACAAAATTAACCCCCTCCTTGATTTGTGCCACCTCTCCTGACAAATCAACATTACCACAAGCTTTGTAATGCTCCCAACGTTGGCTGGTGATGTCAGCCATTTTGAAAAAGCAGCATGAGAGACATTTTACTTAGAAAAATAGGGGTACTATCCCCTCCATAAAGAGGGGCATTCACTTAATGCACTCCTCTGACACAGCAGAGGTAATGATTCAAATGGCTTCATCTTAGTGACGCGCCATGATATATACCGATTCAATTGACTTCTTCTTAAGCCCTGGAGAACAAAATTATTGCAAATGACTCATTTTCTTTCGAGTGGCATTAGATGACTGCCTCTCACATTTAGAACTGCCTCGACTTTATCCAAAAGGACAAGAGCGGTTGGCTCATGTACACACAGTAGACACATCATTATCACTTGAAACTGTAGTGTGTGATGTGTGATAAGATAACAGTGGCCTGGCTTTTTTCATGATTGATTGAGGTCGAACAGAGCAGTGCATTAAAGAAGAAGAAGAAGAAAGAAACCGGATAGCAGAGTCACAATACATGCTGTTATCCCTCGGTTACAACAAGATAGAGCTTAGCAAAACTGTTTAATGTTTATATAAGTAGCATTAATTCTTTTTGGGAATACCAACAAAGTATTATAGCCAGTAAGCATTAGCTTTTCAGCTGGCACCGACTGCTGAAGCAGGCAGCAGCCTCATGTTGCTCGGCTCTTTGCCGCAGCATTATCAATTCAAAGAGTTTACTCTATATGCCACTGCTATAAATGGGTGAGCAGCTAATTTGGTGTAAAATGTTAATCGCGCCTTAGGTTACTTAAACGCTCATTGCAAATTGTGCAGAGAAAAGGCCCAACATGCAGCCTGAATTTGGCTTTACACTGATTTGGTGAGCGATTCAGCCATATTTAGACTTTCTCCCTTGACCCCTCCACGGGGGGAAAAAGTGTTCAATGCTTGAGAATTGATTGGTAAAATAGAAAAAGTGCTCCTCGGAGCACAAGTCTCCGCCAGGTCAGGTAGGTTATTATGGCCTCCTGGTGGCGGTATAATAGGCCAATGTGAAAAGGGTGCCATTTATTCCTAGGCCGTGCACGGCAATCGGACACTGCATGCATGATTTGAGGCGTTTTGTTCTAAAAATGTGTTTTGATAAATTTGACCTGCTGGTGGCGCTATAACAGGGTGGTATTTGTTCCTCAACATAGTGTGAATGTGCGTTCAAAGTTTCACCGCAATCGGACGCTGCGTTCATGATTTGCGGCATTTTGTTCAAAACGGGCCACTCCTGCAAACATTACATGTCAATGTTAGCCAATCAGGATGGAATATGAAAAATCAAACAGATCCGTCGTGATCACATGACTATAGAGATCATCATCAAATATGAAGGCTTAATATCAAAAAATGTGTTTTACATAAGTCCGCCTCCTGGTGGCGCTATAAAAGGCAAATGTGAAAAATGCAGGGCAAAGGTTTTTCCTTGGCCCCTAGAGAGTGTGCATACAAAGTTTTACACTGATCGGTGCAGTTATAGGTAAAAACACGAATCGGCCTGTTACAGCGCCACCATGAGGCTGATTTGAACATTTTCAAATGGCATTTCTTCCTCGGCCTAATGGGAATGTGTGTGCAAAATTTCACGGAAATTGCATGCTGTGTTCATGATTTGAGGCTTTTTGTTCGAAACGGAGTACTCCTGCACACTTTGAAAGACAATTTTTGCCAATCAGGATGAAATATGAAAAATCTGAAATGAGCCGTTTATTTTAATGACTATAGAGATACTGTGTACCGATTTGGGGGATTTCTGGCCAAAATCTGTAGGAGTACTGTTCAAAAATGTGTTTTGCACAAATCGGCCTCCTGGTGGCGCTATAAAAGGCCCATGTGAAAAATTTGGAGCAGAGGTTCGGCTTTGGCATCCAGGGAGTGTGTGTGCACAGTTTTGCTGCGATCAAGCCAACGGTGCCAGAGATTAGCTGTCCACAAAATGACAGAATGACACACGGACGCACACACACACACGGACGGACGGACAGGGGGTAAAACATACTCTCTCGCCATGTCTTTCGGCCTGGCGGAGACAATAAATGGTAAATGGTGCATTTATATAGCGTTTTTATCCAAAGCGCTTTACATAGATTGTGCATTACATTCAACCATTCACACACACATCTACTTATATAATCGGCAAGTCACTTCCGCGCGCCGCTGACGCTATAGCCACAGCTCTGTAATCGAGTAAACACAACGCCGACACACCACATCTCGCCAACACAGTAGCCACGGCGGACGCGCAGAATTTACGGGTGGCGTAGGGCACCTACCATTGCTCACTTCACAGTTTCCACGTCGCAACATAATTTATTCCACTCACCACATTACGGACAAAACGGAAGGTGAAACACTTTCGTACCGTTTACCGTGCGCACCACCGACACCGAACGGCGATGGCTTTAGCCGAAACAACACGAGCGGCCGCCATTGAACTCTGCGCATCTCCACAACAACACACAAGCAGGTCCTTCGCTTCAACCCCCCCCTCCCTTCTTACGTACCTCTTTTGTTCCACCCAGGCCGTTACTTTCACTTCACTCATGTCTTGATCACAATATGTCCGTCCTTCACGTGCCATGTACATCCCAAACACAAAAATAAACGGCGACGGGCACACTACAGCACGTTGTCCTGCTAAATCTGGTAAACAAACCAGCGTAGGTTCATGACACCAAAGGATTCGACAGTGATGTCATCATTATGCAACCCAGAAGTACAAATACCAAGGATACGTCAGTGATGTCAGTCGGGATGCCAGGTTTATGCCAGGTTTTCAAAAACAAGCGACAGAAACAAGCAAGGACGTTCATGAAAAAAAAAAAAACAGCCGAAGGGGTCCGCCATGTTCCAGGGGGGTCCCCGGGGGTCCCAACACTCACAGGGGGTCCGCGGACCACCAGGGGGTCCGTGGACCACCACGTACAAAAGAAATATAAACATTTTTTTCCAATTTCTTTTTTTTTCTTTTTTACTTTTGGACAGTTCTATCCCACCATTTTGGTACCCCAAAATAAGCGCGCCCTCACAGCCCTAGAGCCCCGTGCGCGGCGCCCCCCCGAGACTCTAGTTCATATATAGATGGCGGAGGAAACCATGCAAGGCACCAATCTGCTCATCGCGAGCAATTAGAGGTTCAGCGTCTTGCTCAAGGACACTTCGACACTAACTCTTCTGGGCCCGGGATCGAACTGGAAACCTCCCGGTTTCAATCCGACTGCTCTACCGGCCGGGTGCATTTCTCCTTTCCGACATGTCGCCTTTCCGACGTTGACGAACCCTATACCTAACCCTAACCCTAACCTTAACCTCACGCGGAAGCCACTAGTCGGAGTGGTGAGATGTCGGAATGGAAGGAGCACCCCCTACCGGCCACTCTACCCCTGAGTCACTGCCGCCCCTCTCTCTCTGAATGAGGGATACAGTATGTGTATGTGCTTCTTTGGGTTCTAGCCTCACTAATGGTGGGACTCTAACAATGGTGATGTTGGTCGATCATTCCATCTACTCAAACGCTTTGGTCCCAAACAACATATCTCAAAAAGGACTGGGTGAGTGTGTGGTCATGTGCTTCCAACAGGAAGCGCTAACCTAGCCAACAGTTTGGCTAGGTTACTATGTGCTGTGATGTTCAAATTTGAGTTTTCTGTTGGGTAAAGGGGAGCTATAAGCCGCGAATGGAGTGTCCTTCGCAGGTGCAAGAGCCAGGCATACGCAGCCTCAACATACATTAATGGGGATAAAATGATCGTTCAATAAATAACACATTTGTTTCCCTCCCTGTACGTGCGTCTGCGTTTGGATTCACCAGCAGGCTTAATTGTGACACTTTGATAGCCCCCCCCCCCCAAAAAAAAAGTTCAGAAATGAGTGAGTTAATTAATTAATTAATTAATCAATACATACATACCTACCTACATACATACATATACATACATAAATACATAGGTATGTACATACATATGTACGTGCAAGTGTGTTTATTATGGTAGAACAATTATGAACCATTGGGCAAGGAACTCTATTTGAGCAATTATACCATTTATTTTGACAGTGTGTATTGTGCCTGTTTGCGAGCCTCCATGGGTGTGTGTGTGTGTGTGTGTGTGTGTGTGTGTGTGTGTGTGTGTGTGTGTGTGTGTGTGTGTGTGTGTGTGTGTGTGTGTGTGTGCGCGCGCGCATGTGCGCGTGCGTGCTGTCCACCAAGCAGAAGGCTCACATCAACAGGCAGGGTATGAACAAACATGTTAGCCTTAAAACAGGGATAGATTATTTTAAGCGTGAGTCTTGTAAACTGTACTCAGTGTTCCTTGACTTCAGAGATGCTTTTGGAACATTAAGTCACAATGTCATGATTAAATCACTGGAGGAAATACAACTACTGCCCCAGATATTCATTGATATAGTGACACATTTTAACAGGGGCTCCTTTATCCAAGTAATCTGTGGAAAACAGCTGACTCAGCCAACACCTCTACAGATAGGCATCAAAACTGTCTGTCCATGGAGCGCAGTTAATTTTATAATTGCCACCAATCAGTGGATAAAGTGAATGTGCCCCCCCATGATGTAATCTCCCCCAACCCAGGGCTACGCGTATGACATTTTTTTAGCCTCTATGGAAGAGAATACAATTAAGATCATGCTCTCCAGGACATACCTTTTTTTAGAAAGGTCAGGCCTATAGGTTAAAACACAAAATGCCTTGTATGAGAGGAGGAGTGGAGGGAACCGGTGGTACCATTCAAAAACTCACACACCCCCAGGGTTCACCATAGCATTGGAGTCCTCATGGATCTACAACAACAACAACTAGAAAAAGTGCTCCTCGGAGCACAGGTCTCCGCCAGGTCAGGTAGGTGAGTGTGGACCAGCAATGTTCTGAATTCGCCAATCAGGATGGAATGTGAAAAATTGGACGGATCCGTCTTGATCACTTGACTATAGAGATAATGTGCGGTTTGCGTGATGAATGAAGTTTTGTAAAAATCGGCCTCCTGCTGGCGCTATAATAGGGCAATGTTGAAAGGGTGGCATTTGTTCCTCAACGTGAATGTGCGTGCAAAGTTTCACCACAATCGGACAGTGCGTTCATGATTTGCGGCATTTAGTTCAATACATTCCTGCAAACTTTAGATGTCAATCGTAGCCAATCAGGATGGAATATGAAAAATCAGATCCGTCTTGATCTCATGACTATAGAGATCATGTGTAACGATTTATGTTAAATTTGGATACAATCTGAAGGAGTAATATCCAAAAATGTGTTTTACATGAGTCGGCCTCTTGGTGGCGCTATAAAAGGCAGATGTGAAAAATGCAGGGCAAAGGTTTTTCCTTGACCTGTTGGGAGTGCGCATACAAAGTTGTAAACAGATCGGTGCAGTTACGGGTAAAAACACAAATCGGCCTGTTCTAGCGCCACCATGAGGCTGATTAAAACATTTTGAAGTGGCATTTCTTCCTCGGCCTAGTGGGAATGTACGTGCAAAATGTCACGGAAATTGCATGCTGTGTTCATGATTTGAGGCATTTTGTTCAACACGGAGCACTTCTGCAAACTTTGGAAGACATTTTGAGCCAATCAGGATGGAAAATAAAAAAAATGAAAAATTTGTTCCGTTTAATGACTATAGAGATACTGTGTATCGATTTGCGTGACGTTTGGACAAAATCTGTAGGAGTACTGTCAAAAAAAGGGTGTTTTGCAAAAAGCGGCCTCCTGGTGGCGCTATAACAGGCCCATGTGAAAAAATTGGGGCAGAGGTTCTGAATTGGCATCCATGGAATGTGTGTGCACAGTTTCGTTGCGATCAAGCCAACGGTGCCAGAAATTAGCTGCTCACAGACGGACGGACGGACGGACACACACACGGACGGACGGACGGACGGACAGGGTGCAAAACATACTCTCTCGCCATGCCTTTCGGCCTGGCGGAGACAACAACACTGGACTGGACTAAAATTCCAAGGGAAATTTGCATGACTTCCCTCTGCTGATCACTCTGTCTCACACTCATTCCTTAAGAACACTGCACTCAATGAGGACATCATCACATTCACCTTAAAGCCAGACTACAAGTCCTTCCCATCAGACTCAATCTTTTCATCTGGTTCCCCAGCACTCAGGTTACTCATTGCTTGGACCACACCACAGAACAGGTCACTGAAAGTCGTCGCACATCTTGAATGGCTGCTATGCATACAAAGGGATGTACATAGCACGTGACGTCATAATATAATAGTGGAACTCATAGCGAAGGACATTTTTTCGTCCCACATTTTTTAAGATCACATGGAATAGGATTGGTCCTGGTTAGTGGTTTTGGATTAGATGAATAATCTTAAACTATGGCATTTTTAGAGTTTTAGCTGGAAATAGTGCTGTATAACTTTACAAATTGGGTTTTTGTTATAGTTTTAGTTGGAAATGGTGCTGTAGAAGTCTTCAAATTGGCCCAAATCAAAACATAACGTAGATAAGCGAGGGACGCTTTTTGTATAGTCACTTTTATTGATGAGGTATACAGTAAATTGTCATAACAATATCCTCATTAGAAGCACTCCCAAGGTGCTGTTCGATGTTTTCATCCTTCTTTACGCAAATTATACTGTGTGTGCGTGCGTGCGTGCGTGCGTGCGTGCATGCGTGATACTGTCACCAAAAACTGTAATATTCTTATTGTTATTAATATTATACTGCTATAGACTTTGCTGCAGCTTTGTTTACAAACCGTTGCCTGGCTTGTCATATGAAGTTTTAATGTAAACCCTTTGTTTGGGAAACGATGCTTCAGATTCTTCCTCGAGCAGTTTTCTCCGGCTCCACCAAACCCAGAGACCATTCAGCTACATTCAGACGCATGTCCTTACACTCAAGGGTCCTGCAGCTATATATAGCGTACCATTCCTGATACCTGTGCCCTGTTTTGCCCAGCTTTTCATAATTAGCAGTAAAAGAATGTCACAATAAACATTTAATGGAGGCGAGTGAGTATGAGGGGGAGGGGGGTTCTTTCCGGCAGCATTTTCAAATTGTATCTAATTCCTTTCTCTCACCACTCCTTTAGACCCATTCCTAACTCAAGGCTGTATAGTATCTGTAAAGCTTCTTTACTCTACTATCTGTTATTGTTTCTCCTTCCTTTCCTTTGATGCCTTTACGTCATTACCAGCACAGTGATCAAAGAAATCTCTGTGATCCTGTTTCTGTTGTCCCGCTTTGACAAAGCCAATGAATGCAGGGTCCAAATGACTCTGCAGTAATTATAATCCCTTTAGCAATCATGTGTTTTGTTTGTTTGTTTTGCCATCGACTTAGAGCTTGGCCTATAATAGCTAGGCTGTGTGAAAGCCCGAGATGGTGGGACGCATGGGGAGATTTGATGGATTGTGTGGAGAGAAAGTGCTACAATGCACAGGTTGATTGAGAAAGTGGTCTGTCAGCAACTTTCAGCACTCTAATAATTATTCTCATTCTGTGTGTGTGTGTGTGTGTGTGTGTGTGTGTGTGTGTGTGTGTGTGTGTGTGTGTGTGTGTGTGTGTGTGTGTGTGTGTGTGTGTGTGTGTGTGTGTGTGTGTGTGTCATAGTTAGTGCTTGTATCCCCCACATCATTTCACTTTGTTTTGTTTTTGTTTTGTTTGTATTCCGTTCACAGCCCTCAGTTTCTTCACAGCATCAGGGCCTCATCCTCCTCGGCTGAATATCAAACCCACATGTGCCGTGTGCCGTATGTATGGTAATTAAAGTCACCACCCCTCACACAGTTATCCATCCATAGGATCTGCATACGCAGTGCTGCAGACTCAAAAGTGCAACACGACCGATTGATATTATACATGTCAGTGTGTGTGTGTGTGTGTGTGTGTGTGTGTGTGTGTGTGTGAGAGAGAGACAAAGTAGCCTACCACATGAGTATAGCGCATGTGCCCACGCACATGCGCTATATCTCGAAGAGCGCCTGTCTGAAGATCAAAAAGCCAGATCAGCACAGTTGATCTCCATTTGACTGTTATACTCGTATATTCTGTTTCATCCTATCCTTCCCTCCCCTTCCCTCCTCCTTGTAAGATCTAAGCTGGGGGAGTTGGAATCATGTTTCTGTGAGAGTGCAGGTGACACTTCCCCATTGGTGCTCCTGGTTATATACCCAGTGTGTGTTTCTTACACACATAAACGTACAAGCAAAAAACACTTTTACGCCGCTTTATCAGCTTTCCCAGTATTGCCGAGGTTACTTTGTAGCAGAGTGGCTCAGAGCCTCTGCTTGAAGACCAAATAAGTCTAATATCTCCCCTTTAGGATAGTGTTTGGCTTTAGTGTCCCTTCCCACGCAGGAGACCCGGGTTCAAAACCCGGGCGTGACCCAGATCAAGGGGGGGTGATGGATGACTGCGTGCTCCGTGCGCCGGGAGCCCAAATGTAACCTGTTAATATATGTTGAGTGTTGGGCTGTCTAAATAATAAGGACATCTTTGCCATCACGTTGGACTGGCAGTTAAGACTAACTTTAAGCTGGTCTAAAACACAATCACTCTTTCGCTCTTCTCTTTGTGTGTACGATAGCAGTGGACCAGACCACACACCCTTGTGTTGTCTTTGGGTCAAAATGATCCGCCAGCTATTTTCAACAGCAGATGCTATGCTATGCGATGCGAGAGTGTGATCTAGACAACACCAACTCGGGACTCCTGGATCGCTGCCCTCCACACTCTCCTATCTACTGTAACATCAGGGTCTGGAGCTCTACAGTGTTGTTAGCTAAGCTGTCGCACCGCAGTACTTTTTACTGGCTTTGCCCTGGGTTGGCTTGGCTCCCATAGTGTCAGTTTGCTTGCCTCTAGTTCTGGGTGCCTGGCGAAGTGCCCTGCCGGCCTCATTCTTCTCTCTCTGACTTTGTCTGTGACCGTGGTACAGTAGGTCCCCATAGAGGTCCACATTTCTGATGTGGTCCGTCCACGTGACACCTAGTGCCATTCATTCTGATCAGAAAGACAATAATCAAATATGTTTTGCCATGGGCATGACATGCATATAAATGTATGTCCAATAGTTGTCGGACTGATTAAGTTCTGTAATATGAGTCTGGCAAATTATATTCTCTTATATTTGAATATCATTCTTGTTCTACAACAATAAGGATTGCAGTTGCTCTTGCGATGTAGGAAGAGAAGCCCTCTAAATGGCCTCAACGTCGCTGACTTGAATAATAACTAACTATATCAAAATTGTCAATTGAAACTAACTTCAAAATTCTGCCAAAGAGGCAAAGTGCCCTCTGGACTGACTGTAAACAATGATCTTGGATTAATATCCTCATTAAAAATTCTACATCAACATCTGTTCCTGCCATTTGAGGGAAGCGGGGACAAGGAGAGCACCATAGGAAGAAAACTCTGGGAGAATTAAATGGCATCAATCCAAAAGAATAACACCTCACCACCACCACCACGGTTTATTACATTTCAAGCTAGACCTGCAGCTGTTCTACCGTCCAGTCTGAAAGGCACCACTATGCCGGCAAAAGAATTCTGCTGTTCTACGACAGCAAATGCGTGCTGTCCATTTTAGTTGCAAATTATATAGTTTGTTGTTTTCTTTTTTTTCGATAGAGTAAATCGGTATGATTAAGTTTGCACTCCGGTTCCCTCATTAGCGAGGCCATTTTGTCAACGTGCTTCCAAGTTGTTTCTTTCAAGTTGGATTTTGGGCTGGTCTTGACAATGGAGGTCACATCAAGCCGCTGCCTAATTGGGTGTCAGGAGTATTCTAAATATTGTCTCACACATTCAAACAGACGGGCATGTGCACAACATGCATGTGCATGCGCATGCATGCACACACACACGCGCACACACACACACACACACACACACACACACACACACACACACACACACACACACACACACACACACACACACACACACACACACACACACACACACACACACACACACACACACACACACACACACACACACACACACTCATGCGAGCAAGCCGGCTTGCACGCAGGCACAATACACACACAATAATGTTATAATTGCTCAAATAGAGGTCCTTGCTCATTGGTTCAAAATTGTTGTACACACACACACGCACGCGTACACGCACACGCACACGCACACGCACACGCACACGCACACGCACACGTACACGCACACGCACTCACTGTACTACACAGTACAACCCTAATAGGGATTTGTCAGGCCTGTAGAGCTGTAGAACCGCCTCACTGCTCAGTAGACAGGCTGCAGCTGAAGCACTTCAAGTCTGTTTGGTTGTTGTGATGTGCGGCTGCGCGCTCTGCAGTCGTGGGCCAATTAAAATGCGCGGCATGGGGTGGGGGAGATGCTTCGATTTGGATACAGTGAGTGGGAGAGCTCACTTCATAACACTGTTCCAAAGCATGGTCAGACAGGTTAGTTTTGACATTAAAATGTTTTTTTATTATAGAACAAGAAGAGGTTTGTGCAGGATACAATCATGCCTGAAGCAGTATTTTAACCAATTAAGACCTGACAACAGGTCTACAACCTCATAGCTATGCGCTTGTAGATCTGCTACAGCCAAACAATGTGCTATATATATATATATATATATATATATATATATATATATATATATATATATATATATAGCTAATATCTAAAATGACACAGATGACTTCCCGGTTTTAAAGGGTAAGACCACTTTGGTAGAGGTTTGGGTTGTGTAGTTACCTTGCCATGATGTAAGAAATAAAAAATAATTGCTCGATTGATTAGAAATTGATAATTCAAAATATGCTCCTCATTGACTTACATTGTACGGTAAACCTGCTCTCAAAGTCACTCTTTTAGCACATAAAAGGACCCAAACGTATTTGATTCAGACAATATAGAGAATCACCAAACCCAGTACTGTTTGTTTTTTTAATAAAAATGTCAACTTCCTGTTGATTTTACTATTTGAAGATCTGGATCCGGATCCGCCGATCCAGTCCGGGTTTTCTACTTATTAAAAATGGCAAAATCAACAGGAAGTTGACATTTTTATAAAAAAAAAAAACAGTACTGGGTTTGGTGATGTTCTATATTGTCTGAATCAACTTTGCGTTCGTTTTTGTGCTAAAAGAGTGACTTTGAGAGCAGTTTTACCGTACAATGTAAGTCAATGAGGAGCATATTTTGAATTATCAATTTCTAATCGATGGAGCAATTCTTTTTTATTTCTTGCCCACCATTGGAGTTACATCATGGCAAGGTAACTACACAACCCAAACCTCTACCAAAGTGGTCTTACCCTTTAATGGGTTAAAGGTCCTGTACACAAATCATAGCGCACTGTGCTTTGTGTATGGGGTTAGAACAGACTCAAAATTATCTGTATCCGTGAAAGCAGATTTGTACTCGTAGAGGCAATTCGCAACAAACAGTCTGTAAGTGTAAATCAGATTTGTACTTGTAAAGTGCAATTTGTAACTCAAATATCAACATCTGTAACTCAAATATCAACATTTGTAACTCGTGTATCAACATTTGTAACTTGTGTATCAAGATTTGTAACTCGTGTATCAACATTTGTGTGTCAACTTATACATTTTAGAAGGAGATTTATGTGTGACTTTCCACCGATTTGTGTGAGTAATTATGAGACTCTTTTACCACACTGTTTTGTCATATGATTCGTAACTTGTAAAAAATAAAATCACCTATTTATGCAGAGTCATTTGTATTTGTGTATCTAAATGTACAACTCGTAAATCAACATTTGTGTGTCAACTTAAGACATTATAAACGCAAATGTAGCTGTGACTAATTTTGAGACTATGCTGGTGTTCAAACAGTCTCATATATATTCGTATCTGTAAATAAGATGTGTACCTATTTTCACATTTGTAACTCAAATAACAACATCTGTATGTCATATATGAACATTTGTAAGTCAACTTTGAAATTATAAAACTAAATGTAGCTGTTAATGTACACGGATCTGTGTGACGAATTATGAGACTGTTGTCCCGTGTTAAATGCAAACAGATCTGTGACTCGTGTTGGGAGCAGTACCGAGTGCCTCCGCTAGATGGCGGTGTGAGTACACGATATGCTCGGCTACATGATTTGCTCGGGGTCCTGTGCTTGCTACCGACGTCACACACTATGATTGGCTGTACGTCTGAACGATGACGTGCACATTGTGATTGGCTTGTGGCTTTTTTTCTTTTCAAAACTTTATTGAACACTGTTACAAATCACACAAATCAGTGTTACTTTATGGATAAGTCTTGTTTATTATTTTAAAATGAACGTCTTTTTCCAGTGGTAACCTATTTATATCATTGATATATTAAATAAGTTTGAAGAGGCTTAATGGTGATTATTTAGTGAATTATGGACAATGTGTTTGTTTTAACAGAACGTTTAGAACGTCTTAGTAAAAACGTTTTATAGAGGCTTGATTATTTAGTGAATTATGGATAATTTGTTTGTTTTAACATAACGTTAATAACGTTAACATAACGCGATAATATATTTGTGTCTCCATAATATAGACCCCTTAACAGACGACGACGCAGCCAGTATGCGCGCAACGAAACCCATTATATCAGGTCTCGTTAGGACGCGTCTCACTAGCCAACACACACAAGAGGGGGTTGGGGTGTGCTGAAACCAGTGCACCCCGAAACAGGTTGGGAATTGATTGCGTGAAACAATCACCTGTGCGTCCAGGCTCAATGTTAGTAAACAAATAATTGGTCTATTAATATATGATAATATATAATAATATATAAAGATGTCCCCTGGTTCTTTTTGAAAAATACAAAAAATCTTCTAAGTACAAAGTACCACCAGGTCTCTGCGGAGGGGGGTCCGTTCCACCCAACCACGTACCCAGGATCGGGGTGCCTTGGTCTGGGTAGAGAGGGACCGCCAAAGGGGGTCCCTGGTTCTTTTTGAAAAATACAAAAAATCTTCTAAGGACAAACCAGGTCTCTGCGGAGGGGGTCCGCTCCACCCAACCACGTACCCAGGATCGGGGTGCCTCGGTCTGGGTAGAGAGGGACCGCCAAAGGGGGTCCTGGTTCTTTTTGAAAAATACAAAAAATCTTCTAAGGACAAACCAGGTCTCTGCGGAGGGGCTCCGCTCCACCCAACCACGTACCCAGGATCGGGGTGCCTCGGTCTGGGTATCTGGGTATTTTTCAACCTGGTGGTACTTAATTCCAGATGGTAACCGGTCAGGTGGGCACAAAAACCAACTGGGCACACCGGACAACTGGGCACACAGCCGTCTGGGCACACAGGTCAACTGGGCACACAGTCAACTGGGCACACAAGACAGCTGGGCACACAGTCAACTGGGCACACTGTCAACTGGGCACACAAGACAACTGGGCACACAGTCAAGTGGGCACACAAGACAGCTGGGCACTCTGCTTTGATGTGCCCCCCCTTTCTATGAAATCCAGAGATTAGTGAACCCCTGCTGTGAATTGTCTGCTCCTGAGTTCCTGAGCAGACGCTCCTGAGACAGCCGCATAATCACCCCCCTAGGGTTAGGATGAGAGTTAGGTATAGGCCTAGGATGTGACAGTTTCCACTGATTCAACCTAGTGGTCCCTCCCCACTGCTTACACCTAATGGCCCTCCTCCACTGAGTTCACCCGCATAATCACCCTCCACCCAGGTTAGGGTTAGGGTTTAGGGTTAGGGTTCGAATGTAAGAGTCTCCACCGATTCAACCTACACACACACACACACACACACACACACACACACACACACACACACACACACACACACACACACACACACACACACACACACACACACACACACACACACACACACACACACACACACACACACACACACACACACACACACACACACACACATGGGAGAGGCAATACACAGCTCACAACAAATGGATGAGGATGCTGTCAGAACTGCAAGGACACACTGCAATACACTATCTCAGTAACAGACATTACACAATGTCTCCCACCGTCTCTCTCTCACAGTGGGGGGGCGGGGGGTACTTAAATATCAAAGGAACACAAAAATCCAAACAAAAAAAAAAATGTGCCCAGTCATCTTGTGTGCCCAGATGTCCGTGTGCCCAGTCATCTCGTGTGCCCATATGTCCATGTGCCCATTCATCTCGTGTGCCCAGATGTCCGTATGCCCACTTATCCGGTGTGCCCAGTTGTCTAGAAACTTGTGTGCCCAGATGTCCAATGTGCCCACCTGACCGGTATTCCTTTGTACTTAGAAGATTTTTTGTATTTTTCAAAAAGAACCAGGGACCCCCTTTGGCGGTCCCTCTCTACCCAGACCGAGGCACCCCGATCCTGGGTACGTGGTTGGGTGGAGCGGACCCCCCTCTGCAGAGAACTGGTGGTACTTTGTACTTAGAAGATTTTTTGAATTTTTCAAAAAGAACCAGGGACCCCCTTTGGCGGTCCCTCTCTACCCAGACCGAGGCACCCCGATCCTGGGTACGTGGTTGGGTGGAGCGGACCCCCTCCGCAGAGACCTGGTTTGTACTTAGAAGATTTTTTGTATTTTTCAAAAAGAACCAGGGACCCCCTTTGGCGGTCCCTCTCTACCCAGACCGAGGCACCCCGATCCTGGGTACGTGGTTGGGTGGAGCGGACCCCCTCCGCAGAGACCTGGTGGTACTTTGTACTTAGAAGTTTTTTTGTATTTTTCAAAAAGAACCAGGGGACATCTTTATATATTATTATATATTATCATATATTAATATTATGGAGACACAAATATATTATCGCGAAAACATATTAACGTTATGTTAAAACAAACAAATTATCCATAATTCACTAAATAATCAAGCCTCTATAAAACTTATTTAATAAAACGTTCTAAACGTTCTGTTAAAACAAACACATTGTCCATAATTCACTAAATAATCACCATTAAGCCTCTTCAAACTTATTTAATATATCAATGATATAAATAGGTTACCACTGGAAAAAGACGTTAATTTTAAAATAATAAACAAGACTTATCCATAAAGTAACACTGATTTGTGTGATTTGTAACAGTGTTCAATAAAGTTTTGAAAAGAAAAAAAGCCACAAGCCAATCACAATGTGCCACGTCATCGTTCAGACGTACAGCCAATCATAGTGTGTGACGTCGGTAGCAAGCACAGGACCCCGAGCAAATCATGTAGCCGAGCATATCGTGTACTCACACCGCCATCTAGCGGAGGCACTCGGTACTGCTCCCAACACGAGTCACAGATCTGTTTGCATTTAACACGGGACAACAGTCTCATAATTCGTCACACAGATCCGTGTACATTAACAGCTACATTTAGTTTTATAATTTCAAAGTTGACTTGCAAATGTTCATATATGACATACAGATGTTGTTATTTGAGTTACAAATGTGAAAATAGGTACAAATCTTATTTACAGATACGAATATATATGAGACTGTTTGAACACCAGCATAGTCTCAAAATTAGTCACAGCTACATTTGCGTTTATAATGTCTTAAGTTGACACACAAATGTTGATTTATGAGTTGTACATTTAGATACACAAATACAAATGACTCTGCATAAATAGGTGATTTTATTTTTTACAAGTTACGAATCATATGACAAAACAGTGTGGTAAAAGAGTCTCATAATTACTCACACAAATCGGTGGAAAGTCACACATAAATCTCCTTCTAAAATGTATAAGTTGACACACAAATGTTGATACACAAGTTACAAATCTTGATACACAAGTTACAAATGTTGATACACGAGTTACAGATGTTGATATTTGAGTTACGAATTGCACTTTACTAGTACAAATCTGATTTACACTTACAGACTGTTTGTTGCGAATTGCCTCTACGAGTACAAATCTGCTTTCACGGATACAGATAATTTTGAGTCTGTTCTAACCCCATATTTGTGGCAGTGATAGTTTTCAGAAGCAGTATATTACAGCAATACTGGCTAAACTCAGTCAGCTCATTGTACTAGATAGCAGGATTGGGATATGTCAAAATGAGGATCTGTAAAGCACTGGGGGAAATTATTGTTTTCATGCACACTCCATCATTTTGTAGTACACCTATGCTGTGAGAAGAGAGAGGATAGATGTAGATAAGGGAAGATAATAGAAAACAGGTCATAGAACAAATAAAGACACATTATGCAGATAGCGTATGTGAACTTAGGATGTTAGCATTATAACACACACACCACATATTTCCGTGGTTAAGAACCACCTCAGGCAAGTGGTGTTCATGCCTTGTTTAAGTCGTATGGTAGCCATTGGAGGTTCCTTAAACAAGAACATAGCTGGGTAATGGTTGCAGCATACTACAAACTTTTTTCAGCGTATGCAGGGCAGGGCCTCTCGACTCGAATAAATGTGCCATTACACCCCTACTGCACACTGTATATACGGCTGGAACAGTGATTTTTACCATGGGTCTTCTCTGTTTATTTACATTAATCTCTGACGTGCTTTGACATAATTTGCATTGAATATTTTGTCTTTTCTGGTGGACAGTGGACAAAGCGTACTACAGTATCTCTCTCCATTAATCTTTGTAGTCACTCAGAGAGTGATAATAGAGGTTCACGTCTTTTAACCTCCTAAGACAACCTTTTTACAAAATGGTACTTTCCTGGAATAGCTACTACTATAGCTACCTACTGCTGAACTGAACAACACTCCGCTGAAGTTCTTTTGCTCCGCAATGACGTCATGTGACCTGCCGAAGCCGAAAAAGTTTATTTTTGAAGTATGCAGACTTAATACTGCCTTTTAATTTATGGTACGTTTGATGCTGGAAGACAAATGCACCTGGCTGCCTGGAGTATATATTTTCATGTCACTTCTGATGTCTAAAGTGATGCATTTTTGTGATTTATATATTTTTTCTGTATTATGAATTGTGTGTTTATCTGTGTGTGCTGTATTACTGTAAACGTTCCTTTTGTACAGGGCATCATTTCAATAGATTAGTTGGTCTCAATGGATTTCCCTCAAATTACAAGTTCAATCAATCAAAAGCAATCACTGTCTCCAAAAGCTTTTATTTATGTATTTGTGTTGAAAGGAATTACAGTAGCATGTAAAGGTACATAGCCGCGAGAAAAAAATTCCCGGTTCTGGGCGGATTGGGTTAGTTTTTTCCCCAGTTTTTGGTTTCTTTATTTCGGTTTTAGGGTTAGGATTAGGGTTAGGTTAGAGTTATGTTATTTAATTCTTATTTTTGCCTGAGTTTACCGATTTATTATCAAAAAAAAAAAACGTTTTTTTTTTTATCCCCCCCGCACCCCTACTTCCCGCGGTACTGTAAAGGTACATTTGTTTTTGGAACTGCAAATGTCAAAGGACAGAGAATGAAAAGGAAGCACAATGAACAACGAGCAATTACAGTATGAAGACCCAGCCTGGGCTTCCATCCCTTGATAGCCTACTCTATATCACAAAAATACATACCAAGACTAGAAAAAGTGCTCCTCGGAGCACAGGTCCCCGCCAGGTCAGGTAGGTAAGGCGGAAAAGCAAAAGATACTTTACCTATCTTTTTCTTTACATGCCCACATGCATAGGTGATTTGGTACAAAGCCCATCAGCAGGAGGAGGACGTAGTGATTTTGGAGTATGGAGGCGGAAAACATCAGACACACTGCAGCTCAGAAGCTCAGAAAATGGCACTCTCCCAAGCTACTTTGCCATGTGAGAACTGCCTTTCTGTAATTCTATAGTAATTTAACCTTATACACATGCAGTGCTCTCCTATTTTGTCATCATGACCAATATAAAACCACACAGTTGGAGTATTAAGGTGGTGGGTGATTAACCACTAAGACGCTATGTACTTTGTTGACCGGAGTCCCACAGGGGTTTATAAAGTACTGGCATAATGACTAAATTGGGGAGAAAAAAGCTGTAAAAAGCAAAAGCAAAAAAAAAGACATGCATGAATATACTTTGCAGGAATTAATGCTGTTTTTCTTTCTTTTTTCTTTCTTTCTTTCTTTTTATTTTTGGGAGTCCCAAAGTCTATACAGACCTAAGAAACAAATGGAAAGAGTTGCATCAGATTTAAATTTATGAGATGAATTTTGTGGGAGTATAGATAAAAGGCCAATACCACTGCTGAAATTATGTGTTATGACACCTCATGAAATCACTGCCTCTCCATATTGTCTTTCTTTCTCTCTGTCCCTCGGTCTGTGTGTGTGTGTGTGTGTGTGTGTGTGTGTGTGTGTGTGTGTGTGTGTGTGTGTGTGTGTGTGTGTGTGTGTGTGTGTGTGTGTGTGTGTGTGTGTGTGTGTGCATGCATGTGCTTTTTCACTTATACACTTTTATACACTCTTTTTCCACACGCCGCACGCACGCACGCACGCACGCACGCACACACACACGCACGCAGATGAAATAGCTAAAGCAAAATGTAAATCCATGAGCCTTAACAAGAGATAAGACCCACACAAGGTCTTTTTTTATTTATCATTGTATGTTCGGGTGACGCATTATATAGGAGATGCACTTTCATGAGGAGCAAGAAGATGTCAGCTAGGTTGCTCCCTGCTCCACCTGACAAATGGAGGTTCACAGAACCGCTATTGTTTAGACCTGTCTCTTCACTCCAGCCTGGCACTAAACCCAAACGATATCGTCAACACAGTCTACTGGAAAAGAAGGAGTTAGGGTACATATACAATGAGCTGTTCTATGGAAAGAGGTACCCGTCCCTCTTGCTTCCTCGTCGCTAGAAAATAAGAAGACATCTGTACCACGTACTCCCTGTTACACCCTGACAGGATGTCTAGAAATGCATATAATGTATAAAGAGACCTTTTGAGGCAAATAGCCCTTATCAAACACCTGTAGAATGTCCAATCATATTACACTGTGAAAATCACGCCATTTCCTTTCCTATTCATTAACTATCTCGTCCTCTTTGCCTGAGCCCTATAAAACATCGAAGGCGGAAAGATAGAAGACAGAGCATTTTGGAGTTTCAGACCAGACCTGAGAACTTTTCTTACCAAAGTCTCCACAGGACCCTTGAGATGATGATGGACTTTTTTGACAGAACTTCCCGAAAATAGATCTTCGTTGGATTGTATTTTTTCTATAGAGTATTATGGAAATGTGGATTTTGCAGAGATGGACATATTTTCATGCTCAAAGACACAGATATTTCTGGACTGTATCGTTTACATGGAACTTCCAGGAAACATTTCATCCGGGACTCTGGTTGATTATTATGGAGTATACTACTGTATCTTAAAATGTAGGAATACAATTTATGGTGATGATGTTACGGTGAGATGAGGAATAGGACCCAAATGCAGACGAACCGTGGAACTCAAAAGTTTATTAACAAACAAAAGACTAGCCCAAACTCAGGGCAGGCAAAAATCCAGGTAGGTACAGGAACAAGAACAAGGCTAAACGGACTGAAGGCTTAGGCCACACAAACTCACAGTGACATTTAGTTAGGGAATTTTAGCAATATGTGTGGACCATCTGTGAAAAAATTTACTACCAATAGCTTTCTTCACCAATGTGTTCTTATAGGTGTCTAGCATCACCTCTCAATTAGTGCAAACCCAAATCCTCGTGGAAAATCCTGGAGAGCCAATCAAAGTTAAGGAGCCCAGAGGGCTTTGGTGAAAAATATAAAAAAAAATAAAAGTCTAAAATGAACTTGTGAGGTGTCTAACTAGGGGTTTTCAGGGGTGCTGAATCCATTCCAACCATTATTTTTGAGTAAAAATGTCTCCCTGGCCATCTAATATTGGTATATTGGTTATTGTTAGTGTATAATCAGTGTATAATCAATGGTAAGGGATTGGGGTGTTGTTGAATTGATTCTATTCTGAAAAACAAAATAAGAAAATATTGCTAAACACTTGATGAGAGTTTACTGTGCACATGCTCAGTGGGATACACTGTCTGAATGTGGGAAAGGAGCGGGAGTGTTGCATCCTGGCAAATATGTACGATTTTAAGGTACGGTAGTTTATCTACTTTTTTGCATTTATTTTCCTCTGCTGGCAAAGTTTTTGATTACTGTGAATTTAGATGTCAATTTTCTCTAGCCTATTGCTTACATTGAACAACCATTAGTTAAACAATCATGACACTTGTCTTTTAGTAGACAACATGGAAGAGGATTCTGTAGCTTGTGGCTTAAGGTGCTTCATCTGTGGTGGTCCTGAGACTGAGATTCAAAAGTCACCCAAAAAGGCTATGCACATTTTTTGTCTTATTCTGAGAGTGTGGATGATGCAGCATTAATCAGAAGACTTCATGAGGACTGGAAAAACTGAGATGACCCCAAACTAAGATACCATTTGGAATGCAAAACCGAGCTATACAGTCGTGCAAGAAGTACAGTATATCCACTGGATATCGTAAGTTTTTTTTTCATTTTGATGAAAGTTGCCACTTGCAGATTTCAATTCTATTCTATGTTGTGAGTGACATCATAATTTAATAAAAAACTTTAAACATAATCTATTCTTTAGCGCAAGATGAGCAAGTCCAACGGCCAGACAGGAAGAAAAGACGCAGGGCATTGTCTGGGTCAAGTACTTCAAGTGCTAGCTGGCACACTTGATCTACCATAATACTTGCATCCTTTGCAATGAAGGTATCAGTGTTGGCACATTGAAAAGAAACCCTGGTAAGTCTTTTGTATGTAAGATTCAAATGAATTTTGATAATTGTTTTTCTTGCTCCTCATTGTAGGCTTCCACTCAAAGTCAAATAATTTAATCATGCACATATTGTATGTGGCTACCTTTTATCCAGACAGAGCTTGGCAGTTGTATCGTGCACCTGATAATGTCTACCAGGACCGACTGAAAAGGAGTTTGATGCAGAGAGCAAAGCGACAAGGTGATGACTGGGGACTTGAAGTCGCTGGTCGCCTGGTGGCAGAAGAGGCAGTATATCATATTCGATGCAGAAGAGACTTTGAGAACCCTGTTACAAAGTCTGACGTAACATTATATGGATACACAATACAGCTGTACAATACAACTCACATTTCTTATCCTTTGTTAGTCCCCCTCATTCCTGGACCCATATCAATCTTGCAGAATACATTATTTTGAAGTCAAAAGTTTCACTATTAAAAATTATATTTCTTCCCTCAGGATAAGAAATGTGAGTTGTATTGTACAGCTGTATTGTGTATCGATATAATGTTACCTCAGACTTTGTAACAGGGTTCTCAAAGTCTCTTCAGCATCGAATATGATATACTGCCTCTTCTGCCACCAGGCGACCAGCGACTTCAAGTCCCCAGTCATCACCTCGTCGCTTTGCTCTCTGCATCAAACTCCTTTTCAGTCGGTCCTGGTAGACATTATCAGGTGCACGATACAACTGCCAAGCTCTGTCTGGATAAAAGGTAGCCACATACAGTATGTGCATGATTAAATTATTTGACTTTGAGTGGAAGCCTACAATGAGGAGCAAGAAAAACAATTATCAAAATTCATTTGAATCTTACATACAAAAGACTTACCAGGGTTTCTTTTCAATGTGCCAACATTGATACCTTCATTGCAAAGGATGCAAGTATTATGGTAGATCAAGTGTGCCAGCTAGCACTTGACCTACTTGACCCAGACAATGCCCTGCGTCTTTTCTTCCTGTCTGGCCGTTGGACTTGCTCATCTTGCTCTAAACAATAGATTATGTTTAAAGTTTTTATTAAAGTATGATGTCACTCACAACATAGAATAGGATTGAAATCTGCAAGTGGCAACTTTCATCACAATGAAAAACAAGAAAGAATGACATAGATGTCATGATGGACAGCGCAGGACCCCCCCCCCCCCAAAAAAAAGAAAATAGTTTTGGGGGTACAAAAGCATGGGATGAAAAAAAAAAAAAAAAAAAAAAAAGGAGGTCCGCGGTCGTCCCCCCCCCTTAGGGGTCCCTGGAGACCCTTGGGGGTCCCTGGGGGTGACCTACAGACACGGCGAAGGAAAACTGTAAAGCCACAGCCATGCGATGTTGCACATGAACTCTGCAGCCGCACTGAGCAGAGATGCTCATAGGCCTGCGTCCTGCGTCGCTGACGCACAATATTGTGAAAGGACGCATTCATGACACCGTCGTGCCGTCGTGGCGTCGTACTAGAGTTGTCACCAACAACAGAGAAAAATATAAAAACCAGAAAAAGTGCTCCTCGGAGCACAGGTCTCCGCCAGGTCAGGTAGGTTATTGTGGGCCAGCAATTTTCGGAATTCGCCAATCAGGATGGAATATAAAAAATTTGACAGATCCATCTTGATCACTTGACTATAGAGATCATGTGTACTGATTTGCATGTTTGGACAAAATTAAAAGTAATATAAAAAAGAAACATCTGCCTCCTGGTGGCGCTATAATAGGGCAATGTTAAAAGGGTGGCGTTTGTTCTTCAACGTAGTGCAAATGTGCGTGCAAAGTTCCACCACAATTGGACGCTGTGTTCATGATTTGCGGCATTTTGTGCAAAGCGGGCCACTCCTGCAAACTTTAGATGTCAATGTTAGCCAATCACGATGGAATATGAAATATCAAACAGATGCATCTTGATCACATGACTATAGAGATCATGTGTACCGATTTGCGTGAAATTTGGAAAAAATGTGAAGGCTTAATCTAAAAAAAAAAAAGTTTTACATAAGTCGGCCTCCTGGTGGCGCTATAAAAGGCTAATGTGAAAAATGCAGGGCAGATATTTTTCCTTGGCCTCTAGGGAGTATGTGTGCAAAGTTTCACGCAGATCGGTGCAGATAGTTAAAAACACAAATCTGCCTTTTATAGCGCCACCATGAGGCTGATTTGAACATTTTCAAATGGCATTTCTTCCTCGGCCTAGTGGGAACATGCGTGTTAAATTTCACATAAATCACAAACTGCGTTCATGATTTGAGGCATTTAGTTCAAAATGGACCAATCCTGCAAACTTTGGAAGCCAACCTTAGCCAATCAGGATGGAATATGGAAAATCAGGCAGATCTGTGTTGATCACATGACTATAGAGATACTGTGCACCGATTTGCGTGATGTTTGGATAAAATCTGTAGGAGTACTGTCCAAAAATGTCTTTTGCACAAATCAGCCTCCTGGTGGCGCTATAAAAGGCCCATGTGAAAAATTTGGGGCAGAGGTTCTGCTCTGGCATCCAGGGAGTGTGTGTGCACAGTTTCACTGCGATCAAGCCAACGGTGCCAGAGATTAGCTGTTCACAGACACACGGACACACACACACACAGACACACGGACGGACAGGGGGTAAAACATACTCTCTCGCCATGCCTTCGGCCTGGCGGAGACAATAATTTGCGATAAAATTATTAGTGCACGATAAGTATCGGCCCGATAATTATCGGTTCGATATCAGGAATTATGACGTCATCACGATAAAACCGATAACATTAATAATAGCTCCGATAATATATAATATTTGTCAACTGTGATCTGCATGGACTCTCAGTTAGACACCGTTGTACTGGAGAAGTATAACTCTCGGTTAGACACCGTTGTACTGGAGAAGTATAACTCTCGGTTAGACACCGTTGTACTGGAGAAGTATAACTCTCGGTTAGACACCGTTGTACTGGAGAAGTATAACTCTCGGTTAGACACCGTTGTACTGGAGAAGTATAACTCTCGGTTAGACACCGTTGTAGTGTTGTGCTAGTGGTGTGCTAGTTACTGAAAACCAGTGACTAGTTACCATTACTAGTTACTTGTCATGTAAAAGTAACTCAGTTACTTTACTAGTTACTTACACCAAAAAGTAATGCGTTACTGTGAAAAGTAACTTTGAAGTTACTTTAAAAAAGAAAGGGCTCCCATTATTGCCCTTATAGCCTTCATTTCAGTACTGTTATTGCATTGGAGAATAATACAATCTGTTGATCAACTTGACATGCATTTGCATCACTGAACTCTGCTAAGCAATGTGGTCAATACCAGGGGTTACGATATAGGATTGTAACCTGCTGGTCCCAATGTCCGGAATGAATCAAATGTATCAGACATCTGATAAAAAATACCGGTCATAACTATATTTAAGCATTAATTACAATTAAGCAGGCGCGTAAATACAGCCTAACACTTAGGCCTACAGCATTATATTTTGGATTGAGCTATTTGAACATGAACCATGATGAACGAGTAATATACACATTTTATATACAGTAGCAGGGTCATCTTGCACAAATACATTAATTACCTACACTTGTGCCTGGCAATGTCCTTCTCACCCATTGACTTGCATGTTAAATGATGGCGTTTCCCCTTAAAAAATAATCGATCATTTCAGGAGCAAGAGCTTAAAAATCTATTCTAAATCTAGTCAACAAGGCCTGCAGTAGGCTATGCACTGGACAAATATGCATGACATTATTTCAATACACTAAAAACCAGTGGTGGAAAGTAACTAAGTACATTTACTCAAGTACTGTACTTATAAGTACAATTTTGAGGTATCTGTACTTTACTTGAGTATTTCCAATTTCCAATACTTTTACTACTACTCCACTACATCTCAGAGGCAACTATTGTACTTTTACTCCACTACATGTATTTGAAAACTTTAGTTACTAGTTACTTTTCAGATATAAATTATGATATAATGAAACATACATTAACCACTTTAACCCTATTTTATACCTAGCCGGTCTACAAGCTCACAACGCGTCGCATCGCGACCCGTTGTGAGCTTGAAGATCTGCTATTTTCAAATATTTAGTACTTTTACTTTTGGTACTTTAAGTGCATTTTGATGCCAATACTTTTGTACTTTTACTCAAGTAAATTTTGAATTCTGGACTTTTACTTGTAACAAGAGTATTTCTATATTGCAGTATTGGTACTTTTACTTAAGTAAAGAATTTGAGTACTTTTTCCACCACTGCTAAAAACATGGGAAATGTTAGAGGGAGTAATAGCCACGGATACACGACGGTCGACTGTCACGACCGTCATGGATGAACTTCAACCTAGTGTTTGCACTTTCTCCATTTATGACCCGTACATCTACATAAACGTTCATATTTCAAAGATAAAGTGCTTATCCCATGGCGACGGAGGTTACATGTATATATGGGCTCTCAAAAGTACCTGTATCATCCGTATTGTTCAATAAAAAGCATTTTAATCTGATCGGTGGCCATATGCTTTTAACAGAGTGACCCTATCGGTTGGTAGGTGTATTGCACTCGAATACATTATGAAAAAATGGCCACTAATCGGATTACAATGCTTTTCATTGAACAATAGTATAGTTCAGCTTGGGAAAAGCAGCCTTTAACGGGTTTGGGTACGTGGTTCATAATCACCATTGCGTTATCGTGGTTATCTCTCTCTCTCTCTCTCTCTCTCTCTCTCTCTCTCTCTCTCTCTCTCTCTGGACCTCACTGTCCATGAAAAGAATGTCGGGGACTCGGGGCTCCCGAAAATTATCTCGCAGAATCGCTGCTGCGCTGAAAATAGCAGATCTACAAGCTCACAACGGTAGTGATGGGACCTGTTGTGAGCTTGTAGATCTGCTATTTTCAAATAGCCAACGCAGCCATGCAGATCTGCAAGCCTAACCGAATGACTGTTAAAGCAGTTTGTTTAAATTACTTTATAAAATGTTATATTTTCACAGGGATTATTTATTAGTGTAGATATACATTTTGGAGTGGATATATGTGTCCAGATGCCTGTCAGACCGTCTGCTCCGCAGGTCTAGAATGGAATAAACGGGCGCAGCCAACGTCAACAATTGGTCTCGACCAGACGTGAGATCTCAGCGTAAAGTAGGATGAAGCCCACGTCAGGATATATTGATAAATGCCGAAAGGTGCGGTGATATCGCCGTACGTTCATTATTCGGGCTACACCGCGTTGATAAATGAGGGCCACTGTGCCTTAACTCCGCCAGACAGCTTTTTGTGTATTTACTATGAATATCGCCCCTATACTTAAGGCTGACAAATAACGTAATACACATCCATTCTCTCTCTACGTCCTGCGTGTCTGGAGGATGTTGGGTCTTTTGAGCAATTGAGCCAATGTGTATTCTCAGAATCCCATTTCACACTCGAGTGTGAAATGTGTCTGTCTGTGTCCCTCATTCACAGAACCGGTTTATTGACACAATATAAACACCACACACATGTCCTGGCCTGAGTGGCCTCGTTCTCTTCATGTTTGATTCTTGAGACAGCAGAGAGGCAGCAATGGCACCAGCGTAAAAAAAAAAGTTTGTCCAGAGCAAACTCAGCGACGCGAGGACGCCTAAACGAACGGTCGCCTAAACCACTTTCAGGGCAAGCTGCTTCAGGCTGCAGCATCAGTCCTGCTTGGTAAAATAAAGGCTGAACTCAGTGGACATTGGACAATATTTTGCAATAGGCCTACTCGCGTATAAAGATTTCCCGCTTTCCAAACGGGAACTAGTTGCAGTTTGTATTCGATTCATGGAGGATGGAGGACTCATCAAAGAGCGGGCAGTGGAATTTATTGACACCGCGGATTTGACTGCACGGTGCATCACAAAGCGCTCCTAAAATAAACCTTTCCGAGCGCACTTTATGTACACTGCAATTCTCACTGGCTAAATGTAGTGCTTTGCACTCTGTAGCCTAACAAAGCATCCCTGGATATTAGCAATACATTGCCAGCTTTGTTTTTGTGTATCAAGTGGTCCCCCCCCCTTTTTCTCTCTCATGTAGCCTACTGGTGCAGCGATATGCTTGTGGTTCAAGAAAGTACAAAATAAAAGTCTTTGAGTCGTTGTCATGGTTAATAATTTACCAATCATCTACCAACTATTGTAGGCTACCCGTGTCTAAGCTAAAACATAAACATGTAGGTCGCCTACATAGGCTACTTTGGTAAATAAATCTGGTTATTTGAAGAGGAGGTTATTCAACTCTCCAGCTGTCTATCTGCGACTCTCTCCCCCCCGCCGCCCCTTGCGCTTCAACTACATGCAAAAAGGCCGTTCGCAGCTCGCGATGCTTAAATGAAGAAATGTGCACAGAAAATCATCTAAAACTATGCTAAATAAACACCAAATAAAAATAAATAAAAAAAAAATAAAAGCGGGGCTTTATTGTGGCTTAAATAGATTCAAGTCAACACTTATTAATGTTTTGGTGCATTCTATAATTTAATACAAAATTCTGATGCCTCCATAGTCTATAGTCTACATGTCTACTCAGTGGTGGAAAGTAACTAAGTACATTTACTAAAGTACTGTACTTGAGTACAGTTTTGAGGTATTTGTACTTTACTTGAGTATTTCCAATTTACAATACTTTTACTTCTACTCCACTACATCTCAGAGGCAAATATTGCACTTTTACTCTACATTTAGTTGAAAACTTTAGTTACTAGTTACTTTTCAGATATAAACTATGATATAATGAAATATACATTAACCACTTTAGCCCTATTTCATACCTATAGGCTATTTGAAAATAGCAGATCTACAAGCTCACAACGCGTCGCATCGCGACGCCTTGTGAGCTTGTAGATCGGCTATTTTCAAATATTTGTAGATCGGCTATTTTCAAATATTTAGTACTTTTACTTTTGGTACTTTAAGTACATTTTGATGCCAATACTTTTGTACTTTTACTCAAGTACATTTTTAATTCTGGACTTTTACTTGTAACGGAGTATTTTTATATTGCAGTATTGGTACTTTTACTTAAGTAAAGAATTTGAGTACTTTTTCCACCACTGTGTCTACTTCTCTGCAGTGCCTGAGTGCCTGTGACAACAGGCAGCCGTTCCAAATTTTTCGGAGCAAAGAGGGGGCGTCTCCCTGCATGAATCCAAGTTGCAGCAACCAATCGGTGTTTGGAGCAAAGAGGGGGCGTCTCCCTGCATGAATCCAAGTTGCAGCAACCAATCGGTGGCAACCAGACCCTTTTTTAGCAAGCCGGCCCACTTTTTCCCACAAACAGAGAGTCCCTGACCAAATCACGCCCCGTTACGCCCCTTTTTCGCCTAAGCCACCTCCTCTCTTTATAAGCCTGCAGAGGTTACATCCCACATACCTCAGTTGCCTTTCATCTCTCTCCATAGAGGACAGCTCGCTTCGCTTGAGCTGTCCTAAAAACTTACGATATCCAGTGGATATACTGTACTTCTTGCACGACTGTATAGCTCGGTTTTGCATTCCAAATGGTATCTTAGTTTGGGGTCATCTCAGTTTTTCCAGTCCTCATGAAGTCTTCTGATTAATGCTGCATCATCCACACACTCAGAATAAGACAAAAAATGTGCATAGCCTTTTTGGGTGACTTTTGAATCTCAGTCTCAGGACCACCACAGATGAAGCACCTTAAGCCACAAGCTACAGAATCCTCTTCCATGCTGTCTACTAAAAGACAAGTGTCATGATTGTTTAACTAGTGGTTGTTCAATGTAAGCACTAGGGTAGAGAAAATTGACATCTAAATTCACAGTAATCAAAAGCTTTGCCAGCAGAGGAAAATAAATGCCAAAAAGTAGATAAACTACCGTACCTTAAAATCGTCCAGACATATTTGCCAGGATGCAACACTCCCGCTCCTTCCCCACATGCAGACAGTGTATCCCACTGAGCATGTGCACAGTAGGTGTACACTCTTATCAAGTGTTTAGCAATATTTTCTTATTTTATTTTTCAGAATAGAATCAATTCAACAACACCCCAATCCCCTACCATTGATATACACTGATTATACACTAACAATAACCAATATACCAATATTAGATGGCCAGGGAGACATTTTTACTCAAAAATAATGGTTGGAATGGATTCAGCACCCCTGCAAACCCCTAGTTAGACACCTCACAAGTTCATTTTAGACTTTTATTTTTTTTAATACCTTTCACCCAAGCCCTCTGGGCTCCTTAACTTTGATTGGCTCTCCAGGATTTTCCACGAGGATTTGGGTTTGCACTAATTGAGAGGTGATGCTAGACACCTATAAGAACACATTGGTGAAGAAAGCTATTGGTAGTAAATTTTTTCACAGATGGTCCACACATATTGCTAAAATTCCCTAACTAATTGAATGACAAACCAGCAAAGAGCTGAACACACAGGGGAGTATATATAGACAAGGGTCTAACTACACACAGGTGAACTCAAAGTAAATCAACACTGGGATAGTAAGGGGACACAGGTGGAAACACTGGCAAATCACAGGACAGGTAGACAAGACAGGTACAGATAACTAAGCAGACAGGAACAATTGGAACAATACAACAGAGGAAGATACAGAACACCAAGGCAACAAACTACACAGAACTAGAAGACCAAAACAGAACCGGAATACATAGTATAAGTCCAAAAACGAATAAACACAGACAAAGTCCAAGGGCTGAGGAGTGGACCGTGACAGATGATATTTCCGAACTCTTTGCAAACATTTATTTTATAATTTAATTGAAAACTTGTTCCTATTCTGTCCTTGATGTTTTGTGGACATTTGTGGTGAGTAAATATTCACCACATTTTGTTAAAAACTTGATTTTTAATTTATTTGATTATTAATTATTATTTTGTTATTATGATAATTTGGTCAAGTTTGTGATATTTAAAAAAACATTATGAGACATGCTTTGGAAGTTGAACTTATCCACTGTGAGTAACTAATTTAAAAGCTGCATAGCGATCATACGCTGGGTGATTCATGTGACAAATAAGCTTGGTGAACATTTAACAGAGCAAGGAAGAAGAGAGGGTTGTGGTCAGCCCATGAGCCCAACAGACATCAGCAGACAACATTGCAAGAAGAAATCTCTAAATGAAGTATGCGCCCATTATGCACATTTGAACGGAAATTCTCTAAGGTGATCTGATTATCATTATTATTATAAACCGGGGCCAGCGAAAGCCACCGCTCTAAACGAGACATTAGCACAGCCCCTTTGGATTTTAAATACCAACTGACATTCTCCAGCCGAAGGAGCAGAGGCTCAGCGGCCTCTGGGCCAACGTGTGGAGCGCAGTTGGTAAAATGAACAGCACATGTATGCATACTCCTCAGTGAGGACCAGACAGAGAAACAGGAAAATCACATCTCGTCTTGAATTATGGTGTTAGCATTATGAGGGCAGTCAACACACAAGGCATCAAAAGAAATACTTCCTCATAGGAACAAGCGGATACGGGTGATAAATACAAATAAATTAAAATCATCTTTGATTTGATGCATTCCCGGTTTTAACGGGTTAAAAGACAACATGAGTAGGCTATCTTGTGGTACCTTGTGGTGTGTGTGTGTGTGTGTGTGTGTGTGTGTGTGTGTGTGTGTGTGTGTGTGTGTGTGTGTGTGTGTGTGTGTGTGTGTGTGTGTGTGTGTGTGTGTGTGTGTGTGTGTGTGTGTGTGTGTGCGCGCGCACGCGTGCGTTCGTGCGTGTGTCAGTTTAGTCTTGGGAGAAATTACATTTCCTAGGCTTTTCTTCCATGATACTGTGGAACTTATCAATACCCTGTTGAGCTGAGCACAGTAAACTGCTAATTAAAAGCCATAATTTTGGTGGTGCAGGGTCGGACTGGGATCTCATACCCCTTAAGCTTTTTGTTATCTTAACTACTTCCCTTATGTTTGTTTGTTGTTTGTTGTTTGTTGTTTGTTGTTGTTGTTGTTGTGTGTCCCCCTCCTTTCTGTGTTTGGTGGTTTGTCTTGTATAAGCGTACTGTACATGTTGGGAAGACAGTATATGGAAAGTACATATATGGTTTGTATTGGTGTTATACAATATAATATAAATAAATAAAGTGATCTATTGATTGGACCACATATAATATATTCAGCCTGCCAGCCTACCATCTTTCGCCACGCCCCATCCACCATGCCGATTCTCCTGTTTCCCCATAATAGGGCCCTTAAAGGTCAGTATGTATTGTCCTTTTATAAATCTATGTATACCAAATACATACAGTATAATATAACACACTTTATACCCTTATGAGGCAAATCATCTGTAATGTACACACTAAATGGGATAAAAATAACACCGGTAGCGAAATGAGACGTGAAATGTCGCAAATGGGGTACGTGGCTTGTTAATCCTCAAGATAATATCGCCCAATTGTTCTTTCGTGAACTCGAACATGGAAGATGTGTGCGTGGTGGATGACAAACATGATACCGAGGTAAAAGATGACTTTCACTTCCTTTTAATCTTCATTAACCTCAGTGTTTCTTCTATCACTGCCGTAGGCTGCAGCACGAGACTGGAAAAAAAGAAGGGCAGAAGAAAGGATGCTTGCTGTTGCCTGGCAACTTCTCTCCAGAGATGGAGGAGAGGACTGTGTGTGTGTGTGTGTGTGTGTGTGTGTGTGTGTGTGTGTGTGTGTGTGTGTGTGTGTGTGTGTGTGTGTGTGTGTGTGTGTGTGTGTGTGTGTGTGTGTGTGTGTGTGTGTGTGTGTGTGTGTGTGTGTGTGTGTGTGTGTGTGTGTGTGTGTGTGTGTGTACATGCATGCACATACTTGCATCTTTGTCTGGGCTTGTTAATGGCAGAAGTGTGCGTATCCATTTGTGTTTCTATGTGTGTTGGTGCACAGAAGATGACATGAGAACAGGGCCACGCTTGAGGTATCAATGTCCTTCTGCAAAAGGGATTTCGGTGTAAAAAAATGTGCTTGGCATTTAATTACCTCAATCACAATACTTGAAATGATACTGCCAACCATTTTTCAAAGGACACTTTTGTTTATTAGATTTTCGAGGAAACCATTGGATTCCATTCATTTCAGAACGGTCGACATGCTTGCTTGAGATGGGTAATCCAACATGCAAAAAATAACAGCATGTTTGATTGGAAGTCTTCTGAAAGAACGCTATGCAGGCGTTTACTCCATTCATAATGTATTTTATTTCACAACTTAATTGTTAAGATGCGTGTAACTCTATGTATGCCCCATATAAGTTGTGGCTGACTGGGAAAGTTAGCCACACACTTTCACACACAGTCCTGAGTCACTAAAACGTACCAGTCAAACTTTATGTAACTTTTGTGACTGACGGCATAGTATTGGGAATTTAAATCACCATGGCAGCCCGTCACTCCCAGTGCAATGACATATAGCTTTTGAGGCCGCTATTATAATTCTCAACCACACACATTTTACTTTTTTTAGTTTAGTTTAGTTACTTAGTTTTTTATACTTTGTTAAAATGACATTTTGAGAGAACTGATTACAGTTGCAATGGCTAAATTATACTAACTCAAAGACTTGGATGAAAGGCAATGCTGCAAGATTGAAGCATGCAAGAAACCACAGTAGCTAAAACTAAGCTAGTTCTTATTATTCTTAAACTGACAATAGTGAAAGAAGACTGGAAACAAGATTAAACTGTGACAGCATGACAATGGGTGTCAAAACTGAAACGTAAAGTATAGCTCAGGGTTTCATTAGCTGGGGATGGACACTTGTATTCCACACTTTTATTCCATTCTGGTTGAAATTATTACGATTAAAAGTTTTAGTTCAAATGTTTACATGTGTTCTAATCCGGTCTGGTGTTTACATACGCCAACTTTTTTAATTGCCGTATGTAAACACTGTGACCCATATCTCTGTGACCCATACCTCTTAAATATCGCGAATGATGAATACTGCATTTGTTGTCTCCGCCAGGCCGAAAGGCATGGCGAGAGAGTATGTTTTACCCTCCGTCCGTCCGTCCGTCCGTCCGTCCGTGTGTGTGTGTGTGTGTGTGTGTGTGTGTGTGTGTGTGTGTGTGTGTGTGTGTGTGTGTGTGTGTGTGTGTGTGTGTGTGTGTGTGTGTGTGTGTGTGTGTGTGTGTGTGTGTGTGTGTGTGTGTGTGTGTGTGTGTCCTGTCTGTGTGTTAACAGCTAATCTCCGGCACCGTTGGCCCGGTCGCTGCGAAACTGTGCACACCCACTCCCTGGATGCCAATTCAGAACCTCTGCCCCACATTTTTCACATGGGCCTGTTATAGCGCCACCAGGAGGCCGATTTGTGCAAAACCCATTTTTTCTCATTACACCTACAGCTTTTAACCAAACGTCATGCAAATCGGTACACAGTATCTCTATAGTCATGTGATCAACCCGGATCTGTCTGATTTCCCATATTGCATCCTCATTGGCTAAGGTTGGCTTCCAAAGTTTGCAGGATTGGTCCGTTTTGAACAAACTGCCTCCAATCATGAACGCAGCTTGCCATTTCCATAAAATTGCACACGCACATTCCCACTAGGCCGAGGAAGAAATACCACTTGAACATTTTCAAATCAGCCTCATGGTGGCGCTATAACTGGCCGATTTGCATTTTTAACTATAACTGCACCGATCTGGGTGAAACTTTGCACACACACTCCCTAGAGGCCAAGGAAAAACATTGGACTGCATTTTTCACATCTGCTTTTTACAGCGCCACCAGGAGGCCGATTTATGTAAAATACATTTTTGGAGATTATTCCTTCGGATTATGTCCAAAAAACACGCAAATTGGTACACTGCATCTCCATAGTCATGTGATTCTGATGGATCTGTCCGATATTTCATATTCCATCCTATTTGGCTTACAGTGGCTTCCAAAGTTTGCAGGATTGGTCAGTTTTAAACAAAATGCCTCAAAACATTAAAGGGATATTTCACTTTCAAAAAAACTTTTGGTCATTTTATCATCTACACAGGCCTTTGTGAACCCCCCAGACAGTTTTTAAGTTGCTTGATTAATTATTTAGATATTTGATATTCATTTTATCAGACACGCCCCCTTCCTATACAAACCCATTGTAACTTCAAACTTCATTTTAACCATGTTAGATTCATCAAAAACACTCGTCCTTGGTTCTGGTGACTCATCCTGCCCTCCTAATGCGTGAGGGGGCCGTGTTTTTTCAATTACTTTTTTCATTTATTTTTAATATTTTTTTTTGAAAATGAAAAACATGAAATACAATAACAAAATTCAATTAAATAAATAAAAAAAGTAATCGGAAAAACACGGCCCCCTCACGCATTAGGAGGGCAGGGTGAGTCACCAGAACCAAGGACGGGTGTTTTTGATGAATCTAACATGGTTAAAATGGAGTTTGAAGTTACAATGGGTTTGTATAGGAAGGGGGCGTGTCTGATAAAATGAATACCAAATATCTAAATAATTAATCAAGCAACTTAAAAACTGTCTGGGGGGTTCACAAAGGCCTGAGTAGATGATAAAATGACCAAAAGTTTTTTTGAAAGTGAAATATCCCTTTAATGCAGTGTGCAATTTCCGTGAAAGTTTGCATGCAGATTCCCACTAGGCCGAGGAAGAAATGCCCCCCTTTTCACATTCACATTGGCCTTTATAGCGCCACCAGCAGGTCTAATTTAGCAAAACACATTTTTGGAACAAAATGCCCCAAATCATGAATGCAGTGTCATCCCATTGAAAGGCCTAAGAAGAAATGCCACCCTTTTCACATTGGCCTATTATAGCGCCACCAGGAGGCCACAATAACCTACCTGACCTGGCGGAGACCTGCACTTTTTCTAGTTGTCTTTCTTTTGCATGTGTTCCATCAAGAATGTGTGTGTGTGTGTATATATATATATATATATATATATATATATATATATATATATATATATATATATATATATATATAATCTGTTCAGTGAACTATTTGGCGTTATTATGTTGCTCTAATCCAGCAGCAGCATGACAACAATGGCTCTACTGGAATCAATGAAGAGGAGAAGCCAAGCACAGACTTTTGGAGTGACTTTTTAGTTTTTTGTGCATGTTTTATACTGTGTTTTTTCCTCAATTGCTGCAGGTATTCTATCCAACAACCTTCAGCATAGCCTTAACTTTTTCAATTTCTAAGGCTGTTTTGGTGCATCTTATGTTGTCCGGTTTACACACTGTTTGAAGCACTGAGTTACACAAAGGCACAAAACACATAATGGAGAAAAATGTAAAAAGAAAAATGCAACGGCTGTGTTATGATCATTTCGATATGCAGTGTGTTGGCATACAAATCCCATGATAGTCCAGGGGCCAGGCCATATTTTGGTACCACCTAAGGTGACCGTAAAGTTTTTGTATTTTTGTCTTCCTACATGTCTCTAGTTTATATTTTGGTATGATAACCCTTCCAATCTTGTAGCTTAATGGCAGTTATCACTACCTACCGGCTAATGTATCCGGTAGGAGACACAAAGTAGAATCTTTGTGTCTCCTACCCCGGGCATTAAATTATTGCGACAAAAAAACAAAATATATCCATGTATTCAAGGCTTCATGGGGTGTGCAATTGATAACTTCTCAGATTTTTGGTGTTTGCAAAAAGACTGCTTTCCATAAGCTTGTAAAAGTTGACCCTCCTTCGGTCTGGGGTGGTCATAGCTGAATGGGTAGAGAGTCCCCCTGAAAAACTTAAAGGAGGAATTCACCCAAAATAATATTTATTTTCTATCAATTGCACACCCCATGAAGCCTTGAATACATGGATATATTTGTTTTTTGTCGCAATAATTTGATGCCCAGGGTAGGAGACACAAAGATTCTACTTTGTGTCTCCTACCGGATACATTAGCCGGTAGGTAGTGATAACTGCCATTAAGCTACAAGATTGGAAGGGTTATCATACCAAAATATAAACTAGAGACATGTAGGAAGACAAAAATACAAACACTTTACGGTCACCTTAGGTGGTACCAATTTGTGTTGAATATCAGTGTTGGCCCCTGGACTATGACTGCCATCTGCTGTTCAAACATGTCGCCCATGCACTCCCATCGTCTTCCATCTCAATGCCTAATTAGTGAGGTGTCGATGCTTCCCAGCCAGCCATTCCTTGCCTCTATGCGCGTTATGCCATGATCACACACTTGGGCATTGGGCAGCTGGTAAACTAGCAACGCAATGAGTCACAGCAGATGAAAATCTTTCACACTCAAACAAGGATGCACCAACGTGATGGTTAACTCTGGCAGAAGGCATATGGAGAGGGAGAGAGAGAGAGAGAGAGAGAGAGAGAGAGAGAGAGAGAGAGAGAGAGAGAGAGAGAGAGAGAGAGATTGCATTAGGTTGGTGCAGGCGGGTGGGTGTGAATGTGATGCATTTGGACATTCAAGATTAAACGTGTCGTGTGCACGAGCCACAGAGTCCCACAATGAGCACACGGATCATTAATGGAAAAGCAGGGCACACAGAGTACAGTATATCTGCTTTTATATGTTGGTGCAGAAAGACGTCCTCTCCCTGTGTGTGTGTGTGCGTGTGTGTGTGTGTGTGTGTGTGGAGAGGGGGGGGGGGGGGTGGAGGACAACCTCTAAACACGATTATTCTTTCTTCCTTTGTTTGTGTCCTGTACATCCAAGCTCCCCAGCCCCCCCCCCCCCCCACACACACACACACACACACACACACACACACACACACACACACACACACACACACACACACACACACACACACACACACAGTTACTGTATACAGTAATGTATATTCAAGCACACAACCACACGTACGCAACCGTTGCTAAAGCCATGCTGGTTGTAACACATATGAAACAAGCTGCACTTTTGCGTTAGCTGTTCTTTATTTATGTCCAACCCCAGGCTATTAGCTGTCAGTCAGCCAAGCGTCTCCCCCCCCCCCCCCACACACACACACACACCCTCTGTATCTACTGCTGTGCTCCTAATAGTGAGACACAGTGTTGCCAAACACAGCTCTGCTTTGCATAAATTCATCCTCTCTCTCTCTCTCTCTCTCTCTCTCTCTCTCTCTCTCTCTCTCTCTCTCTCTCTCTCTCTCTCTCTCTCTCTCTCTCTCTCTCTCTCTCTCTCTCTCTCTCTCTCTCTCTCTCTCTCTCTCTCTCTCTCTCTCTCTCTCTCTCTCTCTCTCTCTCTCTCTCTCTCTCTCTCTAGCACGCATGCAGAAAGCATGTACCCACGCATGCAGAAAGCATGCACGCACGCACACACACACGCAGAAAGAGAGGAGTGTGAAGAGTTGTGATCAGCTCCCCCCAGAGAGTATGAGAGAGCACACAGCAGACTCTCTACTCTTTTATGTTATTTTAAATTCGTATATCTATTTTTTTTCTGGAAGGTCCCGGCTGCCTTGCCTTTAGTTGATTAATTATCTAGAGAGAGGTGATTTGTTCACAGATGACATGACAATATCACACACGTGCACATATTTGAATTTGCGTCCCCCCATAGCCTCACACGTAGGCAGACATGACACTGGGTGATTAATGGAAGGGATAATATGATGAGAAAATTTAAATCATGATCCGGTAAATCAGTACAGCGGCCGGCCACACCATGGAACCTAGTTTATGTTTTAGTGGAAAGCAGACACACATCAATGGAGGCATGTCATTGTTGGAAAAAAAAAATCTGTTAGCAGGGAATGAGGAATTCTTTTGTCTCTGCAAAGTGCTGTGTAAACTTTCATCCCGGAGTAAGGTAATTGCAGAAAACACCAAAGTTGCAATTACCTGCTCTCTATCTATCTATCTATCTATCTATCTATCTATATATATATATACGGTATATAGATATATTAGTTATGTTTTTTATGACAAGCAGCTTAATTGAAACATGCTCTTAAGTCAGTCATGTGACGATTAACAGGACCAGAGGACATGGGCACAAATTCCCTCTCATTATTTTTACATGTTAAATTACTGCCATTCTAGGTCGGTTTCCTTTACTACAATATACAGCAGTGTTGTAGCACCAAGTCCAGAAATAAATGAATTCCAATGAATATGCCTACTGTAACAATCAATGTGTGTAAGACTGCTTTAAAGATAAAATAAAGCAAAAACCTCTTTGAGGAACACAAAAAAGAGTCCTGTTTTTACCTTAAAAAACAAGACCACAACGGCCTACTCGAGAAATAAATAAATGGGAGACTAATTTGTTTTCTACGTTATTCAGGAGTCAGACACACACCTTAATTTGAATAAACCCACAGTGAAAACCCCACTGTTTTCATATCTGAATAGTAAGCACTATAGACTCATCATGGCTGTAGCATACTCCAAACGACACCAAACTTATTTCGGCTTCAGGGCTTGCTGAACCGAAGAAAGTTCGGCAAAGAGATGTTTCGTACTGCCTCATAACTCTGCTCTGAGTTCTGAAAGCTAGACCCCGCCTGATCTGTATTTGTGAATGCCCTAGTTTGCGCGTTAGCTGGCATGAGTGGGGGTTGGCATCAATATTATTTATGGAAACGTTCCCACATGCATCATTTTTATTATTGACCGTTGACTCTTCTTTATCGTTTAACATCATTTAGCCAAGCAGGTTAACGAGCGACAGATTGTCCTTCATAGTGTTGGTCATGCAGAAAGAACACAAGGACTGGGAGGGAGGGAGGGAGAAGAGGTGAAAAAAGAAAGGTAAAATGTCTAAATAATGCCATCAACAGAGAGAGAGAGAGAGAGAGAGAGAGAGAGAGGAAGTGGTTGTATTTATTCTAAACAGAGCTGTGTTTGGCTACACTGTGTCTCACTATTAGGAGCACAGCAGTAGATACAGAGGGTGTGTGTCTGTGTGTGTGTGTCTGTGTGTGTGTGTGTGTGTGTGTGTGTGTGTGTGTGTGTGTGTGTGTGTGTGTGTGTGTGTGTGTGTGTGTGTGTGTGTGTGTGTGTGTGTGTGTGTGTGTGTGTGTGTGTGTGTGTGTGCGTGCGTGCGTGCGTGTGGGAGGGGGGGGGGGGGTGGACGTTCGGCTGGCTGACAGCTATTAGCCTGGAGTTGGACATGAATAAAGAACAGTTAACGCAAAAGTGCAGCTTGTCTCATCCAGTATGCGATACAACCAGCATGGCTTTAGCTAGACTGCGTGTGTTTGTGTGTTTGAGACAGAGGCACAGACACAGACAGAGACAAATATCTATACTACTGTTTGTCGACATGTTGTGAGCTTGTAGATTGGCTTTTTTCAGCGAAAATATTAAATGTAGAGGGAAAACAGAAAAGTCACTAGAGTAGAGCCCTGAGGGACTCCGGTGTAGAGTTTAAGTGGTTATGGTGTTTTTTTTTTTTTTTTTTTTCAAAGACTCTTTGGCGATTGGTTCATACTGGATTATCCCGATCCCGATTCGTCGTACAGATTTTCAACCGAGAAACACCCGCCTTCGACAGCGTCACCAGACCCTGAATGCGAGGCAAACGATTCAGGGGGTGGAGCCAGGCTAGCCCCACTGGGGCCTTTGCCAGGGCTCTGCTATGTAACTGCCCTCTGTTGCAGTGCTGGTGGGTAGGTAATCAGGGGAAGGGGAGACACCTGGCCACTGTTTCCCCACAGCTCAGGCGGATTCTCACTGGGTCTGATTGATTCGAAACGTTCCCAAGTACCATTGCCCTTTTCCCGCTTTACCAGCATTCACATTGGCCATGATTCTTCCGTACCCGAGTACTCTTCAGTTCAACTGTCATGGTACTGGTGGCTCAAGAGGGCGCTGTGGACTATGGGGCTTTGGGAGCTAGAGAATGTCATGTGACAGAAGAAGAGTCACTTGTCAGAGTTTAGAGCGGCTTTTAGAGCTGGCAAGTGCGGGTGCGGACCCGAGATCCTATAGTCTGAATCCTCCCTTAGAAGTCCAGCCCTGTACTGTCCATACTTCAGTCTCTTCATTCCTCCCCGGGCCACAGGAGCGGCCACAGACGAGCATTTCTGTTTGATTCTGTTTGATTGCCTTGGTTAGCCTCAGTTAAAATGTGCAGCTTGTTTCCCTGCCTGTTTAAGTTCAATGGAAACAACATTCCTCACTGGCTTTACTTAAAATGTTCACTATGTGTTAATAAAATCACCACTTTTTTGCATACCCTCCATGTGTTTCCCCTTCATTTGTTGTGGCCTTAGAGCCGGGCCATACTGTAACAGTGTACACCGATATGCTTTCAAGCTGCAGCTATTTTTCTATCCGATATTGAATAGCCCATAATATGGTTTGTGTAACTGTTCCACTTCTATTTTGAACCCACTGGCCTCCCGCAGACAGCCCTACCCCGGGGCAAGCTAACCAACGAAACAAACAACCCCATTTCATGAACCGCAACAGCTAAATGACTTGTTGTTACACAAACCAGGTGCATTTCTGGCTCAACAGAAGGAGTTGGTGGTGGGGTAGGAGGTTCGGGGTCTGTGGGGGATTGTGTGTGTATGACTGTGTGTGCGCGTGCGCATGCATACGAGTGAGTGTTTGTGTGGGTGGATTGAAGTTGGAGAGGAGTGGAGGCTCGTTAGTTTGTGACTCTCCAGTGGAGAGACAAGGAGACAGAAAAAAAGGCGCTATTGGCGATAGTGGATGCGATAGCTGGAATAAAGGTCTGAGGTATAATAAATGAGGGGACAGGATGTGTATGGATGCATGCAGGCAACATTCAAGACACGCTACACGTCACAGATGCGTTGTTTTGCCATTGCTGTAGCTGATGGCTAGTGAAAATGCCACGTCATCGCTTCTCGGCGATGTGGAATAATTATTTAAGGGACATACTAGCTTGTGTGACGATAGGAAGAACTACAGTATCAATGTTCATTCAATCCCTCATTCATTCATTCACTGTTGATGAGTCATTGCACAGCTATAGTTTCCCTAGCAGAATGAGACCTTGAAACAAAACAACTTGTGCTTTGATATAAATGGTAAATGGTGCATTTATATAGCGCTTTTATCCAAAGCACTTTACATAGATTGTGCATTACATACACACACACATTCATACACCGATGGTGGAGGAAACCATAATAATAATAACTAGAAAAAGTGCTCCTCGGAGCACAGGTCTCCGCCACGTCAGGTAGGCTATTGTGGCCTCCTGGTGGCGCTATAATAGGCCAACGTGAAAAGGGTGCCATGTTTTCTTAGGCCTTGCACGACAATCGGACACTGACTGCATTCATGATTTGAGGCATTGTGTTTCGCTAAATTAGACCTGTTGGTGGCGCTATAACAGGCCAATATTAAAAAGGGTGGCATTTGTTCCTCAACATAGTGTGAATGTGCGTGCAAAGTTTGAGCACAATTGGACAGTGCGTTCATGATTTGCGGAATTTTGTTCAAAACAAGCCAATAATGCAAACTTTAGATGTCAATCTTAGCCAATCAGTATGGAATATGAAAAATCAAACACATCCGTCGTGATCACATGACTATAGAGATCATGTGTACCGATTTGCGTGAAATTTGGATAAAATTGGAAGGAGTAGTATAAAATAATGTGTTTTACATAAGTCAGCCTCCTGGTGGCGCTATAAAAGGCAGATGTGAAAAATGCAGGGCAAAGGTTTTTCCTTGACCTTTAGGGAGTGTGCATACAAAGTTTTACACAGATCAGTGCAATTATAGGTAAAAACACAAATCGGCCTTTTATAGCGCCACCATGACGCTGATTTGAAAATTATCAAACGGTAGTTCTTCCTCGGCCTAATGGGAATGAGCGTGCAAAATTTCACGGAAATTGCATGCTGTGTTCATGATTTGAGGCATTTTGTTCAAAACGGAGCACTCCTGCAAACTTTGAAAGACATTTTTAGCCAATCAGGATGGAATATGAGAAATCTGAAATACCCGTTTTGTTTAATGACTATAGAGATACTGTGTACCGATTTGCGTGATTTTTGAACAAAATCTGTAGGAGTACTGTCAAAAAATATGTTTAGCACAAATCGGCCTCCTGGTGGCGCTATAAAAGGCCCATGAGAAAAATTTGGGGCAAAGGTTCTGAATTGGCATCCAGGGAGTGTATGTGCACAGTTTCGCTGTGATCAAGACAACGGTGCCGGAGATTAGCTGGTCACAGACGGACGGACGGACGGACGGACACACGGACGGACGGACGGGGTGGAAAACATACTCTCTCGCCATGCCTTTCGGACGGGGTGGAAAACATACTCTCTCGCCATGCCTTTCGGCCTGGCGGAGACAATAATAACTTGGATTTATATAGCGCCATTCAGAAACCCAAGGACGCTTTACAGTGCACAAAATAAACAAATTAATTGCCAAAAGCCTGAGTAAATAAGTGTCTTGAATGAGTCCAGTGTTGGCATCTGGCGAATCTCCATTGGGAGAGAGTTCCAGAGGTCAGGGGCTGCCACGCTGAAAGCTCTATCGCCAAGGGTCCGCCTGTTGCTACGAGGGGTGGTGAGAAGCCCCAAGTCGGAAGACCTCATGTCCCGCTCTTTGATGTAATCGTCGAGGAGGTCCGAGAGCTACCCTGGGGCTAGGGCATGGAGAGCTTTATAGGTGAGGAGGAGTAGTTTGTATGTGATGCGGAACTTAACCGGAAGCCAGTGGAGGTGTTTGAGGGTGGGGGTGATGTGCTGCCAGCGTTTGGTGCGGGTGAGCACTCTGGCAGCTGAATTTTGCACATACTGCAATCTGTCCAGGGTTTTATTGGGGAGCCCGAACAAGACACCATTACAGTAATCCAGGCGGGAGGAGATGCAAGGCACCAACCTACTCATCGGGAGCAATTAGGGGTTCAGCCATAGAGGTATAATATAACTAGAGGGCGGATTGCCCCGTACCCAGCTATCATTTCAATGAATGTGCTCAGTGGCGTTTTGAAGCACCCGGAAGCCTGCCGGAAGTAGAATTATTGAGACGTTTTTGGGAACACCATAGAGTTATGAGCATGCGCACTAGTGTCCTTTTTGCGTCACACACGGCAGCCCGTGTGTGAAGGAATGAACGCGAGATATTTATTAAATACACTCGAGTTGCATATTTATATGTAAATGCATATGTATTTATGTATAATATGTGTACATATTTGTATTTATATATATAAATATCTCTCGGTATGTTTTGCTCGTGCATGTATTTCTCCCCGCCTGCAGTTCCAGCTTTGGCCACTGGGGTGGTGGCTTCAATGTTTCTCAGCAACTCTGGGGGCTTGGGTTCAGCGTCTTGCTCAAGCACACTTAAACACTAACTCTTCTGGGGGAGCCCGGGATCGAACTGGAAACCTCACAGCTTCCATCTGGCCGCTCTACCGGCCACTCTACCCCTGAGCCACTGCCCCCCCAACAGATGTGTTGATGGTTGTTACATGGCATACAGGTTTGGTTAAGGCACACTAAATCCATGACACACTGCTGCCTGTGTGTACATAGATTCTGTCAGGTGTAACAGAATCCATCAAGTTAGAGGCATATCTAAGCAGTTGGAGATGGGGAGGAGGAAAGTGAATAAACCAGCAAGATTCTCACAACAAACAAAACAGCAGTGCCTGGCAATGAACTAACTGCGGTTCAAAGTTGTAGGTTTGATTTTGACATTGGTAGGGGCACAAATGTACAAACTTCTTTCAGCCTCAGCTAATGGGACTAGGATGATGAAAAGCATCTTAACAAAGGTTTCAACTTGATCAAACAGGCCTGTTACTTCAACTGTCAATGCTCTCATGATATTAGCACTTGAGCACTAGATTTGCATTCTTTTTGGAGTATGGCTAATTGGAATTTCAGTTCTGGGTAATTGCCATCCACTTCTCAGTTCAGGAGAGTTCTGCTGATCATCTATGTCTGCTTTAAGTTGAACGTCTCCTAAAAATGAACATCTCCTGGTGGGGGCTCCTCACTGGCAGGTGAGTCGACAGTAGGATACAACAGTAAACAAATGTGTGTGGGGAGCAATTAATTGGCATAACGACTACATTGGGGAGAAAAGCAGAACAATAACAACATCTAATCTATGTACAGTACATATAGCATTTTGTAAAACTCAGTTCTGTAATGCTTGCAGTTAGAGTTATTTCCCTTATAGAGTTGATGAGGCCCATTCTATTGCACTTCTCATTCCTGACATCGTCTCAGTCCGTTTTTTCGACACTCCAGGTCCCCAATCACTGCCAATGACAAAAGAAATCCAAGCACATTTTACCCTTTCTGAAATGCTCTAGCAGTCCATTTGCTCCCACACCTGTGTCAGATCCATTGCCATCACTACTACTCTGATAGCTTTTCCGTAGCACCATCCAGCTGGTCATGCACAGTGGTCTGAGTGATGTGGACAGTCCTTCTGCACCTGAAAATATGGTCCTGAATTTTCCAGATTATTTGCTTAATTTCCCCAGATCATGGAACCACTGTGGGCATCATGGGTCAAGGAACAGTCACGGCATGTGACTCAGGTTGTTGTTGTTGTCGTTTTGTTGTTGTTGTTTTTTTTGCTAGATACAGGTTAACAGAATGAATAATATAGCAATGGAAAAGTGTACTGTACGTGTGGATGTGTGGTGAATGATTGTTGTAAGCATCTGTGTGGAGTGAGTTTGGGAATAGACATATTTGTGGCAGCAGTGGAAACAAAAGGGTGGTCAGTATAGACAATATAGAAAATAATTAGTTAACAAATGAGTAAAACAGAAACGGAAAAGGGGAGACCTAAATTAATAATAATGATTTTCTTTGTTTTATTTTTGTGTGTGATCAAGTTAAGACAATGTGCCAAAAAATGTCTGCTGTCTCTTCACTACTGATTTGCTCTTGAATGTCTCCTGACATATTGGCAGCAAGCTGCAGCATTATCATACGTTTGAACCCTTGAACTAGACATGGGGAGATGTATTCTCAAGAGGACATCCACAGACATATGCAGCGCTCCCAGAGACTTCACACAATCCAATGTCCACGTTGTATGTAAAACAATATCGACTCTTGCTCTATTCCTGAATTGATAGATGTGAATCTATGGGGATTGCTTCTTGAGGACTAGTTGTGACTGCATTTAGTGTTGTGGTGGTGATCAAAGCTAACTAGAGCAGTTATTGAATCCCCTTGAGGAGATCATGGGGTCTGCCTTTTTGACAGTGTACTTGTCTTTATGGTGTATGACTTGACACAGTGAAAGCAAAGAATTCTGTTCAAAGTGGGGATTTAGTGAAGCCAAGGATACTGCAAAAGCATCCTTGGCCTGAAAAGAGAGGACCCCATTTGAGAGCTTTTGAACTTTTATATCCTTGAGGCCAGGTTGGTGTGGCTTGTCTTCTATGTCAGCTATGTCTACATCTGGATCTGGATCCTTAGAAATACATCAAAGTATACACCATTAGCCAGCTCTGTATCAAATACTGCAACTGAAAATAAACATCCACACACTGATGGGTAAAGTCACCACTTATTTTGTGTATGCAGCAGAACACAGTATTCATTACTCGCATTATTATGTATGGGTTGTGTATTTAGTAGCTAATAGTATACCAATAGAGCCTCACAGTAACAAATAATGAATACCTATTTAGCCTACTCTCATTATCATGTTGTTACAAGCCTATGTCTCACCTGTGAGAATAGTCACAGACATATGTAACACAATTAACTTTAACCCTAGCAAACACTAGCGTCCCTATTCTATAACATTCGTTGTCAGCTTGTAGATTGGCTATTTTCGCTCTTTGACGTACAGCAAAGTATAGGGTTTAGGTAGGAGGTTATGGCGTAATCCATTGTCACTAATATAGAATACAATGGATTCTATGCCCTTGGGTTTAGTATGCTATAGCAATGCTTGACATTAGCGTGTGTGAATAACGATTGGCTCGCTTGTAAATGCACACTAATGACCGGTCCAATAAGATTACGCTAGGTAGAGTTTCCAAACTGAGATTGTCTAGATCATTATGGATGTGGGATGACATTTGGACTCGGTGGGACATGATGTGATAACTGAGGCCTAAATAATTTTTCACCTGAGAGGTCCACAGTAGCCGCATCATGCCAGAGGCATCACAAGCTGATGGAATCATTTGTTTCTCATTTAACAGCTAGGAATGTGCGATAATTCAATAATTCTAATTTGGATCGAGACTTATCATGTTGATTTGCAGAAATTCAATCTCATTTTAAAGAGGGCATTATCTTCACCATTTTATTCCCATAGCACACACCAGCGCTCTCTCTCTCTCTCTCTCTCAGATTAGCTGCAGTATGATTCATGTGATTTATTAGTGGAGTCAGCTTTGCCTGGATATCTTTGCCTTTCATATGATCCATGTGCTTCAAAAAGAAAATAGGAGAAGGGGGAAAAATATTGCCCTGATGCTTGCTTGGAAAATTGAGTCTATTGAAATGCTTAATAGCTTCTTTTCATGAGATGTAAACACATTTAAGGGTCAATAAAGACCTAGACCACGTGAAGCACAACTAACTGATTGATTTCTAATTGTACACAGATCTACACAGGGAATAAACAGACGTGCTCCCCATCTTAATGTCAGCCTCATTCAAAGCCCATCACATATCAGAGACAAAAGGTCAAAATGAAATGTTTCAGTCATTGGTATAGCTTTATTATAAACTCTTGAAAATTGAAGGCTGATATTTAAGTCAGGAAATTCTATTTTAGAGCACAACCTCTGTCTGAATGGTGCCACTGTTGCCACATTGATTCTTAGCAAAAGGCTGTCATCAGTTCATCCGCCGAGTGGTATGTAAATGATGGGGCTTTTTATATTTAAACACTGAAATTAAAGCAATGCTTATTTGAAAGTGTGTTAAGGGTCAGAGGATAATTGTCTAATTACAATGGATCTGGCCTTTTTAAACCTTACTAATGTTTGCTTGTAAGGCTGATGTACAAAATGCCAAAACACTCTATATACACGGGTCGGCTGATTTAATCATAAATCTATGTGTTTCTTTTTATTTTGTAACCAGTATTGCCTTGTTGAAATGGGCTATACAAATAAACTTGACTTTTATCCAACAAAACTGTTGTGCAGTTTGGCCTGCATAGAATAGTGTGTGGATTGTTTTTCATTGGATGGTATGAACAAAGCAAAAGCTAAGGACAGACTATGACTGGATATGTGGAGGCTAAAGGATGACATGGTCTTAGAGACATTATTAGTGACAGGACATGAGGTCTGTCTACACACCAAGAATTAAAGGAGGCAAACCTGTATTGGTCGCCGAATAATAGGGCTGTTTGATAAATGCTTTCTCCAAATAGCATCCCAATGAACACTACCCTCTACCCTGACAAGCACTTGGAATTGTAGGCATTACATTGAGTTTGACTCGGTTCCTCAGATAAATATTGTGAAAATAGCCGAACTACATGAAGTTCACAACGCCTCGCAGTGCGAGGCGTTGTGAGCTTGTAGATTCACAATGTTTGCCTCTTTCTTATGTAATATTTGACAGTTTGGCCAATTTGGTATCCAAAAGGTCTTCGAAATCATGAAATTGCAACTTTAGAAGCATATACCCTGTAAGTATACTGTATGCTGGTTTGAGTGAGAAAACTATGTTGCACATTAATCTAATCATCTGGGGACCCCCCAAAAATAATTTGCCTCCTTGGTGCAAGACACTACACATCAATCAATCAATCAATCAATCAATCAATCAATCAATCAATCAATCAATCAATCAATCAATCAATCAATCAATTGCTAGTCTTACTTCACACTCTTACTAATGTTTATTCTTTGTTGCTGACACTTTGCGTGCATACTTTGTTAATTACTTATTTCACGTCTTGTTCTAAGCAGAGGGATTGGGTAAGTGTGTGGTAGCCTGTACAGGTCTTTGTTAAACACAGCAGGTAAGAGGTGGCTGCCAGATGCTCTACTTTGTTGAGTGGTTGAACAGGATTATAGTTTTCTTAAAAATAGATTTTCAGGTTGAGCGTGGCCTCCAACTGAAAATCACCTGGCTGTGGTTTCACTGTGAGCCAAATGCCTGAGATAGTTTTCCCCCTTCCGTAGCTAGCTCAAACCCCTTTACTGTGATGATATGATAGGAATGTGTGCAGAACTTTTCTAGGCACCCTGTTTTGATTGGACATAGACATATAAAAGCCCTGGTAGCAGCCCCTTACATCCAAATAAAAATGTTGACAAAAAAGCCAGGGGATCACCAAAATCAGGTTCATCCTGCAAGCTGCAGGATATCCTGTGTTCAAAGCTGACATGTTGGCCTGAGGGAGGTGCTAGAGGAAAGGTTATAGGGTGCCACTGGCAATCTGGCCATTACATTTGGACACATCTTGTGTGTAATTGAACATTTTGCCTAAGTGTGGTGCTAGAGTAAAAGCCAAAGGTGGCACCAATATTAGATGAGTTCATCCTCCGGAGAGCATAGAGGCGCATAACAATGTCCATGGGAATCCAACTAGTAGGTTTTGAGATGCTGTTTGAAGGACCAACTGACTTACATGGGGCAAAAAATACATTAACAACTAGAAAAAGTGCTCCTCGTAGCACAGGTCTCCGCCAGGTCTGGTAGGTTATTGTGGCCTCCTGGTGGAGCTACAATAGGCCAATGTTTAAAAGGTGCCATTTGTTCTTAGGCCTTACACGGCAATCGGACACTGCATTCATGGTTTGAGGCATTTTGTGCAAAAACAAATGTTTTGCTAAATTAGACCTGCTGATGGCGCTATAACAGGCCGATGTTATTTGTTCCTCAACATAGTGTGAATGTGCGTGCAAAGTTTGACCGCAATCGGACGGTGCGTTCATGATTTGCGGAATTTTGTTCAAAACAAGCCACTACTGCAAATGTCAATCTTAGCCAATGAGTATGGAATATGAAAAATCAAACACATCCGTCTTGATCACATGACTATGGAGATCATGTGTACCGATTTCGTGAAATTTGGATAAAATCGGAAGGAGTAATATAAAAAAATGTGTTTTACATAAGTTGGCCTCCTGGTGGCGCTATAAAAGGCAAATGTAAAAAATGCAGGGCAAAGGTTTTTCCTTGACCTCTCGGGCAGGGGTTCTCAACCTTTTCAGGCCGCGACCCCCAAAATAATGATATTATTTCCCGCGACCCCCCGCGTGCACGCGCGCGGTCCCGTTCGTGCGCGCGAAGGTTATTTAATCATAATAGGTTATTTGATAATTGTTTATTATCAAAACATTTTTGCAAAAAGTGGGTAAATTGAGTAAATTAACTGATAAAACATGAATTAATGATAACATAAAACAATATTTTGTTTAAAAAAAAAAAAAAAAAACTTTTTTTTTTCATTTTTTTTTTTTTCAAATTCACCAAAAAATCTGGCGACCCCCCCAAATTATTTGGCGACCCCCAGGTTGAGAACCACTGCTCTAGGGAGTGCGCATACAAAGTTTTACACAGATTGGTGCAGTTATAGGTAAAAACATGAATCGGCCTGTTATAGCGCCACCATGATGCTGATTTGAACATTTTCAAGTGGCATTTCTTCCTCGGCATAGTGGAAATATGCGTGCAAGATTTCACGGAAATTGCATGCTGTGTTTATGATTTGAGGCATTTTGTCGAAAACAAAGCACTCCTGCAAACTTTGGAAGACATTTTTAGCCAATCAGGATGGAATATCTTAAATCTGAAAGACCAGTTTTGTTTAATGACTATAGAGATACTGTGTACCGATTTGCGTGATTTTTAGACAAAATCTGTAGGAGTACTGTCAAAAAATATGTTTTGCACAAATCGGCCTCCTGGTGGCGCTATAAAAGGCCCATGAGGGGCAGAGGTTCTGAATTGGCATCCAAGGAGTGTGTGTGCACAGTTTCGCTGCGATCAAGACAACGGTGCCGGAGATTAGCTGGTCACAGACGGACGGACGGACACACGGACACACGGACGGACGGACAGGCGGAAAAACATACTCTCTCGCCATGCCTTTCGGCCTGGCGGAGACAATAAAATAGTATGTTTTTGTTTGACAGGAAGTCATTATGATTGGACATCTATTGTTAATTGTTAATTGTATTATATATACTAGACCATACCCGGTCGGCGCAGCGCATCCGTGGGGGGATATGCACACATGATCTGGCAACCCGGGAGGCAGTTCGTCCCATAGCTGGGCAGCCCCGTAACCATGGCGACAGTGTTTGACACAAAAACGCTAATAAGAAGCTGAGATTTGATGAAATTGAAAAACGGGCTTCACAGTTAAGTTCAGATGGTAATGGTCAATGGCTGTGTGCAAAATCAGAGCAATTGGTCCAGCCAGTGAGGAGAACCGGGTGTCTTCACCACCACTACAAACACCACCACTACAAACGCACAGAGGTTACTAGAATTATAGTAGGATATATATATATATATATATATATATATATATATATATATATATAGGGAGAGTGGGGTAATGTGAGACACTTTTTACATTTTCTCCCCTCCAGGAGAGCTAAAATGATATATCAGTAAAATGTACACATTTCCCATACATTTGGGATGTTTCCTAACAATGGAAATTATCAGAATGTATTCAAGACAAAAGGCAGTGAAAATATGATTGTTTTAAAAAAGGTTTTCTGGTGTCTCACTTTACCCCAGGTAAACCGAGACAAACCAGAAAAATCAATGGGGTAAACTGATCCACTTACTTTTTTCAGTTTAAAACTACCATAAAAACACATGTTCTAACAGTTAGCAACAGAATTGGTCATTAAGCACATTTTGCTCTACACAATTGGAAGGTGTCTCACTTTACCCCAACCGAGACAAACCAGTTTTAACCTATCAAACCAATATTAGATTATCAAACCAATTGGATTATCAAACCAATATTAGATTAAACTATGTTTAAGTACTAAACTTAACTTTGAGACAGTTTCCCACTGTACCCCAAGCCATTTCTCTCACTTTACCCCACAGCCACATTTTGGTGAAAAGGACCACTTTTTGCAATTCTGGCTAATCTTCAATTAGCATTAATCACATGGATGTATAGGTTTGTAGTTCATCAACATGCATGACATAAGTTTTTCTACCTGAATCAATTTTCTTTGACACAACAGCTGATTATGTTGACAGCCCAAAAAATTACTTTTACATGCAAAAAACATATTTTAGTGAAAAAAACATGCTTACTACAGCACAATGAGGTCCTCTCCTCCATGGTAAGTGGGAAATGGGAGGGGCTTCAAAATCTAATGGTCATATGAACACACAGGTGTTGTGGTCAGGTGATAAGGGGGGTGTCTCACTTTACCCTGTGTCTCACATTACCTCACTCTCCCCTATATATATATATATATATATATATATATATATATATATATATATATATGCTCTAAAGTGTGAAAAACATCATTTTCCTTTCAGCTCATATTTAAATGTTTATTTTGTTTTTTTTCTCTGATGTATAATGCACACGTGCATGCACCTTTGCGAACGTGCACAAAAAGGCAGAGACAAAAAAGTCTCTCTGAACAGCTGTGCTCTCTCTCTCTCTCTCTCTCTCTCTCTAGCATTGTCAAAACGGATGAGCAAGGTGACAGGTAGACGGTAATCTCAAACAGAGTGTGCTGTCCATGGCAGGCGTTAAGTGGAACAGTCATGTGTTTGGCAAGGCGCTGCAGAGTTGAATAGGCTTACATGTAGCAGATGACAGAGGGATAAGAGAGAGGAGACTGCAGCGTGAGGAATTTAAAGCACAGAAAGGATACAAGCCAGAGGAAATCGTTTTTTTTGGGGGGGGGAGGGGTAGAGCAGTAGATATTTTCCCATGATACTGGGTCTGATGTATAATTGCTCATTCTGTTAGCTAAGACATCTTATGCAAGAAGAAACAAGACAGAAATGTGACTGAGGCCTCTCTGTCCAAATTTCAGCTGTTGATACTAAAAGCTACTATTTTGCTGTTTGTGAACAAAGCAACACAAATCACGATGCAACGTGAGGTGAAACCTCACTACTGTTTACAGGCTGGTTGCTTGTCTGAATATTAAAACATATTTTTTTTAACACAAACCTTCTCTTCCGGGGGGGGGGGGGGGGGACCCTTATGGTGAACCCTTAAACCTACCGGAGGAAACATTTTGGGACATCAATACTGAAAAATAAATACATATTTTTAAAAAGGGGGGGGGGGGAAACGAGGGCTTGAAATGTGCACTGTGGTGAATTCCTCTGGTTGTCATGACTTTGGAGTCGGTTAGGCAGAATGCCAACAGATCACACTGACTGGTCCCGAAGAGCATTACAGCCTGCAGTGTGTGTGTCTCTGTCTGTCTGTCTGTCTGTCTGTCTGTGTGATATTGTTGTTCATGCACGAGTACTGGCACTCCAACAGCTGACAGGCAGTTCATTCAAGAGTTGCAATTCCAACTGTAGCATCGCTGATGCTATTTGTTTTTCATGCTGTTTAATGATGTGGAGCTCCTGCAATGATGACATGAAGGAAATAAACAAAGAGGCAATGCTATGGCAAATTACTGACACAGACACACAAAAAAAGATAGCCACCTCGTTAGTTTTCAGCAACCAACCAGCGAGCTCTCCGACCCTACCAACTTACATCATTGAATGTGTCTGAAATTAGATAGGCTACTGTGTCCAGAGTTGGATATAATTGAGTTGCCTTTTTTGAATGTGTCTTAAAAGAAACACATGAATGAGTACAAGGTGCATCAAGTTTGATAGTTTAAACTGTATGAATGCACGCTCGCATGCACGCACGCACACAATTACCTGGAGCAAGAGTAAACTCTTATTTGATTGACCTGTAGCCTATCGTCTCAACAGTCTCAAATCATTACATTCTCCCAGCCGTGATGAATGACTACTATCATTGTGCTGCAGGAAACTTACTTCGTCTCCCATCTCCACAGCTCAGGATTAACTTCTCCACCACTCTAACCTGCCTCAGATATAAGGTAGGGAAATGCATTTGCTCTGTGGGGGCCATTGTGCAAGTAGGTGTGCGTGTTTATGGACATCTGTAAAGTGCCTGCTACCCATGTTCCTGAGCCTCCACCAGTGAAATCGCACAATGTGCTGTGCAACATGTTCTCATTTATCATTAGTGTATAGGTCATTTTCTTCACGTATACGGTTGCATGTGTGTGCGTGTGTGACTGTTTGCATGATCATGCTTCCATTCTGCGCTTATACAGTAGCATGTGTAGGAGAAAGTGTGAGAACAAGTGACTTGGACGCTGTCGTGATGATTAATACTGTATCAACTATGATAATCGCCATGTGAGATTAAAAAAAATAAGGAAATAAATAAGGAAACAAACATTCTCATTTATCTTGTTTATTTCTGCAAAGCTGACCAAAAAAATATGTGCAGAGAACTATCAATTCTTTAGTCTGGTTTTAGCTCCAATACTGCACATAAACACTCCCTTGTACTCTCAAATATTCGTTCGGTCAAGCATTCAGACACATGAGCACATTTTTGCCAACCTGCCACAGTTATTCTGAGAGCAACACACACAAACGCACACCCGTCTCCCCCAAATATCAACAAAAACAACACATTGACCTTAATTTGCAATAACTCCACATGCCATATTGATCTGTTCACACAGCATCTGGTATTTTCCACATTCCTTCTCCCATTACTAATTAGCTGGTGCCGCTGACATATAATTATTGTGTACTACAGATGGGCCAAAGTTGTCCGTCTGTCACTATTTCACTCTCACGGCTTCCTGCACTTGTCGCACTTCCTGGTCGTGACAGTTTGCCAGTTGCCACCACCAGCTTTGAGGTCCAGATGCTGAACTAGCAGATCTGGAAATTGAAGTTACTAGAAGCTCGCCCCCGCTACGCGGGGGCTCGCGTCTAGCCCGCGGCCACGCCCACGTAGCGCCCGCGGCCACTTGGCAACTCATATAAGTGGCGTAGGGTCATGAGGGCCAGTGGGGCCGTGGCTCGGTCAGTGAAGACCCTGTAGTGCGGATGATATGTGGCATAGAGGGGCAGATTGTAAATCCCCAGAGGAAACATCCGTGGGCTACCATTGGTTCAGCGATGTGTGCGGTCGCCCTGCGGCCCCTCCTCCTCCACCAATGTGCAGTATTGAGAGCCCTGACGTCACAACAATTGGAGCGATGGGCACTGCACTCTGGTTGGTTAGGGTACACCTAGGGCCCAGGTAGAACCCAGTTAAAGCCTGCATGGGCAAACCCAGCTGGGCCCGCCTTGGTCCCACATAAACATGGCTAGTTGGGGCCCACCTAAGGGCCAGGTAGAAGCTACTTATAGCCTGCATGGGCATCGCAGTTGGGACTGAAGTGGATGCCGCTGACATTGCTGACATGGGGTCCATATGGTTTAGCCCACCTTGAAACCATATGGGAACTACGCTGGCATGCTGGCTGGAATGCAAACGCTGCATCATACCTGTAGTGTTTAGTTTGATGTTGTGTGTGTAGCAGATATACCTGCAGTGTGTAGATCAATGTCCATATGAAAGTCAATGCCCAGCAGTGTTTTTTTTTCTCCAGCAGAGTTTCTAGTGTCTCTGTCTCTCTCTGGAAGAGGTTGCACATGAACTCTGCAGCCGCACTGAGGCGCTCCAACACAAACACTCTGACATTAAGCTGCTTCACACAACAAACATCAGCACCACGCTGCTGTTTGTCCAAAAGACACAATATCTCCTCTCCGACCGACGTCATATCGACAGCCGTATAGACTCCTTTTGACACATTTTACCTCGTTTATCCAGCTCTCACTGACTCTCCACATCGGTCTGTTATAGCGCCACCATGAGGCTGATTAGAGAAATCTGAAGTGGAATTTCTTCCTCGGCATAGTGGGAATGTGGGTGCAAAGTTGCACGGAAAGTGCATGCTGTGTTCATAATGTGAGGCATTTTGGTCCAAACGGAGCAGTCCTGCAGACTTTGGAAGCCATTTTAGCCAATCAGGATGGAATATGAAAAATCTGAAAGAGCCTTTTTTTTAATGACTGTGGAGATACTGTGTACCGATTTGCGTGATGTTTGGGCAAAATATGTAGGAGTACTGTGAGAAAATGTGTTTAGCAAAAAGCGGCCTCCTGGTGGCACTGTAACAGGGCCATGTGAAAGAAATAGGGCAGAGGTTCTGAATTGGCATCCAGGGAGTGTATGTGCACAGTTTCGCTGCGATCAAGTCAACGATGTGAGAGATTAGCTATCACAGACGGACGGACAGGGGGTGAAACATAGTCTTGCGCCATGCCTTTCGGCTTGGCGGAGACAATTAAAAAACGAAAGTAAAGGAAATGACCATTTCTGCAACAAAAGTAGTCAACAAACTACCCAGCTAGCAGATCGGCGTTGCAACCGACGTCAGGCCGGCCTGGACAGAGCGGGCCCCGCCGAGCGGAGGCTCACCCTCCTCACGCCCTCCTCACGCCGGAGATGTCTCGCTCACCGAAATGTCCGGCGGAGTAGCATTTTAGAAGAGTCTGCGGCGGTCTGCAGCCAGCGTCACGACGTCCTGACGCTGTTAATGCCACGCTTTGAATTTTCCCTATACATTCTGACCATTGGTTCTCAAAGTGGGGTCCAGGGACCACCATGGGTCTTGAGGGAGTTCCAGGGGGTCCCCAGCTAAATGATAGGAAGGAACCAAATGGACCCTTATGGGTCTGTAAGTAAAAGTGTACATGGAACCAAATGGACCCGTGAAAAGTGTACGTTATACGTGTTTCAGAGTTAAATTAACCATGATTTTAATTAAAGATAAAGATTAATTTGGGTCCCAAAGATAGAAATGCCATTGGACTGGGGTCCCTGAAATTAAACTGGGTGAACTGCTATCATCACTGCTATCACTTCATTTTCACTGCTATCACAGCACAGAAATAATCCAAATATACAAATTCAACACCATTAAAAAAGTGAAACGTAAAACTATTTATATAAACTCTGTCTGTCTGCCTGTCTGGCTGTATGGGTCTGTAAAGCTATATTTTTGCTACAGTCGTATGACAGTTGCACAAATAAAAAATAAGAACATTTTGGCAGCTTCCCTGCTGTATCTGAGTATGCTGACCCCTGATGTACATGAAATAATGCAGTAAAGACTTTTTTTCTCTTTTTTTTATTAGAAAAAGGCACAGAGATAATCCAAATATACAAATGACATTATCAAAAAAGTGAACAAGTAAAACTATAAAAAAAAGTAGTCCAAATTAAACACTATCAAAAAAGTCAACAAGTAAAACTATAACATTTTTTTTGTGCCATTTCCCCCCCTAAACCTGAAGCCATTTGTAATCGTGTATATTAATGTTATTTAATGTTCAAAACAAAATAAGGTGACCTCAGTAATAATACTGATAATAGTACTACTGAATAATTCCAAGGATTAATTGCTCCTCAGTTGTTGTTTTTATTATTCTTATTCTGTTGCTATTATATTTATTCCTTGCATTGTTAATTCTAATTTAGAGTTGATGTATTTGCTTATTTAAAACAAAATATATATAATGAAGTGTCTTATTATTATTATCAATATCATTATTATTATTACCCTTATTATTATTATTATTATTATTATTATTATTATTATTATCAAGTTGTATAATTCATTATTAGCACTAAACATACTTTATTTAGGCCTTACAGCAGGAACTCAATATACTCCAGTTCAGTAGGTGGCGATATACACCGGATATACGCAACGGACGCTTACATCAAATCAATGACCAGTGTTGCCATATTTTGCGAGAGAAATAAGCAGCCAGGTCTATGAAAACAAGCCCAAAACTGTGTATTGCTGGCTATAGTCATGTGGTGACTATAGGCCACATGGCCTAGATATGTATGTGTATATATATATTGAAAATAGCCGATGTACAAGCTCACAACGCGTCTTCAAACAAACCCAAAGTCGCTTATAATAAGCAGACATGGCAACACTACAGCTCCATTCTTTGAGCAACGGTAGGACATCCGGTTGCTTCTGCGTCGGCCCTTCTCTTTCTCCTCTATGCTTCTCGACAGAGGGAAAACATACCGCTGATATATCTATCCTTTTCCTCCGGGGAAATATAATTTAAAGGTTAGTGTATTAGCCTACTATTTTGTTTGTATCTGTGTGGATGTATGCCTGCTGTGTGTAGTCTAAATATCTTGTTTTACAAATGTTTGACTGTTTCATTGTGTACATGTTAGCGTGCTAGCTGGCTAGCTTACTGTAGCTAACTGACTAGACTTTTCTTGCTACCCACATTACTTTTAATCACGTCACAGAGTTATGATACTAACTGTTGATCGATGGATTGGTAGGTGAATCTGTGTTATGGATACTTGTACTTATTTTATTTATATAGATCGCCGAGCTCATGTTAGCTGAAGGCTAGAATAAGGCAGAATTAAGCTAAAAGCTTACACACACACACACACACACACGGCTGCTAATTTTCTTAATTATTTTGCTTTACATTAAATGAACTGGCTGCTGAAAATAGCCAATCTACGATCTTATGCCACAGCCGAAATACCCTGCATTGATATTAGTATGTTACTGTTTGTAGTTTTTTCCTGCGATGGAGCATGATACGGCTTTGATTGTGTCTAACCCTTCTCTTTTTCTTTTTAATTTTCTTTCTTTCTCAGATGTTTCTGCTCGTCATTTCCTGCATCACAGCAGTGGGGATGAAGAGATCGGGAGCATCTGTGATGACCAAGCTTATAAAACCATGGTAGGTTTAACATGAGTCTAGAAGTAATGTACAGCATAAAGTAGAGCCTGACTAAAAAAACAAAAACTGTTTGATTACTTACACACTATCCCTGTGTCTGTATGTTCCAGACGCAGCGCTGTTTGACCTGGTGAGGGCAGTGACCACATTCAAGAACCTCTTGGACCTCACGTTTTGCAAGGTAAGGGTGTGACTACACAGTTATCCAAAATAGCCAATCTACAAGCTCACAGCACGCCACATTTATTTTACCATAAATCCCTGAAACCTCTCTATGTCATGATAGTTGAAAATTATGTGAAAAGGGTGTTGGTGTGGAAATTTAGTGAGGCATTGGAAGAGGGGAACTGATCAATGTATCAAGGGTTTCTACACACTGAGTTAAATTAACATACATTTCACTATATAAATTGGGGTCTCAGAGATAGCCATGCCATTAACAGGGTCTGTAGACCTGATGCATGTTAAATTGGGGGTCCTTATTATTAAAACCAACACCACCGTTGTCTAATTTATTTCCTTTCTCTCCCTCTCAGTTGGCGTTCGTTGGGTGGCTCACGTGACGCGTTCCACATGAAGGAACTGCATTGGCTTTGGAAGAAGAGGCGGGCGACAGACACCAGCACACAGAACCCAAAATTGAATTAAATGAACAGTGGCCCATTTTGTATTCATTCCAGTAGCTTTGATATGGCTCTGAGTCTGTGGCATGTTAACTAGAAACACATACAGTACACCAGGACAAACTACAGCGGTAACACATGGAATCAAAATGGACCTTTACATGTCTGAGCGTCTGTGTACAGATAGAACCAAATGGACCCTTACAGGTCTGCAAGAGTACAAATGGACCTGCCCTGCCAAGGTAAAGAGCAGTAACTAAGTTTTTGGACACGCCGACTTATTTGAGTATCCCAAAGGTCAAATTAGCCTTTGTGATTTTGGGGGATAAACAATTACCTCATTTTTCAGTGATTTTTGATTTCGTAGTTACTGCTCTTTACCTTGGCAGGGCAGCATAGATCTCCTATTTTTTTAACATTCTTATGCATTTTTTACTTGACATTCTGCTCAATGGGTATGTTTACTTTTGTCCAGTAGCTTTGATATGGCTCTGAGTCTGTAGCATGTTAACTAGAAACACATACACCAGTAACACATGGAACCAAAATGGACTTTACATGTCTGAAAGTCTGTGTACAGATGAAACCAAATGGACCCTTACAGGTCTGCAACTCTGAGTGTACAAATGGACCATCTCCTATTTTTTAATATTCTTATGCATTTTTTACTTGACATTCTGCTCAATGGGTATGTTTACTTGTTTTGTTACTTTAAGTAGGCTATTGATTACCAGTCTGACTTCACACATATTATTACAGCATTGATACTTTTATGTGGAATACTTTTCTCACTGTCTGCCATTTTAATTAAAGTGATACATTTGTATTTTAGGATTATTATTTCTGTGCCTTCCTTTTCTAATAAATACCATAACAATGGAGTTAATGTCTGTGCTGCATTATTTCATGTGGGCCATGTATTTTATGCATTATGTCATGTTCTTAGACAGATACTTAGAGATACAGGGGAACTGTGTGATGGGGACCTTATTCTGTATTGCTACTTGACATGTTTATAGAAACCTCAAATGCGGGTGGGTGGGGGGGGGGTGACAATGGCCGCTAAATATAGGGGATGAAAGGGAGGAGGGGGGGGGGTATATACAGCATTATATGACGGCGCTACGCTATCCGGCCGCTATCGACGACCGCCACGGTTGGCGTTGTCCGCCGGAGTGAGGCTGATTAGCGGCTCGGCGTGACGCGCGGCTTACGCTGATCAAGGAGGCCGAGTGGACGCGGCGTGTCCCGCCCGGCGGACGCCCCGGTCGGCGTGGCGTGGAGACGGCCTCACGCCAGAAATTTGCGATATTTTGCTAGCTGGGTATACTCTAAAGACATGGTCCACATTGTGAAATAATCTAAGAAAGAGGCAATCATGTAGAAAATAGCCGATCTACAAGCTTACAAAGGCTCTCAACGTGAGGCGTTGCGAACTTGTAGATCGGCTATTTTCACAATATTTACTTGTGGAACGGAGTCAAACAGAATGGGGGGGTCCCCAGATCAAGTACGTTTATTTGGGGCGGGGGGGGGGGGGGGGCGGCCTGAAAGGGTTGATAAGCACTGCTCTAATCTGAGCGAAATTATCTGAATTTACTACATGACCATAATGCAGCCTAACGGGGCGGTCCTGCCATTACGTTAGTTACTGTAGTTGCTGTGGAGCTACATAGTTCTCCAGAAGACACACACAAACATACACCATCTACAATGGACTAACTGAGCAGCAATATTGACATTCACCACACGAACGTGCATTGTTGACAAAGTGATTGCACAGCCGCTGCAGGCATGACAACCACGTTAGCGTTAGCGACATGGCAGCTATCACAGCGCCCTGTCCGCATAGAGTTAAAAATAGCCTGTCCGTCGTCGCTGCGACTGACTGTGATTAGCCTGGGTGGCAGCCTGCTTCGCTACGTTCGGCGGTTTTTTTTTCTCTCTGGAGAGAGAAAAAAAGTCCGCCGAACGCAGCGAAGCAGGCTGCCACCCAGGCTAGACTGTGATGGCTACAGCCATAGATATATAAACACTACAGCAAGCTCTCTGAGATGCCATTGTCTGGAGACTGCTCTTAGCGTGACACGACCAATGAGAGTGAGCGCTGTAGTTGTTGCTAAGATACGGTGGCGTCTCTGCCCCATAGCTTGTAGATCTCTCACGCATGATTGGCGTAGGCTGCGTTGCCAGGTCTGACTGTTTGTATAAGCGATTGTGGGCTTATTTGGGTGCACTTTTGGGCTCGTCGTTTCCATAGACCACGGCAGTGCTTATTTCTTTCCCGTGACCGATGTGGCAAGAGAAGGTGCAAAACGAACCATCCGGAAGTAGATTGCGAGATGAAATATATAGCACTTTTTGATTATTAGAGAAGGAGACACATGTGAAGGTGGAAAATGAAATGTAGGAGATTATATAGTTTTTCATGAGGGATTTTTGTAGCAAGTTGTGAGAGAATTGGGCCACTCCTGTGGGCGGGGGGCTGATTAGAACCATTGGGGTTTGAAAGGAGACGCTCTCTGTTTGAGTGGAAAGATGAGCGAGATCATGTATAGATAGGAATTTTCACACTTCTTTTAGTCAATACTTCACCCAGCAAATGAATCATGTTGAATGGGCTACACCAACATTTACTGTAATTTGAATTGTAAGATTATGAAAATATATTAAAGCAATCCTCACATGTGAGTTCTGATATTGGAGGGTCTGATTCCGGGGGCTTTTATTTTATTTTACTTTAGTTAAGTAAATTCCCAACACTCCTGCCACGTTCCTTGATCAGTATGAAACTTATAAAACATTGACAGCTGCTCTGTCAGAACATATTTGTCACATCAAAATGTGACAAATATGTTCTCCCGAAGTGCTGCCACATCTATTATATAATATATCGCAGAATTCATTGCTCGGTGGAGCGCTGAAGTTGAGGAAAAGGATCCCTTTTGTGTGTGCACTGAGGCAGGCAATGAAGTGTCCTGAGTTGCTGGTCATATACCAGTAGTGTTAGGCACGATTACTGCTCCATTTAAGATTTCTTCTTAAAAGTCTGACACATAAACGCTAATAATACGCTGAAATTTGATGAAATTGAGAAGCGGGCTTCGCAGTTAAGTTCAGATGGTAATGGTCAATGGCTGTGTGCAAATTCAGAGCAATTGCTCCAGTCACTGAGGAGAACCGGGCAGCTTTCCATGACACCATGCACTACAGACAGACAGAGGTTTGTAGAATTATAGGAGGATAATAAGACAGCGTCTAATAACGGTGTGGCAGCCCTGTGCAATCTGTGGCTATGATAGATTAATCTGTAAAACCCACTGTCTGTTGTGGGAACACTGCATAAGTCACATTACATTTTGTAGTTAGTACCACAGTTGCCATTTAACTTTAACTTTTGACCATAATTCACACAGCAGCCATTTTACCCTTGATACTCGTGGCCGGGAAGCAAAATTAAGTATATAGTAAGCACATATTGTTTGTTTAGTGTACGCTCACTCGATCTGCTTGTTGCGTGCAAACAGGAAGATATTTTTTAATGTGTATTTTCAATTCTGTGATTATGAATGTCTTTTAACAAGTTTTGAGCTGTTGATCTGTAAGCACTTTTATAAATAACAAACCCGAGTTAATAATAATAATAATAATAATAATGCCACAGGACCCTTCCTTTCCTTCCTTTTCCTTCCTTTTCACCCCAAGTACAATAAACCGCAATGCATATTATAACATGGCTACCGTGGTAGCCTAGCCTAATCCTTAATCCTTCTCATAACTATTTAAGAAGATGAGTGCCCTCATTCTAGACTTCTGCCTGGATATTCCTCTGATAAATTCAAATGGATTTACATATAGGACACATTTACATACCCCCCCATAAGTTGTATGGGCTACGAACACACCACCGTAGGGGTTTTCTAATGTGTCACCCTCCTCCGTCTTACAGTTGTGTGTGCGTGTGTGTCTGTGTGTCTGTCAGCGTGCACATGTTGCTGTCACATTAACCACAAGATGATCAGTGATTTGCCTTGGTGCGTCCTGCAGCAGCACTTCATCCATGAGCACATTCAGCATTGTGCCTCGCGTTGTGTCTGTGCGTGTGCGTGGGCGTGCGTGCGTGCGTGCGTGCGTAAAGCAAAGCAAAGCAAAGTTTGTTGTTTACCCAGGGTGTCGGACTAAGTACGAAACTTGTTTCCAGCCGGACCCTGCATGGAAGCCTTGCTCAAGGGCTATTCAGCGGTGATTCATGATTGATGTGATGAATTGGGGAATCGAACTAGGGACCTTCCGGTATCAAGGCCGCCCCTCTAACCACTAGGCCACCGCTGCCACCTGTGTGTGTGTCTGTGTCTGTGTCTGTGTGTGTGTGTGTGTGTGTGTGTGTGTGTGTGTGTGTGTGTGTGTGTGTGTGTGTGTGTGTGTGTGTGTGTGTGTGTGTGTGTGTGTGTGTGTGTGTGTGTGTGTGTGTGCATGCATCTATTTGTAAATCTATGTATTTATGAGTACATGAGCATGCACATGCCCATTTCCCAGTGTTTGTTTGGGCCTGGAGTAACAAGCGAGTTGGTCCAGTGAAGGTACGTTTTGTTCTGTCCTTGACCACGGTCGACTTGCCACAGCTCATTGTAAAATGAATGTCTTGAATGTGTATCCGCTTGCCCAGCCCACGCACCTTCTGGGCCCCTAACCATGTAAATGTCCTGTCCTGCTGGTAATTGTTCATAATTGGCTTGATACGTGAAGATTACAGCTTAATCCAGGCAAGTAAACATGCCTTAGTGTGATGGGGCACAGGCACATGTACAGTATATTTAATCAAAATAAACAATTGCTTAGCGTAAATCATTCAAAATAAACACACATTATTTACCATAAATGAGCTATTCAAAATGAACATGAATTGTTTAGCATAAATGAGAGATGTGATAAATCATGTAATGGTCCGTTGCCACTGTACTTGACTGGACATCCCTTGCAATGTGTAGGATGCAACACAATATCAGTGTTGCATCCTAATAATGGAGTGTTCAAACATGAGTCTATTTGGTCACAATTTACAATTTAGGCAGTTTAGCAGATGCTCTTACCCAGACTCCAGAGAAACCTACAATTGTGAAATCGGAATAAACGGAGTAAGCATGAACGCTAGTCAACAAACAAGGTAAACAGTCATTTAAGAGTAGAGACAACAATGTAGTGCCGCAAAGAAACTAGGACACCAGGTAAACAATTAACCCAACATCTGTCGAAACCACATGCTTTCTAAATAACATGCATGTCGTCAAGAAAAGCCCAAAACATAGTTACCAAGGTGCATAGTAAACTAGCATCTATCAAAAGGTGACAAGACGGCAGGATACAAGGAGAGTGGAGTTCTAGGGGGTGAGGTGGAGTCTGAAGAGGTGAGTATTCAGACTACAGGGGGGAATTGGGAGTCTGCCGTTATGACTGCAATAGGGAGTTTATTACGCAGGTTTGGGCCAGGAGGGTGAAGAGTCCAGGACGTGTGATGCGTTGTCCAGGTTGTTTTAGGGAAGGCTTGAACACCGTTACTGTGTTTGCTGATCTAAGTGAACAGGAAGGGTTGGATTATGTCTTGAAGGTATGCGGGGTGCCATTCCTTGGTGCCTTGCAGACCTACACCAGGATTTCATACTAGATGCGGGCAGCAACAAGCCAATGGGGAAGGGAAAAACCTGAAGGGTAGGCAGCAGTCCATCTACTGTATGACATCAGCACTGTGTGTCTGTCTATATCAGCGACGCACAATGTACCTTGAGGCGGTCTTATATGACGGTATGTACTTATATCTCCGGTAAGTACATATGGACATATGGACATATTCGTTGTTGAACCTGTGACATAAGGCATATATCCATTTATGGGTATATGTGTCCAGAAAGACTACTCCGTCCAACAACTCTGACCCAAAAGCTATGACATTACGTTTATTTTCTATTAGTTTGTGTGTGCTTGTGTTTGTTTTCTTCATTAAAGGTTTAATTACTTTGACTTTTGTCCAGAAGGAAGCCATTTATCCAGGAGAGTGGACAGATAGCTCCCAATTTCTTCATCCTGATAACACCAGGAGAGCTGGAGGACCTTTTTGTCTGTGTCTTCAGCTGAAGAACACACTTTGATGACTAGAGACTTCACCGTGACCGTGTTGTCGAGGGTGTACTGGATCGTGTAATCTTTTAACACACTCTTCAGGTGTGTGTGAATTCTGTGGAGCACGTCGGGGTCACTGTGAGAGTCCTGGAGCTGCACGCGGCGGGTGAAGCGCAACTGATGTTCTTTGAGGCCCAGTGTAGTCAAAGCCTGCTCCGGCGAAACCAGCTTCCGACTGTTTTCTTTCATGATCAGCATTCCGTGGATGGTCCGCGGTTTCTTTGGGTCCGGAAGGGGCCCCCCGAGAACCATTCCCCTCTTGAGCAGGTTGAGTGAGATGTCCACTGGTACACTAGGGCTGGTGGTCACAGTCACGGTCTCTCCATTCGCTGGCATGTAGCAGTTTATACTGAACTCCTGTTCGATCTTGCCCTTGAGGAACTTCATCTTCTCAGGGTCCCCGTGAACCAGCAGCACGTTCCGAGGCCCCGCCATGAGGATGAGTTGCATGATGCCCTTGGCATCTGTGTGGGCACTGAAGGACATGCGCTCCACCTGTAGCTTCACGTCCAACGTTGTTCTGTCCTCCATCTGAAGTTTCCGATGCCCGTTCATGAGCTTTTTCTCGATTGTCTCTAGATTCCCCATGATTACCATGTTTTTGTCATTGCCGGCCCACTTCTTGAAAAGCTCTAAAGAAAGGCCTTTGGAGAGCTTATTTGGTGTGGATAACACCACCATAGGTCCATGTTTATCAGCATAGGAGTGCTTATAGGCCTTGATATGTTTGAAGTCAAACATATTTCTCTGTACAAAGTTCTTGCGAATCTTCTGGTTGGTCCATGTTATGAAGTATTTGTAGTATTGATTGGCCTTCTCGGTCATACCAGCGCAGAAGTAGATAGGGGCCTTGAGATTCATTCTCTCCCAAAATGTTTCCAATAGGATACACAGTTCCTGTGCTTTCCCCAGAGCAAAAACTGGAATCAGAACCTTACCTCCTCGTTCTATTGCCTCATGCACTTTCTTCAGGAAGTCTCTTTCCCGACATGTTTTGGATTCACGGATGGTGGTGGCATACGTGGACTCTGAAATGAGGAGGTCTGGGCGGCACTTATCGATCCACGCAGCCCCTAAATGCCTGTCGGGAGTCATGTTGTAATCTCCAGTGTAGACCACAGACTCCGATCCGACTTTGATGAGTACCATGACTGCTCCCAGAATATGGCCTGCATAGTAGGCCTTGATCTCCAGCTCATCATCCACCTGCACAGTTTGATGCAGGTTTAACAGAATCACTTTCTTCAGGCAATCCTTGATCATTTGTGGAGTGAAAAAGTATCTATCTCCCTGTTTGTCGACAGCGTGAAGGCGTGACTCTTCCAACATAATGGAACAAATGGCCTTGGTAGGGTGGGTCATGTAGATGGGTCCATTGTAGCCTACTATCTCAGTCATATAAGGCAGAGCACCGCAATGGTCCACGTGGGAATGGCTGATGATCACGCAGTCCACATTCAGATGTCCGTTCTGGATTATGTGGGTGAAATCAGGAAAACGTCTATCATCGTTGTATTCAGTGTCTATTCCACAGTCCAGCATGATGTTCTTGCCTCCAATCGACACCAGAATGCAGCTCCGACCAACGTGCTGTCCAGCACCCAATGGTGTTACTTTGATTTCAGGCATGGCAATTCTTTTGTCTAATCAATGGAAGTTAATAGATTGATAGGTGCCAAAACTATGCTACCCTAGAAAACACGTTTGCATAGAACAACAATTTAGATACAGCTGTTTACAATCGTAATGGAATGAGTACAAGACACTCCTGTAACAGGCAGAATCGATTCTAAAACCTCCAACTACAAGTGCAGTCTGTATTGAGTAAAATATAACTCTTTTTTTATTTATATACACAAACTCCCAATTTGGTGTGTCACAACTGCACACTGATTGGCAGAGAATGTTGATGAAATCATGGTTGCTATGACACTCCCTCCCAGAGGGAATGCCATGCCTGGTTGTCAAGTTGGTCAGATAGGAGTTGAATCTGACTGATACGCCCATATATAGGCATACATGGAGATCCAGTTGTCCAGAGCCACAGATCCGACCGCTATGCCCATATATGGTAATGCGCATGTATGGGGCCGACCGATTTCAAACTCGACGGGCGCATCGGACAGGACTCGAAGGACTGTGGTGCTCGGCGTCAAGTCGTTCGGATAGGCGGTAGTCCTGAACCGCCGATCCAACCAATATGCCCATATATAGGCATATATGGAGATCCAGTTGTCCAGAACCGCCCATCCAACTAATATGCCAGTAGTCGTCCAGAACCACCAATCCAACCGATCGCCCATATATGGCCATACCCATATACAAGCATATATACTGACAAATAATGACATCAGGGATCTCCATATATGGGCATAAAAGGGATAAGGACAGACACAGAGATCTCCATATACTAGTCCATATCAGGTGAAGTGCTGCAAGTAAAGTAGCTGCAAACGTGGGGTTACGGCGCGTCCTGTCGCGAACCCCCCCCCCCCGCCCCCGCGCGTCCCGTCCCATCGCAAATTCAGATCAATTGCTCCAGCCACTGAGGAGAACCGGGCACACAGTTTTGGTCTCACCACCGTCGACCGACCACCCACCACAGAGGTTTGTCAAACTATAGGAGGATGGGCACAAAAGGGACAGATGGGTACTCTGACAAAGTACAAGGGGTATTGTATAGCCCAGTGGGGCATACTGTCCCAATTTGTATCGTTCTTAATCAGCTTGAAATGCCAATGGGCTGAAACCTGGAAACCCCAAATTTTGAGTCACAATGTTTCATAGTAAGTTATAAGTTCCATAACATTTTATTAAATATGAAATATAATATTTGATATATACAGTATATATATATATATATAACACTTATTTAAAAATGTAGGTCAACTTTGAACCTCTGTAACGAATATTTACCTTTCAGAGCTTCCCAGAGGGTGAAATGGAAGTCTATTTTTTTCTCAAATGTTTTGGGCAGTAGGTGGCACTATAGCAACATCTTAAAGTGTGCGCTATGTAACTTTGTTTAATTAATAAAATGTAGGTCAAATCTGTATGGTTAGTATGGTTATAGTGGAGTATAATACAATATAAATTATTCAATTGGGGTGGTTGTATTTAGTCTCCCTGCTCTTCTATTGAGACATTTAGATCCTGTGTCTAGGTGAGACATGACCTTTGACACAATCCTGTTTCTGGTTTGACCTGAAGGTCAATATTCAATAGATCCCCCACCAAGCAGGCAGGCTCTATTAGCTCAATGGTATACATTTCAGCACTCGCGCAGGGGACCAGGGTTCAAATCCGGGGTAGAAGAGGAAAGTTACATAGTACAGCTTTAACTTTAAATGGCCATAACTCATTGGCCGTTATCCCATCTTGTCTGGTACCGTACACAGCTCAGAAGCCTCTAGGCTGTAACACAGAAACCCATGAGTTTGTGCAAATCAAGCATGTCGGTTTCGCATTGTTGCTGTCCAGCGAAATAAAATAAGAGCCCACTCAGATTTGAACTAATGGTTTTCCTGTTGGACTAACCCAGGAAGAGAGCCAAAATAACATACTATGTTGCAGTTTAGGAGGAGGTGTACACTGTGCGGCGGGGTATGCAATCAAAATAGAACAGCCCACATTACATTTTTATTTATTCTGACATTTTATTTTGTGCAATTCATAATAAGTTATGACAGGGGTTGGCGTGAGCCTGCACACAATTGGCTCACACAGGCCGCACGTGGCCCGTGGCCGTCTATTGGGGCCGTGGCCGTCTATTGGGGATCCATGACTTACACTCTCTCTACTGACACACGATTCTGTATCTGTTAACAGGAAGTTTGTCATTTCCATTCTCGACAAATTATAAAACACAAAAACAAAACGGCAGTAGGGGGAGGCGGGGCCTCTGCTTTACTCCCAAATAGTTTTCAGCGCAAATTGGGACTGGGGACATAAACGTGCCAATGACATTCTCAGTCATTAGTCAGCCGCCTGTGTCTGTGTGTGTCTGTCTGTTCATCCGTCTGTCCATCCGTCTTTCTTTACACAGCTAATATTGCAAACTAAAGACTGATCAGTGACACATTTGTTGCTAGCAGGCCTACATAACTCATTTTTTGTTTTTTCCCTTCAGGTTATAGGATTAGATCAGAGTATGTCTGTTCTGTTCAGTGTATCAGTCTTGCCCAAATATGGAGTTCTACACCGACGTCATATTGACGTCAGTCTTGCCCAGATATGGAGCTGCATCCTTCCTGGTGGAGATATGTCACCAAGTCAGTCAGTCTGATCCTCATCATCCCATGAAGAAGCATGATTATGGCTGAGGACGAGAGCAACATGTCTCAGGTTCAGCATGTGGTACTGGTGCTGTCAGGGAAAGGAGGGGTGGGCAAGAGTACCCTGACCACAGAACTTGCGCTGGCACTCCGACATGCAGGGAAGAAGGTTGGCATCCTGGATGTTGACCTGTGTGGGCCCAGTATCCCTCACATGCTGGGTGTTGGTCGGCCTGAGGTGCATCAGTGTGACGCAGGATGGGTACCAATCTACACCGATGCCCAGCAGACTCTGGCCCTCATGTCTATTGGCTTCCTACTGGAGGACCCAGATGACGCAGTGGTATGGAGGGGACCCAAGAAGAGCGCTCTCATTGGACAGTTTGTGTCTGATGTGGCGTGGGGAGAGCTGGATGTGTTGCTGGTGGACACGCCCCCAGGGACATCTGATGAACACATTTCTGTGCTGGAGCACCTGAAGAAACACAGAGTGGATGGAGCCATTCTGGTCACAACACCCCAGGCAGTTTCAACTGGGGATGTGAGAAGAGAGATCACCTTCTGTAAGAAAACCGACGTACGCATCCTGGGAATTGTAGAGAACATGAGTGGCTTCGCCTGCCCCCACTGTTCTGAATGCAGCAATATATTCTCCAAGGGCGGCGGTGAGGAGCTGGCTAAGTTGACAGGATGCCCGTTCCTAGGTTCTGTGCCCTTGGATCCCCTGCTCAGTACCAGTATAGAGGAAGGCAAAGACTTTATCCAGTCATTTCCTGACACTTCCACCTTCAGAGCTCTCAACAGTATTTGTCAGACTCTGCTGAAGAGCCTGGAGGCAGCTTGAAATACAATATGACCCCTGCTCCGGAAATTATGATTCATAAGACATCAGTAGCCTTAGTTATGTCAACCTCACCAATTATTTTCTCTCATAGTGGCCACAAAGAGCCATTTTTGTTCGTCTGAGCACCCGGCCAAGGGTGGCAAGGGAATTGAACCCCAGACTGCAGAAGCCCAGATGCCCCCCCGTTATAGAGTTGTGACACTTTGACACATAATTAACTCCAAAAAGTATTATGGAAAATTAAAGCCCCCAAAAAATGAGGCATTTACAAGATGTGTTTTGCAATCACGGACAATTAAACATTCCTAATTACAAAGCTTATTGAATATTTTGTCTTATTCTAGTGGATCTCCCTCTCTCTGCTTTGTGAAAGCAGCCTCATTCCCCTAATGGAGCAAAATCAAGAATAGGATTCATGTTGATGCAGCATCTTTGGAGAGAAGGAAGACACACACACACACACACACACACACACACACACACACACACACACACACACACACACACACACACACACACACACACACACACACACACACACACACACACACACACACACACACACACACACACACACAGAGAGAGAGAGAGAGAGAGAGAACAGCAGTACAACTCACACACTGTGAAATGTGCAAGGTAGGATTTAAAGCAAGAAGATGTTTCCCAAAGCATGGCCCAATTGACTCTGACAGGGCACTGAGGAGAACATAACGCAATGTACCGCTGCACAGCTCAGAGGATTTAAGGCCTGTTTGTGCCATCACCCAACATGATTGATGTCATGTACTGTAGGCATTTGACACGTCCATTTCTATTTTCACAGTGAGTGAACTCTCTCTCTCTCTCTCTCTCTCTCTCTCTCTCTCTCTCTCTCTCTCTCTCTCTCTCTCTCTCTCTCTCTCTCTCTCTCTCTCTCTCTCTCTCTCTCTCTCTCTCTCTCTCTCTCTCTCTCTCTCTCTCTCTCTCTCTCTCTCTCTCTCTCTCTCTCTCTCTCTGACTAAAACTAAATAAAAACTAAGCTATGATGACTAAAATGATGACTAAATATATTGACAATTTCGCAACAAATAAAACCTAGTGGAGAATAGAACTAAGGCTAGGGGTGCCTGCTGGCCTAGCGGTCCAGGCATATACCACATATACTGTAGGCTCTATAAGTCATTCAGAATTTCAATCAAAGGTATAAGCACACAAGCGAAAGTTATTATCAGGTAAGCTGGTGTGTTTATGCTCAACTTGAAATACAGCACAACATGATTTTGACCCTAGCCATCACTACAACTGATGAAGTCAAGTAAGACAGCTCAAGGTAAGAACCTTGTTTTTTGTTTAATATTTGTTTGTATTTACCTGCTGCTGCTTGTGTTGTATGCTAAATGTGATTCAAGCTGTTGTACTATGATTAAGCTGTTGCTCTCATGTTGGGACCCAATGACATGAAACATGAAACATGTTCAGTGACTCTTTCTGGCTGTGGAATTGAATGCTGATATGAATATACGTATTACGTATGTATAGTATGTTGTGTCTGCCGTTGGAGATAATGAGTTGTAACAGGGAACAACAGTAAGTGGCTCTTGGTCACTTCAATTATCCTATGTGTGAGTTTGCCATTTCCTTTTAAGTTCAAGCTAGAGGGTTTAGGCTCTGACATAACAGGGAATTGAAGACCAGATCTTCAGTACTGCATGTGTGTTGTTTTGTGGATGTTGAAGGTTGTGAGTTGTGACGGGGTGGCTGTATTGGTTAATGACTAGCTTTGTAGGCCTATGTAGACGTCATGAGGAAATCCTTGGTTGTGTTTGTGTCCATATGTTGCGTTACAAAACAAAACAGTACAGTACAGTAAAAGGTACAGTACATTATAATTTTGGCCATTGCTTAGAAAGAAAGATCCGAAGGCTAAAAATACAGGGTACCAGTCATGTGGATAAGCTATTAAGACAGCCTCAGACGCTATCTGGCCTCTGACGCCACATACCAATGTATCTATCAATAGTTTTAGAGCCGGGTATAGGATTAATGTTATTTACCCTCCCCACAGACCCTTAACGTTCCCCATTAAAGGCAGTCATCCTTACATCTCATGAAGCTTTTTCCACATCAGAAGCCTTCAGACTTAATCCACACAGTAAATAATGATGTTCATCGTGGATGGTTTCATTATTACACTGCCCTCTGATAATATAATATATATACAGGATTTACTGTATTCACATTAAAGTTTTATGGTCACAGTGGACATGAATGTACACAGTTGTTTAATCACACACACATGGCAAAGCATAGCTGATGAGAATAGAGCTACGAGCTCGGGATGCTTGAGGTAGGTAAACAAAGGCAGACATCCCACCTTCTGGGAGTCTCCCGGTAATTAGCGACCATGAATTAGGGGTCATGAATCTACCGCAAATGCCGCCCATATGGTGGATTTGTGGGAGTACGGGTTGTGCTCAGATCCGGTCTAGAGACCGCCTACTGGCTCAGTAATTTGCACACATTAACACATTCATGCACACAAACTGGATCTATAAATGAGCTTGTAGATGTACCAATTTTATAATAATAATGATAATGAATGACATGTTTTCCCACTTGGGTCCCTGGCCGTGCAGTAACATGGTGTCTCTGGTGTCTGTGTATTTGTACCGCATCAGCAAGCTCCCCATTGATTCTTTAGCTTACAATACAGTTCTTTAGCATTGTGTCCAAATTACCCTAATGACGCCTATTACTGTTTGCACCTAATAGTGGGTAATATGGATGCAATGTCCAGGCATCTTTTATTGTATTATAGTAGTTAAGCGATGCTACTTTAGTTTACAGTACAGTTCTTTAGTAATGTGTCCAAATGACCCCAATAACGTCTAATAGAGGAAAATACAATATGGATGGGATGTCCAGGCAGCTTCTATAGTGTTAATGAGGCAGGTATTGATTCCACTTTTGTTTACTTTAGTACAGTTTTCTTCTAATGATCAACAAATGACCCTGTAAGTTAAGTGAAACTGTTAAATTAAGTAAAATAAATGTATTGTCCAAATGTATTGTCCATAAAACTAATTTGATACAACTAGAGGTTCGGGCCGCTAAGTGGCCCCTCACATCTACGTTGCACCGCCGATCTGACTGATATGCCCATATATGGAGATCTTTGGCTAATGGGAGGGACTCTATGGGTGCGTTCGGAAATATAGCACTGAGCGCACTGGCCAATATACAAACTAATAGGCGAGTGCGCTCCGGTGCGCAATTTCCGAACGCACCCTATGACTCAGACATAACCATAAACCAACCTGATATGTCCTTACTGATGAATGCACTGAGTTTGAAGTAGGTCAGTCCCATATATGCACATGAAATTGGGCATAGCGGTCAGAGCTGTGGCTCTGGATAACCGGATGCCTTTATACAGTATGCGCATATCAGGTTTGCGTTGACAAAGATATTTCCTCATAGTTTTTGTTAACAAAATGAACACCAACCTGCCTGATTCCCATCATCAGACAGCTAAAGTCATACATTGGACTATCAATAATTCATTCACTACACATAAGACTGAAAAAAAAAAAGATGGCCATGGATTAGATGTACAGTATGCACAAGCCCAGAGCCTTATTATCTATACTGTAGGACATGTGTGACTGGTGAAGGCTGGCCAAACACCAACTCCGGTTTTGAACAGTCTGACTAATTAACGTCAGTTAAATGAGGTCTGCCATATTTTTTGAAAGGTAATTATATCATTTTACGATTCACTGACCATTTGTCACCACTTGAGTATAAATTAGTCCTCGTCTCCGTAATTGTGCCTGAGCATATTGAACAAAATGTGGGCAGATGAAAGAAATGATCACTGGGGAAAAGACTGCTGCTGTGCTCCAAAGTTTGGACTACAGGCTAAGGATGATTTACCTGATGGTTAGAAGACACAAACTGCAAGGAAAGTTGGACACTCAGCCTAATATAACTTAAGGCACATTAATTGGAAACCGCAGCGACCATTCGCCGTCTTGGCAGCCATTTGAAATGTACATTTAAAACCTATAACTAAAGACTAAATATAATGTCTCAACAACAAACAACATAACTATTTCACTTTTTGTTTTGTTTCATTGGAGGGTGAAATCGGGCGCCTTTGATGTTCCGTAAGGGTCCCTGAAATGAACTGCACTTCAACAGCTGCTATTGAATGAATCCAATCTCACAAATACAGTGTTAGATAATGGGTTTGTTCTCTCAATAGGAATCCATCATGGAAGCCAGCAAAGTTATTCTGTGACTCAAAATGCAGGGCTTCTGAAGTGCACTGTGAAGATGATATGAAAATTCACAGTGGCAGGCAGAAAACATTGGTCAGTGTTGGGACTAACGCTTAAAGGGATATTTCACTTAAACAAAAAGGCTAATTTTATCGTCTACTCTGGCTTTTGGGAGCACCCCGGACAGTTTTTAAGTTGCTTGATTCAGTATGTAGATATTTGCTATTCATTTTATCAGACACGTCCCCTTCCTATGCAAACCCATTGTAACTTCAAACTCCATTTTAACCATGTTAGATTCATCAGAAACACCGTCCTTGGTTCTGGTGACTGACATTGTCCTTCTAATACGCGAGGAGACCGTGTTTTTTCAATTACTTTTTTCATTTAATTTTAATATTTTTTTTGGGAAAATGAAAAAAATTCAATACAATACAAAAATTAAATTAAATAAATGAAAAAAGTAATCGAAAAAACACGGCCCCTCACGTATTAGGAGGGCAGTGTGAATACAATAGAGTAAGTGTGTGTTACTAGCACATTACTATGTAACATGTTTAAATGCAACTATGTTTTGCGGTAACTAAAAAGTGCTTGTGAAAAGGGCTTGACAGAGATGTCTTCACACATCTACACAGGTCGAGAGGTCAACATGGTATGTGAAAGAAAATGGTTGTATCTCATAATCAGATATTTTTACCGCTGGCCAGGAGTTAGTAATACCTGTGTCAATTCGCCATCACAAGCTTAATTTCCAAATGTCAGAACTGTTGACTTTTTCACCTTTTATTACGCAGCTTCTTTTCCATTCATCTAGTCTCACTTGCTGCCAAGGACTGACGGTTTAAAGATAGAACGTCTCTGTGAGTCCCTGACAGTCTATCGACAGATGGCGTTCACAGCGCCCACACTGAAATACCTCTCACCAAAAGGTAATGGAAATCGGGGGAACTTTTAAGCAGCCGAGCGAGAGTCTCCTGAAGGTGAAGTTAGAAGTAGTGTGTGTGGAGAGAACATAAACAACATAGGGACTGTTTCTGTGACACGTGCTGTCAAAATTAAGGATTCAATGTTAAATAACACTGTTAAATAGTACTCATCTTTGATCTGATATTTGATATACATTTTACTTTTTTATTTCTTTGTGTCTAGTCTTTACACCAGCTTTTCTACCAGTTTTCTGTGGCCTGTGGTCCAGTCCCTCTGTGTAATCTTGTGCTGTGTGTTGTCGAGCCTGCTAACTTAAACTGAATGAATCCCTGGAGAGGCTTAATTACCATTTGATGAGTCTGAGAACAAAGCTACCATGCTACAAGTTTAAAATTGGTTATCGGTTTTCTCGTGCTGTTGCTATAATTTGGCCAGGCTGTGTTCAATGTTTCAGTCCAAATTGTTCTGTCACTAGAGGTTATGGTACATTGTGAGGCCCTTGACAGAGACTGAAGATAATTATCCTATGCCTTTCTGCTGGTGAAATTCAGTAGACAAGACATATGGGCATGTGGAGGCAGGATATTCTATCAACATGCAGCACATGACAAAACACAGAATGGAACTGGAGTTGCTGATTGTGCGACACGCAGCCTTTAACTGTGAGTGATCATTATAATACACAGGCCAGGTCACCTGATTGCTTCCACTAGAGCAACACGTCCACAGCAAGGCATTACCAAATGACATTGGATGCTGCAGTGTGTCGGCAAATATCTGGGGGCACTTAAGTATCAGCCAATAAGGAACACCAATGCTGACGTACTCCAATCCAACGACTGCTGTTGTTTACAAAGTTGGAAGTGTGTGATGCTGAAACTCTCCGCAATGAGGAAGGGACAGGGGCTTTCTGGTTATTTCTCAGCACCAGTCGTCTGTGTTAGATACATAAGAACTCATGAGCATCATGGTAGATATAAAAAGGAAATACACATTAAAGACACAATGGACGCTTGACACAAGAGCTTACCTGACAGTTTATCTAAAATACATTTTTACTGATGTCACAGTACGTTCCTAGTTTGTTCCGAGAAAAAAAAAGCCTGCAGTCTTTACAATTGACTACTTTCTCTCTACCTTTCTCTCTTTGTATTTCAGGTGGTTAGGTGACAGTAGTAGTGTCCTCTAGTGACACACAACTCGAAAAATGATCAGAGAGAGAGAGAGAGAGAGAGAGAGAGAGAGAGAGAGAGAGAGAGAGAGAGAGAGAGAGAGAGAGAGAGAGAGTTCCTGTGGTCAAGCCCAAACTCAGCCTGTGTCTTGGGGAACATTCCGGAAACAACGCTTTTTTCAGCAGGTCACTCTGCCACCTTCATCGGTCAAGATCCACTGATGTATGTGTCTGAGGACTAAGGGGAACTGAGGGACGAAAATAACAACGCCATTATGTGTTTGACACATGGACCAACAACCGGTTGGACTCACTCCTGCTCCACTTCAAGGAGGACGCCCGTCCTGCTTCACCTGACTTGACACAGGGGAGAACATGATTCATTCCACTTACTGTACCAGGCCCCTCTATGTAGATCAGGGTTTCAACACAGCAAGAAGCCTGATTTACGGAACCTTCAAGGTAGTATCACAGAAGCAACTTCAGAAATGGCAGCTGGTTACTCTTGTTCACAAATGCGAGACACCGTCTCGCATGGTTTCAAAACATGATATTATTTCTTTCTTTTCACATCAATATTTTGGTCATGCAGTCTTATTCATTGCGACCTCCTTAACAAAGACCTGTCTTGGGCCCCAATGGCCTAGTGGTTCAGGCGCATACCACTTTAGACTCTAATGCCTATAGTGTTAGGCATTAGAGTCGAGGACCACGACTGGCCTGACAGCGAGTCGTGGGGTCCAATTCCCGAGCCTGATGACCTTGCTGTGTGTCACTCCCTGTCTGTCTCTCTCTCCCTGTTTCCTGTCAACTGTACTATCCAATAAAGGCAAAAAGCCCCCAAAAGCCCTAAAAGAAACCTTTAAAAACAAAGACCTGTCTTATCCAGGGTGAATGAGAGACAGTGGAAGTGGTTTCTGAAATGAAGGCATATTGATGTGAGTTATAGATATCTATTAACTCTTGACCTTGACATATTTGAATGGACAAGGGGTGCATCAGAGTGTTTAGGTACGTTTCATAAAGACGAGCAGAGTAGAAATGGAATCAGATTGTGTTTTGCAACGCATGGTTAAATATTTGCTCTGCGCACTGAGAGGAACAATGGCTCTCTAAATTGTTCAGTCATTGGTATTTGTTACATCAATTTATGTACCGTGTACAACAAATGTCTCAGTGATATTTTATTTGTCACGGTACACCGTGAGATTGTATAGCAGCCTTTTAAGGCTATGGATTTGAATGTCAAACTATGCAAATATAGGATGAACAATAAGACATAAATTGTTACTGTCTGTCCATGGATACTTTGCAACTCTATTATGATGGGTTTTCTGTTTTCAGTTTTAAGACTTAACTTGATTAACAAGGACAAACTGCCTTTAGAATAACCAGTGCCGGGCCATACAGAGCATGATACACAGCCTATCTTTATGACATCAAGATGTTGCAAGCCTAGCATTATCCAATTCATCCATCTTGACGGGCTTTTCTGCAAGCCTGTGCTTCGCAAGGTGTTCTCAAGCACCTCTTCATTCATTCAACATGCCTCCTAACTCATCAGCTGCCTCCTGCATGTATGGTATGGGGGGGGGGGGGGGTCAGATTGAGCTATTGGCAGCTATTGCAGTTATGACTGCAAGACAAAAAAAACTGCAGAGCTCTAATTAAGCCATAGCATACAATGTGTAATTATATATTATATTATAATTATAGTGCTGTTATTCTCTTGAGTGTGTGTGTGTGTGTGTGTGTGTGTGTGTGTGTGTGTGTGTGTGTGTGTGTGTGTGTGTGTGTGTGTGTGTGGTGGGTGGACCCTCTGTTGTAGACTTGTCCATAATTGTAGTGGGGCACATACTGCAGTAATTAGATATGGGTTATTGTGAGCTAATACTCTGTCAATTAATCATACATGGTCACATTAAATGGAAGACATTCCTAATGACAGTAATTCACCCTACTGTAACTGAACCGGGGGAATGCATGCGCCCAAGCTATGTGCAGAAGTGAGACTTGGGACTGCAACTAGCACTACCGATCGTATAGGCCTTGGCAAAAATACAAATAAACAACTTGAACTTGGGAAAAGTTACAATTAAGATTCAATCAACCCACTGAGGAGAGTATTGCATAAAAACAGCCACGTTTCAGTATAAAGGTCCCCATCCGCCAAATGGTTCTGTCACTCTAGCACGCTGAGTCCGACCTATATGCCCATACATAGGCAGATTTGGAGATCCAGTTGTCCATACCCGCCGATCCAACCAATATGAACAAATTGGGCATGCCCATATGGGCATATACTGATGAAATCAGGGATTTCCATACAATATATGGGACAAAGACAGACAGATACAGAGATCTCTATGGGCATAAAAGGGACACAGGCAGACAAATACATACAGAGATCTCCATATATGGGCACAAAAGGGACACAGACAGACAGACAGACAGACAGACAGACAGACAGACAGGTATAACGGGTACTCTGACAACGGTTACAACCGGTATTGTATAACCGGGTGGGGCACGCATTCCCAATTTGCATCGTTCCTGACTTGCAATAATCCCAAGTAGGCTGGTGCCCTAAGCCCACCGTTCTAATACAAATATTAATAATAATTACCAACAGCAACAACATATATTTTTTGATATATTCTTATTTCATTTCATGGGAGAGAAAGAACAGGTACAGGCCATAGAGTTAAAAATAATAGAGAGGGCACCGGATATCGCCTCCCGTCCACTTGCATTGAGTTGCTCACACAGCGCATGAAGCGAATTCACCCCTTCTTCCGGGTTGTAAAGTGTGATGGGCGTAGCCTATTTGGGGCCACTGTGATCCGTTCTGCGTCACAGAAGTGACGCGTTTTACGTCACAGAGGTGCGCGTCCCTGTGCGCAAGCTTGTGCGCAAGCTCGTGAGTCAAGCCCATTGGTCGAAACCGTTTTTGCTCGTACATTTGCAGTGGCCCCATCCGTTTTAAGCTGCAGTACCTACGAATGGCCAGCATGTCCATTTCGCTTCAATGCAAGCACTGGGTTCTGGGGGCTTGGTACAGGCAGTGTTGTAGTGCTAAATTTGGAAGTGGGGGAGCGCACCTCTTTGACACATGCACGCGCGCGCATGCGCTGCATGCGTCAACCGAAAAAAAATTCGGGTCTTGCGCGGATTTGAGGTCTTTTTTTGTCACTTTATTTCGGTTTTAGGGTTAACCTCTGATCCACCCTTAGCTCTTGAGTCTGACTCTTGCCAAGTCTGCTTATTTGGCCTGTAGACCACCCCACAGTGTTTTCTAAATCTCACCTGCACAACCCAATATTATGCTGTTGTTACAATTTTTTTGCTTTTAAATGTGCAAATGATTTTTTTTTAATCATTTAAAAAATAAAAAATAAAGCAGTAGAGAAGTGAGGGAGCGCCGCTCCCCCGCGTCCCCCCTCCACTACACCCCTGGGTACAGGCACACACAACGAAAAACAATAACAACAATAATAATAGCAATAATACTATCTTCAGCCTGGACTCTTAATTGAAGCAAAACTATTTAGTGCACAATTTAGAGAGGGAGAAATGTCCTCATTTAGAGCACATTTCTGCACATTTGAATTGCAAATACTTTGAAAACATGAGAACAATCTAACCGCCATCGTCATTAAATTAGCTTCATGCAGAGTAGAATAACACAGTTGAACGGCGTCCTTGGCATGACTGCCCTCTTGTTTCAACATGTAAACGCTAGCTGGCTCAGCTGAATGTTCCTCATGAGATTGTGTGTGTGTGTGTGTGTGTGTGTGTGTGTGTGTGTGTGTGTGTGTGTGTGTGTGTGTGTGTGTGTGTGTGTGTGTGTGTGTGTGTGTGTGCAAAGCTCATATAATGAAAGAAGGCTGCACCACCGACAGAGACGGTACACTATTACCCAAGGCAATTTATTCCAAATGGCAAAGATTAAGCAAGGGACACATTGTACAATATTGTATTGCCAATATTGTCAAGGTGTTATCGACCTTGGGATAGAAAAAACAAGCCCCTTGGCATGTTGCTGTGAGTTCCTGATATACAAATTCTCTACAGACAAATGAAAAAGATATAATAATAGAATAAAGTGATTACTATAGCTGTATGAAACAACGTATGACCACCTTGCATAGTTGACTATGGGGAACATTCCATGCTGCTGAAGGCTGTGACCATAAATTTGCCCTCTTTGAGTCAAGCAGCTTCATTTAGCTTTGAGAAAGACACACACACACATACACGCACGCACGTACACGCACACGCACACACACACACACACACACACACACACACACACACACACACACACACACACACACACACACACACACACACACACACACACACACACACACACACACACACACACGCACACACACAGAGATGACAGCTGTCATATCACTTCGTGTGGTTAACTGAAGCTACATTAATTGCCATCAACAGGAATATTATCATCATATATACTGTATATCCTAACAGGAAACTCATTAGCCTATGTACAAATATAACTGATCAGAAGCAGATGGACAGATTACATTAATTAATGATTAATGATGCCTCCGGTTGTCATTATGCTAAAGCCAGAGCCCTTTACTGTATGTGCCTTCACGTGCACTGAAATAATGGAAACTGGGGCAATTTCAGCCCTTCCCAATTATGAGTTAACCAGGAAAGTGGGTTTGTGCATAATTACTGTATTACACATCAATTAAGTGATGACTCATTCCAATTTGGAGGATGCATTGTGTGTATCCACTCTTCTCTTGTGTGGTTGGCCCAGATTCTTGTGTCTACCTCTACTCAGTGTGCCGGAAGGCTGCGGTTTTCGTTCCATCATACTGTACCACTAGAATTATTCATGCACCTCTGCCAGTTGCAGTGGTGATCATCTCAAAAGGTGGATATAATGAAAGGATTCTATTTTTGTTCTTAGCAGGGTTCTCAAATTGAGTCTGAGTCAATTGTGGTTGAAGACCAAACCAAACCAGTGTAATTTTCTTTTCTCTTCCTCATCAATCACGTCATGTTCTACTTTAAGCTTGTATAAAAATATGTGCATTTACTCTTCTTGTTTCTTGTAGCTTAATCTCACAGGAAAATGCATAGATGTACAAAAGTTGTTTGTTTTTCCTTTTTCCTTTTCTTAATTTGGTGCCAGAGTTTTATTAAAAAAAGTGACGTTGAGTGCCAGAGATCTCACTACAGCTGTTTACAGCTGCAGACTCCACGATGAGCACCCGATTGTAAACAATATATGCGTGCACGATGGTGGATGGTCCTGGCTAACGCCTGGAACAATAACATCTCTCACGCGAGTCACCATGGCGGAGTGATCTCGGATCGACCGGGACTCGTTTTCCCCACTGTAAAAAGTTAAGGAAATATGGAGTTTTTTGCAAGGAGATAGAGGGAGCGGGGAGCCAGGTTTTTTTGCACGGTGATCCATCCATCTGTCCCTTCCTTCTCAGAGTTAGCCTCGCGTAGCCAGACTATATCATTGCGTGGATATGAGTCTGGTGCCTCTATGAGGCAGTTTTTTTTCCAAGGGGGCGGGATCAAAACAATGGCTCTGGACGCAATTGGTTAGACCTACAACCAACTACCAATCACAGTCTCCCATATTTGAGTACTGGGCCCTGATTGTTCACCTCAGACTTCTGGAGCAGGAAATTAATACACAATGGAACGGTGCCAGACCCAAATCGCAGAGGGCATTTTTTTTTTTGCACTGGCAGATTCGTCCGGTCCCAGGCTATCTCAGAGTCACTGTGGGTGATTCCAGAGCTGCGCTAGCCCCCCCCTTGTGGAAAACAAACAAACAAACAAATTTAGCGGTTTTGGCACCTAAGCGCTACTCTTTGATAACACGGTAAATCACGGTTTTGGCACCCAATGTGTAAATGCAGACCATGTGGATGCAAAGCTTACCAACCTAAACTGCACAACCTGCATCTTGATTTGTACAATATGAAACTTTTCAACCTTACACATAAAAATAAATAAATACAACAGTGAGAACATGTTTCATAATAGTACATAGTACTATAAGTCAGAACCAGTATTAGGAGATGTGTAAAAGAACAGAAAAGCGAGAAACAACCACTTTCTGTCAACTACCAAGCAGGAATTAAACTCCAGGAGGAACAAGAATATTTAAAATAATAAACGATAATAATAAAATCCCTTGCTAAGAAGAGAAGCAGAAATTGTCCGGTTGTAAATTAATTCACTTCACTTATAGTGTTCAAAGTGCATTGCAGAAATAATCAAACTTAAAGTAAACTGCAGTTGCAATTCCAGTGAGTCATAGTTTGGGACTCTGATTGAATAGAATACATTCGAAAAATTGAAATGCAGCATTGCAATAGTCTGTTAATTGGGAGGGTATGCTACAGTTCATGACAACATTATATTAACACTACAAGCAATGTTATAAATTGTTCTGTATACCATAGTTATTTCAGGAATAGTTACAGCATGTGCATCTTTGCTTTTGACAGTCTTGGGAAGATTCTAAACACTGGCTGGTAATTAAGTGGTCTGACAGACACCACATACATTGGTCTAGACCTGCTCAATGTTAAAAGTGCCTTTAGGTAACTTCTGTTGATTTGGTTAGACAGACAGACAGATTGATTTAGTATTATTAGAGTATTTCACTGTAAAAGAATGTAGGTTCTGTGTGTTATTTTTAGAAGCCTGTTTGATATAAGGTATTTGAAGCTAATCCTTTTGTTGTGTGTTGTCACCTCATGTCTCAGTGCTCTGAAGCACCTTGAGAGAAAGTCTGCAATTGTCACAACTAGAAGCTCGCCCCCGCTACGCGGGGGCTCGCGTCTAGCCCGCGGCCACGCCCACGTAGCGCCCGCGGCCACTTGGCAACTCATATAAGTGGCGTAGCGTCATGAGGGTCAGTGGGGCCGTGGCTCGGTCAGTGAAGACCCTGTAGTGCGGATGATATGTGGCATAGAGGGGCAGATTGTAAATCCCCAGAGGAAACATCCGTGGGCTACCATTGGTTCAGCGATGTGTGCGGTCGCCCTGCGGCCCCTCCTCCTCCACCAATGTGCAGTATTGAGAGCCCTGACGTCACAACAATTGGAGCGATGGGCACTGCACTGTGGTTGGTTAGGGTACACCTAGGGCCCAGGTAGAACCCAGTTAAAGCCTGCATGGGCAAACCCAGGTAGGACCCGCCTTGGTCCCACATAAACATGGGTAGTTGGGGCCCACCTAAGGGCCAGGTAGAAGCTACTTATAGCCTGCATGGGCATCGCAGTTGGGACTGAAGTGGATGCCGCTGACATTGCTGACATGGGGTCCATATGGTTTAGCCCACCTTGAAACCATATGGGAACTACGCTGGCATGCTGGCTGTAATGCAAACGCTGCATCATACCTGCAGTGTGTAGTTTGATGTTGTGTGTGTAGCAGATATACCTGCAGTGTGTAGATCAATGTCCATATGAAAGTCAATGCCCAGCAGTGTTTTTTTTCCCCAGCAGAGTTTGTAGTGTCTCTGTCTCTCTCTGGAAGAGGTTGCACATGAACTCTGCAGCCGCACTGAGGCGCTCCAACACAAACACTCTGACATTAAGCTGCTGCACACAACAAACATCAGCACGACGCTGCTGTTTGTCCAAAAGACACAATATCTCCTCTCCCACCGACGTCATGTGTTCATTTATCGACAGCCGTACAGACTCCTTTTGACACATTTTACCTCGTTTATCCAGCTCTCACTGACTCATCGGGCTGTTATTTTGCTGCGATCAAGTCAACGATGTGAGAGATTAGCTATCACAGACGGACGGACAGGGGGTGAAACATAGTCTTGCGCCATGCCTTTCGGCCTGGCGGAGACAATAAAAAAAGGAAAGTAAAGGAAATGAGCATTTCTGCAACAAAAGTAGTCAACAAACTATACTATGAAAACATGGGCCACATTGGCAAAGAATGTAAGAAAGAGGCAGTCATGTAGAAAATAGCCGATCTACAAGCTTACAAAGCCTCTCAACGTGAGGCGTTTTGAGCTTGTAGATCGGCTATTTTCACAATATGTACTTGTGGAACGGAGTCAAACAGAATGGGGGGGTCCCCAGATCAAGTATGTTTATTTGGGGGGGGGGGGGGGGGGGGGGGGGGTCGGCGTGAAAGGGTTGATAAGCACTGCTGTAATCGGAGCGAAATAATCTGAAATTACTACATGACCATAATGCAGCCTAACATGCGTTGCACGGGGCGGTCCTGCCATTACGTTAGTTACTGTAGTTGCTGTGGAGCTACATAGTTCTCCAGAAGACACACACAAACATACACCATCTACAATGGACTAACTGAGCAGCAATATTGACATTCACCACACGAATGTGCATTGTTGACAAAGTGATTGCACAGCCGCTGCAGGCATGACAACCACGTTAGCGTTAGCGACATGGCAGCTATCACAGCGCCCTGTCCGTCGTCGCTGGGACTAACTGTGATGGCTACAGCAGTAACAGCAAGCTGTCTGCGATGCCATTGTCTGGAGACTGCTCTTAGCGTGACACGACCAATGAGAGTGAGCGCTGTAGTTGTTGCTAAGATACGGTGGCGTCTCTGCCCCATAGCTTGTAGATCTCTGACGCATGATTGGCGTAGGCTGCGTTGCCAGGTATGACTGTTTGTATAAGCGATTTTGGGCTTATTTGGGTGCACTTTTGGGCTCGTTTCCATAGACCACGGCAGCGCTTATTTCTTTCCCGTGACCGATGTGGCAAAAAAAGTGCAAAACGAACCATCCGGAAGTAAATTGCGAGATGAAATATATAGCACTTTTTGATTATTAGAGAAGGAGACACATGTGAAGGTTGAAAATGAAAGGTAGGAGATTATATAGTTTTTCATGAGGGATTTTTGTAGCAAGTTGTGAGAGAATTGGGCCACTCCTGTGGGCGGGGGGCTGATTAGAACCATTGGGGTTTGAAAGGAGACGCTCTCTGTTTGAGTGATAAGATAGTAACCAGTGATGCGGTACATGATCTAAAAAGGGCTGATTTGAAAAGCACTCCACTTTTGATTCTGTATTTAAGGATGATGTGATTGTAGTCCTCAACAGAGTACACATCTGAGCCACCCGATCCTATTATGGCATAACTCAAAGATGCTTGACGTCCTTAAAAATCAGATGGAGAGGGGAGAGAGAGAGAATAATCTAATTTGGTCCCCACTCCTTTGGGTCTTTTTTTGTCCCTGTATATTTGCATACATATGTGAAAAGTGTCCTCTGCATTTATCCTTCCTATAGGAGCAGTGAGCGCTATTTGTACAGCCCTCAGGGAGCAGCTAGGGGTTAAGTGTCTTGCTCAGACACACTTCAACACACCGGGGCTGGGATGCGACACGTAGACTGGGGGCCGTACACGTAGATACAAACCGAAGACCTTCTGTTTCCTAGGCGGCTTTTCTACCCACTCAGCTACGGCGGCCCCTGCACCTGGTTTGACACCCCCCACACAACCACACCTATAGTCCCTGATATAACACAAATATATAACTGATATAACTCCACAAACCTCACATTAGTATCCCGTCTTTGTTTTACATACATTGTGTGACTTCCTCAAATAGCATAATGTTGCCTTTGGCGGGATTATAGGCTGAAGTCTGTTGCTGCTGCTTCCTGCACTTAATACTATACAAAATCTGGATTTTATTCACACACAACCATACACACGTGCCACATCGCCACTAACAAAAAAAAAATATTTCTGCAGAAAATGACATAAATGGGTCCTATGTTGCTGATAAAATGTTCAATAAAGTTCACTGTGTGTGTGTGTGTGTGTGTGTGTGTGTGTGTGTGTGTGTGTGTGTGTGTGTGTGTGTGTGTGTGTGTGTGTGTGTGTGTGTGTGTGTGTGTGTGTGTGTGTGTGTGTGTGTGTGTGCGTTTTCGTGTGCGGGTAGCACAGAGGTGAAGTGCTGGTGAAAGCCAATGATGTTTTTATAACATCTTAACAACCACACCCGTTGTTACTACCACTGTTAATGTAGTAGGTGCATATTTGAGATGCATTTACAAAGACATAGTATGCCATGATTTTGCGAATGTAACCTTACTGTACCTTTTAATATTTGTGTCCTTGTATGCTCTCCTTTGTGTGGACATGAATAAATTGTTAAAATGTGTGCGTTCGGGCAAATAATGAAAGGTACATTGCTGCCCTGGTTCACAGTCACTTGTTAGCAGTTTGTACTCATTAGGCTAATGGTGATGCCTTCTTACAGTATAGTAGCCCACCAGGTCATCTGAGCTCCTCTGATAATGTCACAGAACACGTATCAACGATGAAGTAATCATTACTTCATGACATAAAATGTCACTGCCTTAGCATTGACGTAATTTCCTTAGCCTACCTGAAGGATGCATGGGCTGTGTAAACTGTGCATAGGGAATACCTTATCATGCAAATATATCCCATACAAACTGCATAACATTATGTTTCACTAAAAAACAAGTGTGTGTGTGTGTGTGCGTGCGTGCGTGCGCATATAGACAGACAGACAGACGGTGTAAGACACACTTTGTGTTCAATAGACAGCCACTTTTTAATCACATCCCTGACAGATGTTGAACCAGTGCCAAGCCACCCTGGGAGACATACTGTGAACATTGAATCTGAGCACTGAGGTCGTTTCCTCCTGGGGCAAATGTGTGTGCATGCTGTAAGCACTAAGAAAGCATTCTAAATGTCTGCACATACAGTATGTTCATTGACGTTTCAATGTTCCACTTTCAAAGCAGTCCGATTAGCAAGTTGCTTGAAAATGGTATGTGACGTTAATGTTTGTGTTTCTTGCTCAAGGACACATATGGTTTTCAAATGGCAACTCCTGAGCCATAGTACCGCCATCATATATTTGGCTATTCTATCAGAACATTATGTGAATATGCAGCTTCCACACATTTCTTCCTTTGATTTGCCAATTGCCATTTTGGTTAACATTTCAAACTTCAAAATTGAATGGAGTCCATTGTTGTTTGTTGAAAAACTGGGCTGAAAAACTGAAAGCCAGGAATCTGCACCAAGTGTGAAATGGTCCAAAGGATTAATCTGTCACACAGACAGACAGCGTTTACCACTTACAGTGAGTGTCAGACCATGCTCACACATTAGCACTATGCAAAGGGTTGCTGACATGCAGGGCACTAGAGGGAGAGTTCAAATATAGGTCATTCACTCTAAATGCATCATTTAGCCACACAAAGCAAGTTGCAAAGTGACAACAGTGGATATATTACGAGTGTGGCAGGTCGACCAACTGACATTGAAGCTAAATGTCAAGCAATCAACCCACATGCCAATCTAGCTAACCCACATACTGCAGGTATCTTGAGTGAAAAGCTGTTCATACTGCATCTGCCCTATGTTCCAACACATCATTGAGAAGCAATGTATTGTATAATAAGGCCAGGCAATGAAGTTCTAAGAACGTACTGGTTATATTCAGCGCACACACTGAAATGCCCATGGCATTTAGGAGGCTGCGGTTTATTGTGTATTCCAATTGAGAAAGCTATTCTCTCTGAACACTTCTCCGACTATTACAGTACGCCCCGCTCAAAGTGTTTTTCTCAAAATGTCATAATCTTCTGCCACCACGCACGCACACACATTATGCATACACAAACATGCACATACGTGCAAGCACCCCCCCCCCCCCCCCCCCTCCCATGAAGGAGACATCATTAACTATTAAATGGGGGGAAACAATAAAACTACACCATTTTTCTGTACAGCATCAATCAGTCAAGACATTGTTTTGTTCCTTTTCTTTCATCCCTTTCTTTCTTAACCCTTTTTTTCACAAATGGGTTCCCAAATTGCTGCTGCATTAATTTAAAAGCTGAGAGCGACATCAACTGAAAGTGCAAATACATTGCGAGCTTCACCTGCACACATCCCCTCAAGTTCAGGCTTTTACGGTTCTCCACAAAAGGACATTTTCAGGAGTGCCAAGCAGCATAATCTTTTGTGATAGGAAATGCTTCATTTATATTCACTGAAGGCAAAAGGTATTGCTCCACAATGTGCGTTTTTGTGATTTTCCTTTGGAGGATGAGGCGGGCATTTAGCAGCAAGGATTGAGAGTCACTTTGTTTGATGGATTCTCTTTTTTAGATGCCTCTTTTGTTTTTACCATCTTCCACAGCGCTGGCGGAATGGCCATGGACTGCTTTCATGATGTGTTACGATAAGTGTTTGCTTCAAATTTTACCTGCTTTAGATTTTTTCATCTATTTATTGTCTCCGCCAGGCTGAAAGGCATGGCGAGAGAGTATGTTTTACCGTCTGTCCGTCCGTCCGTCCTGTGCGTCCGTTAGCAGCTAATCTCTGGCACCGTTGGCCCGGCCGCTGCGAAACTGTGCACGCACACTCCCTGGATGCCATTTCAGAACCTCTGGCCCAAATGTTTTAGATTAGCCCGTTATAGCGCCACCAGGAGGCCGATATGTGCAAAACACATTTATTGATACTACTCCTACAGATTTTGTCCAAACATCACACACATCAGTACACAGTATCTCTATAGTCATGTGATCAACACGGATTTATCCAATTTCCCATATTCCATCCTGATTGCCTAAGATTGGCTTCCAAATTTTGCAGGAGTGCTCCGTTTTGAACAAAATGCCTCAAATCATGAACACAGCATGCAATTTCCGTGAAATTTTGCACGCACATTCCCATTAAGCCGAGGAAGAAATGACACTTTTTTTTAAATCAGCCTCATGGTGGCGCTATAACAGGGCGATTCGTGTTTTCACCTATAACTGCACCGATCTGTGTAAAACTTTGTATGCACACTCCCTAGAGGTCAAGGAAAAACCTTTGCCCTGCATTTTTCACATCTGTCTTTTATAGCGCCACCAGGAGGCCGACTTATGTAAAACATGTTTTTTTTATATTACTCCTTCCGATTTTATCCACATTTCACGCAAATCGGTACACATGATCTCTATAGTCATGTGATCAAGACGGATGTGTTAGATTTTTCATATTCCATCCAGGGGTCGCGCTAGGATTTTAATCTGCCGGTCCCAATGTCCGGAAGGATTCAAATTTATCGGACATCTGACAAAAATAACGGTCATAATTATTTGTATGCATTAATGACAAGCAGGTGCGTAAATACAGCATAACAATTAGGCCTACAGCATTATATTTTGGATTGAGCTATTTGAACATGAACCATCATAATATACACATTTTATATAGCAGGGTCATCTTACACAAATACATTAATTACCTACATTACCATTTGCGCATGCTGCGTGCGTAATGGTTTCTCAATAATCAATTGCGTTTGTATGCATTTTCTAATCAAAGGGCACTGCACAAAATTGGGCATTTCAGATTAATCCTTCATAACGTGGCTCAGCTGACCTGTTAGGGCAATAAATATAGACCACTACTCACTCACAGGAGGTTATACTGTATAATTAGACAGTGGATGCGGTCCGTGCGTCTAGTTGGGACAGCCGTGGGAAAGTTGATGAGTTGTGAGAATCTTGTCGTCTCCTCATAGAGCTATTCAGTTCAAAGTGGTCACGTTTTAACGTGTCCACCTCATAGTTAAAAATAGGTCCACGATTATGATTAACGTCATGTTTCACCTCGATGCCATAGTTGCAGTAGCCTATAGCTGTTGTGAAGAGTATTTACGCATCTGTGTTAGATTTCATCTTCAACCTGCACTGTTGTTAAACTGTAGGGCAACTTGCCAACTTTACTCACAAGTGCCCTTGTATTAGCCTAGTATCTGTGACATATTCTAACTAGTAATGATACAACTTGTGTGTGACTGGCTGTTAAATACACAACTTTATATAATGTAACTTGTAACCGGACCGCGGACTGCCGAGACCGCTGGCTACGCAGCAGCAGCAACAACTAGCTCTCTTCTTCTTCCTGTTGTACCTTCACAATAAAGTGTCTCCCATTTACCGCCCAATGCAGCACATTTACACTGGTTATTATTAACAGGAAATAGGTGTAACCTAACAGCGTGTGACAAACTCTTTTCTTTCTACGTCTAGTACGTCTCTCTCTCTCTCTCTCTCTCTCTCTCTCTCTCTCTCTCTCTCTCTCTCTCTCTCTCTCTCTCTCCCAGAAACACACGCACGCTAGAGAGAGAGAAAGAGCGAGCGAGAGAGAGAGCTTGCAAAGCAGAGGATTTGAAATGTGCCTAATTTTGCGGTGATAATTAATGAACAGCTGTGTCATTATCAACCGGTCAGGATGTCCGGAGAGATTTATTTTTTTCCGGTCTTTTTCATAAAAAAACGGTCAAAACCAGCAATTATCGGACTAACGCGACCTCTGATTCCATCCTGATTGGCTAAGATTTACATCTAAAGTTTGCAGTAGTGGCTTGTTTTGAACAAAATGCCGCAAATCATGAACGCAGCATCCGATTGTGGACAAACTTTGCACGCACATTCACAATATGTTGAGGAGCAAATGCCTCAAATCATGAATGCAGTGTCCGATTGCCGTGCAAGGCCTAAGAAGAAATGGCTACCTTTTCACATTGGCCTATTATAGCGCCACCAAGAGGCCACAATAACCTACCTGACCTGGCGGAGACCTGTGCTCCGAGGAGCACTTTTTCTAGTTTTTATTTGCGTCCGTCCGTCCGTCCGTCCGTCCGTCCACTGCGTCTGTCTGTCTGTCTATTAATACTAATATTTACTGTATCTTGTATTTTTCTTGTGCGTACCTGCCTAGATCTATATTGTATAGCTTAACAAGCATGAAGATTGTACAATATTCACAATATGCACTTCTATCTTGCAGTTGCTTATGACAACCTATACGCTGTATCTACTCTAAGCTGACCAGCTTAACTAAACTAAGCTTGACTACTGCAACTCCCTCTTTATTGGCGTCCCAGCTTACTCACTTAAGCCCCTCCAAAATAATGATCCAAAATGCCACAATACGCCTGGTCTTCAACAACCCAATATTTCCACATCTCAATTTCCCGCTCCCCACATTGGCTTCCGTTTGCTGCCCATAGCCAGTATAAAACACTGATGCTGGCCGACAAGGCAACCAAAGGGATGGCACCCCCATAAATTCAAGACATGATCCAACCCGACAGCCCTTCCTTCTTACTTAGATCATCAGCTAACACAGGAATGCTGTCCAAGCCTTCCTAAAATCTCCCTGGACAACACTCCACATGTCTGACACGGCCGACGAGCCTATGTAATTCATTTTAATTGAGAGGCGGGCGATTATTTGGGACGCACGGAGAAGTTGTGGGGCGGTGAGGCGAGCGGGCGCGTCAAATTCTCGTGCTCGTTTGTGTGCGAGAATTGCAAGAGCTGGATTGTGCTGAGCTTTTGTTTTCCCCGCACCGTGCAGGAGGACAAAACAACAATGATCGCAGCGCGATTCCCGCTGATCCAAGCGGTAACGCCCGCGTCCACCGTTTCCCGTCTGTAAAGACCTTGAGACTCTTCTCCTGGCTCCCAAACTGTGCCCATTGCAGTCAGAACTGAAGACTCCATAATGATCTGCTGTAGTAGTAAGACACACCTATTCAGTCTCCACGACATAGCACGTCACTCTCCTTGTATCCCTTCTTGATGCTCGTTGCAGGAATATCTTGGTCACTTGTTCTCATGTTTAGTTTCTTACATGTGTGTGTTTTTTCTAAATCATAATACATTTTTCACAAATACTGTATTAAGAATATGATATGATTTAGATAACATGTTGCTAGGTTCATTGTTTAGCCTGCCTGGTATCCACATTTCTTCAAGGCACTACATTAGTCTCTCTGCACTCTATTTATGTGACCATTGATCTGGTTGTTTATTGACTAGAGCTCATGCTTACTCTGCTTATTCCGATTTTGCACTTGTAAGTCGCTCTGGATAAGAGTTTCTGCTAAATGCCTAAATTGTAATTGTAAATGCATACTTTGTACAGTGCAGGCAGCAGATCCACTGAGTTGTATAGTTAGTTGTAAGCACAACACGAAAACTTTCAAGCATTTCCCATTTAATCCACAAGAGTATTGCAGTGTGTTGTACCCTGGTGTGGCCTCAAATTTTATTCCGATTTTTTTTTTATTCTTCACGCTGAAGTACTTTCACTTCAGCCTTGACTTAGACAAATATTTTCATGTTTCATCTTACCAGAAGTATTAGAAAAGGTTTTCATCACTACATCATTCACACTTAAAAAAATTGACATGGTGCTCAGCGTCATTGCAAGCACTCGGTCATTGAAATCCAAACATCTTGTCTGCTACTGCTACATACATTGTACATTGTTTCAACAGTGCTGTAGTGTTTCAGCAGGGCAACCATCCTGCAAATTATGGATTAGAGCATTACCAAGAAGATGGGAATGACAGCACAGAAAACAAAAGCCTTAACTGGATCAAGCAAACCCAAGCCGCTGTTCCTTTTGGATATTACAACAGCTTAGTGTGCTCGGATTCGCTTTTATTGGCACCACAGTGCACCACAAAGCTTTTATAACCTCATTTTCCAGCTCTGCCCTGCTTCACATTCACACCGATACGCAGGTTTGCACATGGGAGGTGCTCAGAACAACTGAATCTTTACCATAAAAGACAACAGAGCAATAACACTGGAGCAGTTGGGGGTCAACTGCCTCACTCTTAAGTGGGGTTAAGTGATGTATTGAAGTGCTTTGTGTAACACAAGTCGAGAGTTCTCTCCTGAAAGGCCCGTTGTTGAGGCTGCACGTCGTGTTGTGTGTGCTCAGATCAAATTGGAAGCACAATGTTATGTATTTGCTTTTGGGGAATTATTATGCATAAATGTGTGTGCGTGCGTGAGTGAGTGAATGCATGGCTAAGCTTCATTATCTGGAGCTAGTGCTTTATGAGAACATAAACTTGTGAGAGTATAATAAACTTGTGAGAGTATAATGAGGTGAATGAAGCTAATACACAGATGTGTGGTTTACCTCAAATTAAACTGCTTGTGTTTCATTGCTATGTTATTGCACATACATAGTCCTATTGGTTTGGTGACTAAAAGGCCTTTATTCTAGCGCCACCATTAGACTGAAATGTCCAGTTAAACACAAGATATCTTAAAATGTAATGGACATATTGCTATGAAACTTACCAAACACATGCATTCTCCCTGGATAATGGCCCCTATTGATTTTGGTGAACCAATGCCTTGGCTCTGGTGCCACCCATAGACCAAGTGCACACAAGATGGCTAGCTAAAAATGGAATGGGTTGATTGGCCTGAAACTTGCTTGAGTGCTTTCATGCAGATGAATGCAGACAATATGAGTGACTGCATGACCTTTCATCAGTTTCCAAAACTGACACTTGATTCTACAATCATATTCTGATCTATTCTAACAATTATCATGTTATCATGTGGTTACTGTACTGTAAGTCATCCTAATGATAGCAACATTATAAAGTCTGACATAATATGTAACATATTATGTTAAAAGTAGAGACTGATGTGTCATAGCAAGCAACCATGGAACTACAGTAATGCTCAGAAGGAGAAAGGTATTTCAGACACACGGCCTATATACTGTACTGTATCCCCAAGTCACACCAAAATAGCTGAGTTCCTGGATGTGCAGTACTGAACTAGAGTACAAAGGAACCAGCACTGCCTCTCAAAAGGCCTCTTAGTAAAGGGAATTCCTTTCCCATGGCAGGTGCTGTTATCAACTTCCACTTCCCTTAAACTGCAGAACACGCCGTTTTGATATTGTTCCCTTTTCAGTTAATGGACTTTTAACGTTATGCCACTGGTTACGATCCTTTTATAAACTATCCTGAGAAACTTGATTGAATTCCCTCTGTGCCTCAACGATGTTCCTTCAGATAAATCACTTCATGTGGATGTTAAAGCTGCAATGTGACTTTTACATCGATAAAGGAGAGAGGAAACCTGCTGAGCACTTGAAATGGTGTTTGGTATAGGGGCCAGTTCAGCATCGGTTTAAAAGGAAACACTACAATTTAAAATGCCGTAGGGCTGATAATGGGGCCAGAGCTTGAATAATTATGTTAAAAAACTGAATAAGGCAAGGGAATTTGGCTGCATCTGAGTATGAAAACATATGATAATTTAAAGGTACCAAGACAAATGGTACCAAGACATCAAAATCAATGTTGACTTTTCTATCACTTATTTATTGTGCCTCACTAGTCATATAGGATCTACCTCCACACATAAACAAGAAAATGTATTTTTCTTTTGGTAGCTGTCATTGTATTTTTTTTAAAGTTATTATTTTAAAGGGGGGAGGGTGATGACATATCAATTTCACACTTGATTTGGGGTCCAATTAAATATTTTCTCTAAAGTTTTTGTTTCACTGAATATTTATGGCCCACCCCAATTATATAAACTGTGTGTGGAAACATCAATACACCCTCTTCTCTATTTCTCCACCCACCAGAGACAAATCATTCTCTCCCTGCCTTTTTTCTTGGATTTGACAGCAGTTTTTGCCTGCTGGATTTTGGACTTGTTTGCCAGGGTTTTGGGGAGTTGTGAACTCTGTGTCTTGGACTTTGTGTATTACCATCTGTGAACTGAGTTCCTTTATTAAAACCCTGTTTAAACCAGAACCAGTTTCTGGCCATGGGGTCTACAAAAAGCACACTTGGGGGTGCAAACCCTTCCTGCACCGATATTGAAATCAATGTTCGCTGTCTCTCCATTCCTGAAATCGATGACTGATTATGTAATTTTGACCTTGACATGGATTGTGTCCCAATAGTAAGTTAACTCTTCCGGACAACCTATACTGATGATTGTTCCCACTCGGTTTCATGAGAATACCCCATCCATTATTGGATTAAATCCACCCAAATGCTCAGTCACTACTATTTGAAGAGGTTCATCTCTCATCATGCTTGATTGCTGTGCTGAGAGGGGATTGTTATCTATGGCCCAGTACTCTGATCAGTGATCACAAATGAAATATTCTAACTGGTGCTGTATAGCCTAATTTATCTACAGTACCATGTACCCCTCTTTTGCAATGTATTCAGTTAATTGTCTGTGATTGTACTTTTATCCAGAGAACAAACGGGTTGCACTACAACCACCGCCAAAAGGTTAAATTCCAAAGATATCTGGGACTGTGGTCAGAGGACACAGTCAAAAGTTAATGGAAAGCATGTTTCAGTTCACAATTAACCAAGGCCTGTGCAACGCTGTGAGGCTCTATTGCTAATGAGCCTAGTTAATAGAAAGGTACCTGATATAGGGAACGACAGGGGCTAAAGTGGTTGAAAGAAGCACTGCCCTGCAGTAACGTAATAGCTATCAGTTGGGTAACGGGACACCGGTATGTTATGGCCGGTGAATTTAATATTTGACCGGCAAAATAGAAAGTCGACCACGTTGGCCGGCCAGAAAAAAGTGGAAACTATTCTGAAAATAACAAAAAAGTACAGAAGGCCATGCTTATACCAAATGTGTGTGCTTAACAGAGACCCCATTCTCCCTAGATATGATATTGGAGGCGATGACACAATCCTTAGTAATAGCACTTAAAAGTATGTTTTTTGTACAATTTTGTACAAAGTGTTTTGTACAATTTTCTTGGTCACGTGGAATTGGAGAAAAACACTGCAAGAGTGTTGTTGTGTATCATTCTGCAGTGGCTTGAATCACATGCCAAATATTCATTGTGTCCAATGTATAGGTAAAAGATAAAGTGCTATAAATTTGTTTTACATCATGTAATAGTGCCTTCCGGCAAACAAGCCAAGGATGAATGGATAGACAGAGATACTCCAAACATTTAAAAAATCAATTTACCTAGAGGCAGATCACAGGCTCATCTATGGGTGCCATTGAGCCCATAGCGAATTCTGACACAACACATTAAATGAATATAGGCCAGCCATATCGTATAATGTGCCAACAGACAGGCTAAATGTGGTTACAGAGATCAAGGCATTAGAGGGTACGTTCATTCATTCTGCACTGAGCTGGGAGAGGATCTGGGATCGATACCAGTGAGAGCTGCATCAGGCTAAACTAATTGTGGAGGTGGAGGTTACATGAAGCATCCATTCTTTAAATTGTGAAACACATTTTCTGCGCGCGCGTGCGCGCGCGAGCACGCACACACACACACACACACACACACACACACACACACACACACACACACACACACACACACACACACACACACACACACACACACACACACACACACACACCTTTATGGGACAACTCAGAGCAGATGATGCTCAGAAAAGGTTGCAAGATGGATTGACATGATTTAATCCTAGTAATACGTCTTACCTCTAAGGATAGGTCAGTGTGTGTACATGTATGCATGACATATGGGGCAGCTGTCAAATGTGAAGGCGTTTCAACTCGGTCATATAGGCCAATGCATTCTCAATGCTTTCTCACCCCAAGCTGTGAAACGGGTGACGGCTTGGGACGGATTTGACCATTATGTCAAACGTTTGCCGCGACTGGGGTACCAACGAGGTTGCATGCTGTCGGGGTAAGTGATGATTTACGATTCTGTCCCTATCGGGACATAACACGGGAATCTAAATATGATGTGGGAATCTAAATATGATGCTGTGGGATTTCTATAGAAATATATTGTATTACCTTAGGTGTCTAAATATGACGCTGGGGTATTTCTAAAATAAATATGACTTGTATATGATTTCAATAGAAGTAGACTGGGGCACTGCTGGCATCTAAACTGATAAATTAGAGTGCACTCTTGTCATCGGAAAGTGACGCCTGGGGCACTTGTTGGGTGAGAAAGTGCATTCACAAGCACGCATGCACGCACACACGCTCGCACACACACAAATACATAAATGGTGTGAACTCACTATACCACACAATACAGTTCAATAAAGAACCTGTTTAAATTATGATTGGAAAAAGAGCAATACATTGTTTATAGACCAGCATGCATTGCAGTGTCTCACACTAACTCCCATGGGTCACTAGGAAAACGGCGTAATCAACAGCAGCCACTCTACTATCATGCCCTCCTCACTCTTAAATTGAATTTGAGACTCAATTTGTCCTGTGGAATTGCTGTTTCATTAGATTCTAAGTAGCCTTGCTTTCACTGCTGAGTGGACATGGGGTAATAATGAAAATGACAAGAGATTTTCTTCTTTAATTCTTTCTTTGTATCCCATCTAATTTACTGACGTGTTTTTCTCATTACCCATGCTGAGTGTTTATTGAGAATAGGATGTCATGACAACAGTATGAGTCAAATGCCTTCAAAACACTTCAGCAGCACTTCACTTAAACCAAAATTCAAAACACCCGGAGCTTCAAGAGTCAATATAGCCTTATTGGGGCAAGACGGATGCAGCAAAGCATAATACAGTGTTCTATAGAGAGTATTTGATAAAACGTTGACCCTACAGTATGTGTAGATTGGTTGGAGCAAGAGAGGATTAACAGCATATTTTATGGGCGTGTCTACTTGATTTTGCCATGGGGAATGGACACATTCCTCAAAAGCAGTTGTTCCAACATGTAGAACCATGTGAGGCAGCTTGAGGCTCTTTGCCATTCACACAGACCAGGTTCAGAGTGACAGCCACTCATTCTCACAAGTGCCATATACATGAGAACAAAATAATGTGTGTTGAAGAAGGTGTCAGACTCATTATGAGGCGAAAGGTGATTTGAAGAGGTCCTTGACCAGTTGCTCAAATTAATTAGCATCATAAAAGCAGTGATCATCAAAATAATTCAGCATTTTAAATGCCCTTCTTTGTCCCTCTTATTGCCCTGGGAATCCCCTGAAAATTTACTGTCTTGCCGATGGCAGGACATTTGAAGTTTTGAAATGGCACATCTGTACATAATGATGTACTGTTTTGTTAACTGCAATAGTTTGCCATAGATCTATAACACCCGCATCTATATTAGTGCTGAGCATGCTGTGCAATTAATTGATTCGTTCATTTTGAATTTGTTCATCTACATCAGTGGTTGACTGGTTCTCAACCAGTGGTCCGCGGACCACCAGTGGTCCTTGAGGGGGTTCCAGGTGATCCCCAGCTAAATGATGGAGAGTTGGTAACCAATGGACCCTTATATATCTTTAACTCTTGAGAGTTACGGGTCCATTTAGTTTCATTGTACACTCTCAAGAGTTAAATTATTGTTAAACATCTGCATTACGTAATTTACAAGAAGTCTACACAATTAGAGAAAGTAGGATAATTGTTATTTTGATCAACGTTCGCCTGTCATCTCTCCTATGGTACCGACATCAATACTGCATGGATTTGTGTACAAAATGTTAACCAACGATAACAACATATTCTAAGTTTTGGGTCTGAGAGTCTCATCAAACGGTGGTCCGTGGCTCAAATGCCGAATTAATAATGGACCTTGATATGAAAAGGGTTGAAAACCACTGATCTACCTGAATCAAACCTCTAGAGTTTATTGCGCTTTTGAGGTTTATATTTTTGTTTGTTTGTTTTCTTTTCATGTTTCTCTCAAAATGAGACTCCTGAGACTCATCAGAAGCACATTTTGCACTTGAGGCTAATTCGTATGCACTCTTGTTGTTGTTGTTGATCTAACTGATTTTATTTTGCAGTATTTCAGCATTTATATAGTACCTTTATCTAAAGTGCTCTATAATGTGCATTGCATTTACCCATTCACACACACCGATGGAAACCATGCAAGTCATCAACCTGCTCATTAGGAGCAAGGGGTTCAGTGTCTTGCTCAATAACACTTTGACACTATCTCTGGGGGAGCCCGGGATCAAACTGGGAACCTTCCTTTTCCCAGCTGGCCGCTCTACCTCCTGAGCCACTACCACCTGTTCACTGCCAGAGTACCCATTGTATCCAGCACCGGCGTGTCTATATAGGTGAACTAGGCAATTTCCATGGCAAGGGCGGCAAAATGTGGGCCAACTATTCATTGCTGAGGATTATATCGATCACATATTTGAGCAACACCAGGAATGTGACAATCACTATAGCCACTTGGCAGCGCATATAAGTGGCATAGCGTCATGAGGGCGAGTGGGGCCGTGGCTCGGTCAGTGAAGACCCTGTAGCGCGTCTGATATGTGGCATAGAGGGGCGGATTTTAAATCTCCAGAGGAAACATCCGTGGGCTACCATTGGTTCAGCGATGTGTGTGGTCGCCCTGCGGCCCCTCCTCCTCCACCAATGTGCAGTATTGAGAGCCCTGACGTCACAACATTTGGAGCGATGGCCACTGCACTCTGGTTGGTTAGGGTACACCTAGGGCCCAGGTAGAACCCACTTAAAGCCTGCATGGGCTTCCCATCCAAAAAAAACAAAAAGTCGTCATAAGTCGTTGGCAGTGAATGAGTTAAAAGACTAGGAGAGAATTCTCAGGAAGTATTTGGCAATTTGAAACGTGTATGAGATTCTGTGGCTCAGCCCAAGGAGATGATTATCTAATCCATTTAGCCACATGAACCCTAGCATCCCTATTTCTAATATCCCATTACACCAAAATTGGTTTATATAGTTTCATGTGTGCAGGTTATTCTCATTAGGTTAGTGAAATTACGCCTGAACTCCCCTCATACCTGCATAGATGGCATGAATCACACGTATTGTGACACAAAACTAGCCCCTTTGTTGTAGACACCCACCCCATTACCTTGCAGAGATGTTATTGTAAGGCTTCTTTTTTTAATTGTCAGCTGCCTTAGGGCTGCTCATTTTCTCTCTGTGAAGGGTATGATTTTAGATTAGATGAGGAGTGAAGGCTTCAATAGCATGCAATCTACTCCGTGGTGAATGCCCGCGGACCCCAGACTCATTTGCGGACGATTGAGATCTTTTTAATGAATTATAAGTGGCTCATGTTTCTGCTCCCCGGTAGCCTATAGTATGCCAAGAGGGTCGGATCGCATGATGATAAGGCAGTGTAATCAGCTTATTTACACCGGATACGTACAGTAATATAGCCTGGTGTGTGTGTGATAGTTTGGTTTTGGAACATTAAAAATAGCAACAACATATGAAAAACATGTGCATATAGCAGTTGACCACTCATGTCACACTGAACCCAAGATCGTAAAATCACGCAACACTGAAAGAGGGCAGAGCAAGCTGCACACGGTCCTAGGTTTAAGCAGGTCTGTATTCAGGATCTGCCACCTGTTCTCTCTTTTAACATAATCATTATTCCTGATGTTTGGAAAAGGTCAAACTGATTCTTTTACCAGCACTCTCATGCGCAGAGGCTGTTTTTCTAAAACCAAGCGCAAAATTTAAAAAAAGTCCCACGTCCTTGGATTCCCATTAAACGAGGGAACAAAAGTGATACAGTGAAAAATTATGATAAAAGGACTGTTCTGGATCATTTTGAATGCCTCTGGAAAACAGCCAAGTACTTTAATACTTATTGAAATACTGTTTCTTGTACGGCTCATGGAGATGAATAATGCAGTTTGAAGCTCGTTCAAATAACAGCTATTGGATTTTTGGGGAAGGAATTGAACGATTGAACGATAAGTTGTTGGGATCCAGCGTTTGATCTGCCTTTCAGCATGATATTCTTCAGTCTGTTTTGAACTGTATTTTTTAAAGTCTTAACTGATGACCATATGGAGGGTAGTGGACTCACACACGATGAAAGTACCTCTCTAATGGAAGTAAGCAACGTTTGCAATTTGGGGGGGGGGGGGGGGGGGGGAATAAATAATAAATAAATAACAAAATAAAACAGAATAATGGGAAACTATACAAATATTGAATATCCTCCAGTGCACAAAGATAAAAAAAAGAATCTTCCACTCAAGCTGACCGCCACCCACCACCCATCTATAAATTAATAATGAGCTACCGCAGGCTTCTAGACGACCAACCCAGATTTAATGAGAGGAAGTATTATTATACAGTATATAATTTATATATCGCATACAGTATGGTGGGACATGAACTCACTGCACTCTCAGATTATCTCACAGCTGAGAGTAACTGGGGAGAAGCATGAAATTGAGATATGGATTAGAGAAAAAAAGGACAAATCTGGTTTCATCTGCTGGGAAGGACGAAATATGTAATTGTCTGGGGCTGTTGTCGAAATGTAGTATTTTTTTGTTTTACTCTGCCAATGTTGCTGCTAAATGAAGTGTGTGTGTGTGTGTGTGTGTGTGTGTGTGTGTGTGTGTGTGTGTGTGTGTGTGTGTGTGTGTGTGTGTGTGTGTGTGTGTGTGTGTGTGTGTGTGTGTGTGTGTGTGCGCGCGCGCGCGTGCGTGCGTGCGTGCGTGCGTGCGTGCGTGCGTGCGTGCGTGCGTGCGTGCGTGCGTGCGTACGTGTGTCAGCACTGTTTTGAGACTCAAACTCTATGTAGGGAACTCATGTAATGTGCTGTCTTTTGAGGAAAGAATACAACAAACAAACAACTCACTAACAAACACATGAATGTCTGATTTAAAAAAGACAATTTGAAGACAATTGAGATTATTTAATTTAAATAAATAGAAGGGCAAAGGATTGTGGCTGTTTGCAGCACAGCACATTTGATAACTTATTTGTTGATAGTTAGTTAGTTAGTTAGGAAGGAGTGAAAATAATAATTATACCCCGCAGGGGAGCTTATCTATGTTCCCTCAGCCCCTACCCAGGACCCCTATTACTAACCAGGTCTCACAGGGTAAGTCATTTTGTGTGTTGACGTGTTACTTTAAGCTGTCAAGTGGGGCCAAAGGCAGAATAATTATCCAGGGAACTTTTGTATTTATTCCAATCACACCCCAGGGCAGCCTGTAAAACAATGGTTTGCTCAGGCAATGTGTATTCCTGTGCATTCATGTGCATCGCTGAGGGTCAGTTGACATGCCAGGAACTGGGCTGTGTGGACATAATAGTAAAAGGATGGAGGGCAAACAACTGGCAACTGACTGTCCACAACGTCTGTATCAGAAACAGACCTTGCTGCCACATGTCCTTCCCTTTGCTGAACTCTACATACAGTAAGGTCCACTCATCATGCAGTACTGTTGTTGGGGTCTCTCTCTCTCTCTCTCTCTCTCTCTCTCTCTCTCTCTCTCTCTCTCTCTCTCTCTCTCTCTCTCTCTCTCTCTCTCTCTCTCTCTCTCTCTCTCTCTCTCTCTCTCTCTCTCTCTCTCTCTCTCTCTCTCTCTCTCTCTCTCTCTCTCTCTCTCTCTCTCTCTCTCTCTCTCTCTCTCTCTCTCTCTCTCTCTCTCTCTCTCTCTCTCTCTCTCTCAAGCACCTCAAACTCACAAGGCCAGAGGATTCAATAACCTCCCCCCCATTTCACCTCAGTTATCCGCACCAACGCTTTTGATCAGATACAGCCACTGGGAAATACACATCCCCTTCACGCCAGTACCTCCTCACAATCCAGGGAGCATCAGAGAGCGGCGGGAGCCGCTGTAATTAGGATTGATCTGGAGGAGATCCGTGACAGGCGCGGGAAAACCTTCACCTGCAGCCCGTCCCTCCTACTACCCGATAACAGATCACAGAAAGGCGAGGATGGCAGAGAAGGTAAGGGAGTGGATTTAACAAGTGCGTGAGTGAGTGTGTGCATCTGTGCACGCCATCATGCATCTGTGTCCATTTCTCAACAAATTGAATCCAGCGAAGCTTATCCAAAACACTGGACAGTGGACCCAGAGCATTAACAAGCCACAGGGCACAACAGAATAATATCAATTGTAACTAACGATCTCACAATCTCAAAGTGCCAGACATTTTCTGAACAGCACGCTGAATTACCTCGGTCTGACTGTGAATAAAGAGTTACAGAGTAAACAATAATTTCTCATCGAGTTAAGGTGAATATATTATTCAGCATAATATTTGATATAGAGTCTTATACAGTAGCTATGTATGTTGGCTTACATCATTATTTGGACCCCCTGCCGATAGGCATCACAGTGAAGCATGAAACCTCATTACCTCCTTAGCTCAAACTAGGCTGGACCGGAGCCAGCAGTCTCAGCTCAGTCGTGAAAGCACTTACTGCACAAAAAGTCGTGACCGCTACAGAAAATTGGTATTTAGCATAACAACTATATCATCAATGTTAATGAGAGAGAGAGAGAGAGAGAGAGAGAGAGAGAGAGAGAGAGAGAGAGAGAGAGAGAGAGAGAGAGAGAGAGAGAGAGAGTCTCTGATGACATAAGTCCTGGCTTGTGACAAACTGAAGTTTGCAGAGCAGATGGTAAAGCAGGACAGAGTCAGGGAAAGTCAATTATGAAATAAATAAGACTTGTGCATGTGCTGTATCAAGTCAAATTAGATTTCATACTTGAGGCCCAGAAGGTCCCATGGAATCAACACAATGCAAAAGTAAAAGGCACACATCGATTATCTCTGTGAGAAGCAGAGTAATCTAGCCTACTATTCTATTTCATAAATAAGTAACATTTTGAAGACAGGCCTTTCTATCATTAATGTCCCGCATCTTATGATCAGACACTAAAAGACAGATGAGAGTTGTGTACGCACAGCGAGACTAACATGCATTGCATTCTGTGAATGCACACTTGTGGGTCTGTGTACGCTTAACATAGGCTATGTGTAATCGATGCTTATACAGTGGAATATGAAAGGTGAAGGGGTGGGTGCACTGACGTGTGATGAATTGTTAGCATCGGCACTCCATACAGCATGGCCTACAGGCATCATGTGTTTAAGTCAATATTCGAGACACAGCGTGCGTGCCGGGTGTCTGAGGACCTTATTTAAGTTCAGGGACTGAGGGAATCCCCAGATTGTCAATGATCCTGAAAATAAACTGTGTGTGTGTGTGTGTGTGTGTGTGTGTGTGTGTGTGTGTGTGTGTGTGTGTGTGTGTGTGTGTGTGTGTGTGTGTGTGTGTGTGTGTGTGTGTGTGTGTGTGCGTGTGCACATATAGTTTTGCATAGTGAGAATCACCGAAGAATCCAAGGCTAAAATTACAGAGTGCAGCGCACGCCTGGATAAATCCCTGACTCGGCTATGAACCTGGGAGTCGATGCTGCCTCTCTCTTTCCACTGGAAGCAGAGCAGGTGCTTCATCCACAGCTCTGTACTGAAATGCTACAGCCCACTAGCTCTGCCAACTGTGATGAATAGAGCCTACTAGGCTAGTAGAGGTCTGGTCTATTAAAGGAGAGCTAAAAGGTTTCCACTGGAGCCAATATACCACATTTAATTTATCTGACCATTACCTTGAGTATAATGTGCATTAAAGAAACACAAATTCCAGAGATGGGCTTAAAAGGTTGTTTGAACATGTTGAACATGTTCATGGACATGCCTAAAATCTGACTAGTAATGAATTGCATTTTTATAGCGCTTTTCCAAGTGCTCAAAGCGCTTTACAATGGTTCATTCATTCATACAGGGGGGGGGCATTGGGAGGTAGTAGTAGTAGTAGATGAGGAACTTTCTAATCCCATCATCAGTTAAATATAGGTCTACTTAGTGTTTACAAACATTACCACCATAAACAAACCTGAGTCTGTGTTTAAAAAATGTTTAAAAAAGTGAACTGACCGACTGAGGAAATTGTTTGGTGAACGGTCAAGTTCAAAGAAATGCATTCCATACTGTGTTGAGTTGTGCATGGTTGTGAATGGGATTAATCCAATTTGGATTAAATTAAAATGTGACCCATGTGATAGAATATGACCTTCTCACATGGTTTGAAAAGTGAACTGACCTGCTAGTGAGGAATTTGTCTGGTGAAAGGTCAACGTTCAGAGAAAGATATATATGTGTTGAGTTGCGTACGTGATTGTGAAGTGAGATTCTGTGAAGTCCTATCCTAGACCTGTAGGCCTAATATAACACATTGTGTTACTAATCTGTGGTAGCCTAGGGAATATTTATGTTATTTTAACAGGCTTAAAACCCATACGTAGGAAAAGAGACGAGAGACAGAGAGTCTATGATCATGATCAGCTAACGTTGCTGCATTTTGAACTATTGCTTTTAAAACAAGCTTGTAAATGAACATATAGTTCTTACTTGATTCGGTACTTGAACTTGCATTATGTTAGAATGTTAGACTAATGGAGAATTCTCTTTTAGCACTCCTATTTTCACTTTTTTTTCAACACACACTGCACTTTTAACACTTCACCGGTTCCTTTGATCATTCCATCAAATAAAACAGACTCTCCACAAAATGCGATAGTTTGGTTGGGTGCTGCTTAAGCCGTGCTGTCCAGTGTCCACTTTGTCGTGACAGAAAGTCTTGTCGCTGAGATCTCTCTCATCTGCGGCAACAGAACCAACAGAACACGGCCCATGTCCAGTTTGCTGCATGCTCATGTTAAGAGCTTCAGCAGACCTCACAACACCAGGTCACGGAGCAGTAGGTAAGACATAACGGTCACCAGCACAGCCTCTAGGGCAGAAATATACAACAGTAGACCACTACTGTAACTACTAGAGCGAAATATGCCTCAATTTGACCAATGGTGTAACTACCAGAGCTAAATATAACAACAGTGAGACCATTGCTGTGACTACTAGAGCTAATTATAGAGCAGAGAAAACGACTTCAATCACTGACCTCTGCTGTGTCTCATTTCTCTCTCTCTCTTCCTCTGTGTCTGTCTGTCTGTCGGTCTCTGTCTGTCTGTCTGTCTGTCTGTCTGTCTGTCTGTCTGTCTGTCTGTCTCACACACACACACACACACACACACACACACACACACACACACACACACACACACACACACACACACACAGTAAGTAAATACATGACCATATACTTACAAGTAAGACGCGCGAACGCAGCTGGAAAAAATAACAATAAGAAGAATAGAAAGTAATGAGCAATTGTAGAGAAGTGGGTGGTACAAGGCATTTTCAACTTGCCATCCGGCCTGAAATATGCACAAATGACATGGAATTCTTAGATATCCCAATAGATGAACTTGTGTAGATGCTTGTAGATGTGTTATTTTTGACTGTCGCTGCTATATTTTTCTCAGAGGAGTGTAATTAGTCACCCAGGGGCACAGGCGAATTTCAGCCACACTGTAGTGCATGCAGGCAATGAGAGCGTGAGTCACATGGGGGCAGCCAATGAGAGCGTGAGTCACATGGGGGCGCGGCTGCACACATACTGCACACACACAGAGACACACAGACAGCACGGTTTCATAGTAGGCTCCACTTGCGCGGAGGGCACGCCTCCTTCCGCTGCGTTCGCAACAATGCATACATGGACACTTGTGGATTTACCCTTATAGAGCAGCGAAAACAACTTCAATCACTGACCTCTGCTGTGTCTCATTTCTCTCTCTCTCTTCCTCTGTCTGTCTGTCCATCTCTGTCTGTCTGTCTGTCTGTCTGTCTGTCTGACACACACACACACACACACACACACACACACACACACACACACACACACACACACACACACACACACACACACACAGTAAGTAAATACATGACCATATACTTACAATGCATACAAGGACACTTGTGGATTTACCCTTAAAATGAATGCCTCTTGTAACTGCCAGAGACACTGAAAATTAGGTTTCAGCCCAGTAGGCCGTAAAACCAAGGTGGAAGATCTAATGAAATGTTAACAGAGGAATAGATTAGTTGCACTCAGCCATATGGTCCTGGATGCAAGGCTCAAGCATGCACTCTTAGATAACTAGAGGTTCTGGCCGCGTACGTGGTGGCCCTTACATCTAGAGTTCGGGCCGCTAGACGGCCCTCACCCCTACCTGGCACCGCAGGTTTGTTTATGGTTATGTCTGAGTCATAATGACGGGGCGGTGGTCCGCCGGGCTGGCCCGCCAGTCCTCCTATTAGTCAATTTTAATATAGTATATAGGAATGTACATACTATGCACAGTAACTTAAAAACATTTCTGCAAACATGTCCCTCCGCCTGGCTTTTATCACAGGAGTTGCATCCAAATCTATCCATTAGAGCTTTGCCAGATTTAATTTCTCCTCCTTTTTGGACTCATTTCAAAAGCTCTGTTGATGCTTGTTGCCGTAGCAAAGATAAACTAAAATCAGCAAATTGTCTATCAACAGGGAATGGAGGAAGTGTTCAGTCAACAAAAATGATGGTGTTGCATCAAATGAGTCAATAACACTGCTTCATTGCACCCTGCTGCTTATTTGATGTCCACCAGATATGAGCAACCTGCCCACAAAAACAGATGAAAGAGGAAACGTGGGGGGGAGCAACCACACAAGGCATCAGCCTGCTCTCATCTGGCAGTTAGGGGTTTATAGTGTCTTGCTCAAAGGCACTTCTACAAGAAGCCAGGAGGAGCCAGGGATCAAACCAGGAACATTACAGTTCCTAGGCGGCCGCACTACCACCTGAGCCAGTACCGCCCCGATCATTATGCACACCGTTTGCAGATGTTGTAGCTGTTATAGTTCTCCCCGTCTCCTCCACCATGCGGACCTCCACGCCTTACCTCCTTGACCCCTGCCCCCAAACACACACACACACACACACACACACACACACACACACACACACACACACACACACACACACACACACACACACACAGACAGACACGCACACACCCCTTTCTCATGAGCTCTCAGGTGGAAAAGCATTTCATTTGCTAAACAAAGTGGAAGACTGCCACAACACAGGGGAGTAATGGAGAGTGATGGGCAACCCCCGTGCTGGGAACCATGGGACAGAGCATAATTACTCCTGCTGTCAACGTGGCAGCATCCATCACTTTCCCATTGACTCCACTGTAAAGGCCCTCTGCTGTGTGTGGCTCTGTGTGCTATGCGTATGTGTAAATAAATGAAATATTTTACAAATGATATATGTGCATATATATATATATATATATATATAGAGAGAGAGAGAGAGAGAGAGAGAGAGAGAGAGAGAGAGAGAGAGAGAGAGAGAGAGAGAGAGAGAGAGAGAGAGAGAGAGAGAGAGAGAGAGAGAGAGAGAGAGAGAGAGAGAGAGAGAGAGAGAGAGAGAGAGAGAGAGAGAGAGAGAGAGAGAGAGAGAGAGAGAGAGAGAGAGAGAGAGAGAGAGAGAGAGAGAGAGAGACTGTATGAGAGCTGTATGTTTATGTCAATATAATGGATGAGTTTTGTTTTAAACATGCATATTCAGCGGCATTAAGAAATGTCATTACCCAGTCTGCATGAATTCTGGCAGAGCATTGCTGTTGGTCCTGTCTATTTATGTCTGTTTGCGAACAAACTAACTTGGATTGGTGGATTTTCATGAAACTTGGTGATCAGTAGGCTGCATGCCCCAAAAAAATCATAAGGTTTTGGGTTAAAAACATGTTTAAGGTTTTATAGTGAAACTCATCAATAGGCTGTCCCAACAAGATAATTAACTTTTTCTTCAGGTCTTTTCATATTAAATGTAGAGGATGACAGCTACAAAATGAAGTAAGATCCAACAGTTTAGCAACGTACAAGCACACAAAGTATTATTTTCTGTAAAGTAAGGATCTGAAAAATCTGGGTTCAAGTTTTGACAAGTTTTCTCAGCTCAAAATAAGTTTGAAAAAGGATTAATGCTTTCATTTGATATATTTAGTTAATAATTTACCACAGCGGAATAATCATGGACAAACATTTAAGTCATTATCTGCCATTGAAGTGTTTGATTTCCAAAGCCCACACCGCCATTGACGTGTTCTGGATCTGGACACTGGTGGCAGACACTGTCTGGGGCTGTACAGGACAGGAAGTACATTCCATCCAGGGTAGGACATTGTGACGGGTCCGATTAATGGCTGACATCTGGTTTAAATTACACACTAATGCATAGCACACACACACGCACACACAAGAGATACTGTAGCACACACACCTAGCTCCGTGCACATCCAACACACATGAAGGCAACGTATATGCAAGTAAATAGACACACATTTGAAGTCTATACAGTACTGTAAATAGAGAGAAGGACAAAGAAACCGCCTCTGTTGCCCGGCCCCTTCCACCGGCCACACCATAGCAGCAAGGCAGTAGATTGACTCCTGTACTCTGTTTTATTCAATAAATCAACTTGGGAACAACTTGTCTGGACCGCTCAACTATGTTTCACACTTTTACAATATACCACATGCGTTTGACGTGTTTTCAGTGTTTTTCCACTAGATCGCTAACACATGACCATTTCATCCTCAGTCACACAGATCCAGGAGATTTCCTCCACCGTTCACTTCCTTATTATTCGATTTGGAGAAACGCCTGTATCTCGCCTCCCTGTTACTCTTAATTTTTGACGAGATATGCTGTATTCAACGGCCTATAACAAGCGAACGGGGGGTCGCCATGACATTTAGAGAGAAACCCTCTGTGTTTAGCAACGATCGGGGGATCGATCATACTGGACATAAATATTCTGTGACTAGTTGAAAAGTTAAGGAAAATGAAAAATCACTGGCAGTGGTTCATTGTCTCCGCCAGGCCGAAAGGCATGGCGAGAGAGTATGTTTTCCACCCCGTCCGTCCGTCCGTGTGTGTGTGTGTCCGTCCGTCCTGTCTGTGTGTTACCAGCTAATCTCTGGCACCGTTGGCCCGTTCGCTCCCAAACTGTGCACACACACTCCCTGGATGCCAATTCAGAACCTCTGCCCCAATTTTTTCACATGGGCCTGTTATAGCGCCACCAGGAAGCCGATTTGTGCAAAACACATTTTTTTAAATTACTCCTACAATCATGCAAATCGGTACACAGTAGCCTATCTCTATAGTCATGTGATCAACACGGATCTGTCCGATTTCCCATATTCCATCCTCATTGCCTATGGTTGGCTTCCAAAGTTTGCAGGATTGGTCCGTTTTGAACAAAAAGCCTCAAACTATGCACGCAGCTTGCGATTTCCGTGGAATTTCACACGCACATTCCCACTAGGCCGAGGAAGAAATGCCACCCTTTTCACATTGGCCTGTTATAGCGCCACCAGCAGGTCTAATTTAGCAAAACACATTTTTGGAACAAAATGCCTCAAATCATGAATACAGCGTCTGATTGCCGTGAAAGACCTAAGAATAAATGGCACCCTTTTCACATAAGCCTATTATAGCACCACCAGAAGGCCAGAATAACGTACTTGACCTGGCGGAGACCTGTGCTCCGAGGAGCACTTTTTCTAGTTGTCTCCGCCAGGCCGTAAGGCATGGCGAGAGAGTATGTTTTACCCTCCGTCCGTGTGTCCGTCCGTCCGTCCGTCCGTGTGTCCGTGTGTCCGTGTGTTACCACCAAATCTCCGGCACCGTCGGCCCGGTCGCTGCGAAACTGTTCACACACACTCCCTGGATGCCAATTCAGAACCTCTGCCTCAAATTTTTCACATGGGCCTGTTATAGCGCCACCAGGAGGCCGATTTGTGCAAAACCCATTTTTTCACATTATTCCTACAGTTTTTAACCAAACGTCATGCAAATCGGTACACAGTATCTCTATAGTCATGTGATCAACCCTGATCTGTCCGATTTCCCATATTCCATCCTTATTGGTTAAGGTTGCCATCCAAAGTTTGCAGGATTGGTCCGTTTTGAACAAACTGCCTCAAACCATGAACGCAGCGTGCGATTTCCATGAAATTTCACACGCACATTCCCACTAGGCCGAGGAAGAAATGCCACCCTTTTCACATTGGCTTGTTATAGCGCCACCAGCAGGTCTAATTTAGCAAAACACATTTTTGGAACAAAATGCTTCAAATCATGAATGCAGTGTCCGATTGCCGTGAACGACCTAAGAATAAATGGCACCCTTTTCACATTGGCCTATTATAGCGCCACCAGGAGGCCACAATAACGTATCTGACCTGGCGGAGACCTGTGCTCCGAGGAGCACTTTATCTAGTTTATTTATGTATTTACTCTGGCAGTGAATGACTTAAAGCTACAATCTGAAACTCATTTTAATGAATAAAACGTTATTTTAACCAATCTCTATTGTAGAATATTTTAATACAATAGAACAAGCAAATTTGCAGTGGTTGGAGGAGGTCTCCCCACTCTTCCATTCCATGACAAAAGTGTAGACCCTGGTGTCAGGTAGGTCCTGTAGGACACCTACTGGTTGACAATGTCAATAAAGTTATCTGAGGTACAGTAGATGGCACACCGTAGTTCAGACATTATTGCAATTACCTCTCTCCGTTGGGAGTAAATGGAAATACAACTTACGGATTCTAGGTTTGATTTGAATTTCAATTCATCTCCAGCAATCCTTTCATGTTCCTCCATCTGAAACTTCAAAGCATTGAACAGCTGCTCTACCTTTTGTTTTCAAACAAGAATAGTAATCATATGTGACAAAAGATGTTTTGTCCTCACTAATGTCTTGCCAGACCTCTATCCCACAATTCATTCTACTTGAATAGCTGGATCGCAAGGTGTGAGAAAGCTTTTGTGTGCAGGTGGAAGGCAATTGTTGGCCCATTTGCATTTCTCCCCACAGAAGAGAGATATGTCTATAACGGAAAGAAATACATCAAATTTGGCTCACCCAATTATGTCAGTAATATGTGACTTATCTACTTTCAATACACAGGCATACACTACATCCTCCATGCATAACTAAGATTTTATACATAGTTAATGTTTATCCCTACATCTCCATAGTAACATGTCAACCACACACATACATGCTTCTATCATGTAGTGAAGTATCTATTTATGTGCAAGTGAAGTATCAATTTATGTGCAAGTGAAGTATCTCTGTGACGTATGTATGTATGTGGAAGTGAAGTACATATATAATATATTCAAATGGGGTATATATGTATGTGCAAATGAAGTACCGATATCTATGTAAATGCAAGTGAAGTATGTATGTACTGTATGTGCAAGTGAAGTACCAAGATACAGTACCATGTGATGTGAGAGTGCGGTCCTAGCCAACACCAACTCGGGACTCCTGAATCGCTGCCCTATCACCTTCCTGTTTGGGTCTCGAGCTTTGCAATGTTGTTGCCGCTTGTTCTGGGTGCCTGACGCAGTGCCCTGCCAGCCTCATCCTTCTCTCTCTCTCTCTCTGACCTTGTCTGTGACCCGTGGTAGGTCCCCGTAGAGGACCACATTTCTGATGTGGTCCGTCCATGTGACACCTAGTGCTAAGTACCGATATATGTACTGTCTGTATGGGCAAGTGAAGTATACATGTACTGTACTAGAAGTTCGGGCCGCTACGCGGCCCGAACGTCTAGCGCGACGCGTCGTCCACTTGGCAGTGCCCCATGACAGGCACCTCACAGTGTGAGAGAGAGTTTTGTGCTCCCTTAAATCCACGGCAGGCTTTGAAAATACCCACTTCACAAAGAGGTGACGTGCATCACCTCTGCAATGACCCAAACCCACTTTGTGATTACTCACACCTGGCATGGCAGACCTGTGAGCAGTGTGCAGTGGTGTACAATGTTAAAAGAGAGACCAAATGGCAGGAGATGAAGTGAGCAGTTTATTGGTGTAAAAGGTGTATACGAATGAAATGGTGTGAAAGACAGTGGCGACGTCGTCAGGCCCACAGGTTGTCATGGCAGAGCCTGCAGAATGGGAGAAAAGGCGAAGGCAGGAGTCAAGCACACAATGTGAGACGTCCACCATGGATCATGTGAGAGTGAAGACAGTGATGTTTGTGTGAAGTTGTAGGCATTGTTAGTAATGTAGAGCAATCAGAAACGACACATGGAAGAATGCGACAGCCTTACCTCAGTGGGGAAGAAGCACTTTTGTGAAAAGCACGTTTTCAGTGACGTTTTCAGTGTGGTTTTCCTGCTGGTGTATGGCATACTTCAGGGCTGCTGGGTCACCGGTTCTTGAACTGGCAACATAGAGCTGTCCGTGAGTGAAGACAGGGGATCGAAGCCAGACCCCAACTGTTGTAAGTGTTTGCCCTTGTGATTTGTTGATGGTGGTGGCGAAAGCAGTGCGGACTGGAAACTGTCGCCTGGCCCAGTCAAAAGTGAAAAGTCCAGCATCAGGAATGAACTTTATTCGAGGGATGAGGACCTCCTTTTGCGTGGCTGCTATTTTGCACAGCAGCAGCTTGTTGTTGAGGGTCCTCTGGAATAAGAGTTTTGTCCCATTGCAGAGTCCGTCTTTGGGGCTGATGTTGCGGAGTAGCATCAAAGGCATGCCAGGCTTGAGGGTGATGATGTGCCTGGGAAATCCATGGGGGCAGAGGGTGTTTAGATATTCCACGTTGAAGCGCATTGCGTCTTGGTCGTGTTCCAGGGTGTCAGCACTGCTGAGCTTGGTGGAGGTACCTGGCATCCAGGTCTCCATGATGTCATTGATGGTGTCGACTTCCCTGTTGGTAGGGGCAAGCAGTGATCTGCCATCCATCCACCCAGTGTTAGTGAAGTTGTTGGGCAAGTCAGGGAAGATGGTGTTGCAGAACTCCTTCATGGAGTTCTCCTCTGCTGTGTTGTCAAGGGCGGTGTTGGCTTGAATGTGGAAACACATGTCCTCGGGGATGGAGACGAAGTTGTTGTCATCATTGGCTGTGCCATCGCCAATGCTGAGAGTCCACTTGTCGAACTCCTCCAGGCGTGGGTCACCACTGGCATTTTACTTATAGTTTGCAGATATACATTACGTGGCGTAAGTGGCGTGTGAGAAGACAGAGTGGAATGAGTACCTTTGTCGGGTGAAGTTGTCGTCATTGTGGTGGAGAGAGTTCCTTCGTGGGGTGAAGTGGTGGTCATTTTGGCGGCGTGGGTTGTGTTGAGGATGGAAGCCGTCGAACTGGTGCGATCTGACGGCATCCTAGAATTTATAGGTAGGATGTGATGTCATGCTGACGTCGGTAGGATGTGATGTCATGCTGACGTCACACTGGCGTTGTGTCCATATTCGGGACGACCGTCTCATCGTGTCGTGAGATTACGTCACACTGGCGTTGTGTCCATATTCGGGACGACCGTCTCATCGTCATCGTCGTCTTGGTAACAGGTTGGTTTGTTGTGATGATGTAGTGTAAAGTTTTGGCGCATAGGATGTGATGTCATGCTGACGTCGGTAGGATGTGATGTCATGCTGACGTCACACTGGCGTTGTGTCCATATTCGGGACGACCGTCTCATCGTGTCGTGAGATTACGTCACACTGGCGTTGTGTCCATATTCGGGACGACCGTCTCATCGTCGTCTTGGTAACAGGTTGGTTTGTTGTGATGATGTAGTGTAAAGTTTCAGACAGACAGTAAGAGTGATGCAGTGTTGCATCACTCTTATACATACATACATACAACGGACAACCGACATGGCGCAGGATTCAAATTGTAAGGTAGATATGCAATGTGGCTAAACGGCTTCTCATAGCTCGGACTCTTAATTGTCACTGCAAGATATGCTGGTTGAGGGCAGATTCATCCTTCCAAGAGAAGATATTATTCAATGTTTTCATCATCATTATGAATTATGTTCATACTTTTTGTATGTGAGTTGAATTGACACACGCCCACGTAGCGCCCGCGGCCACTTGGCAGCTCATATAAGTGGCGTAGCGTCATGAGGGCCAGTGGGGCCGTGGCTCGGTCAGTGAAGACCCTGTAGTGCGGATGATATGTGGCATAGAGGGGCAGATTGTAAATCCCCAGAGGAAACATCCGTGGGCTACCATTGGTTCAGCGATGTGTGCGGTCGCCCTGCGGCCCCTCCTCCTCCACCAATGTGCAGTATTGAGAGCCCTGACGTCACAACAATTGGAGCGATGGGCACTGCACTCTGGTTGGTTAGGGTAGACCTAGGGCCCAGGTAGAACCCAGTTAAAGCCTGCATTGGCAAACCCAGTTAGGACCCGCCTTGGTCCCACATAAACATGGCTAGTTGGGGCCCACCTACGGGCCAGGTAGAAGCTACTTATAGCCTGAATGGGCATCGCAGTTGGGACTGAAGTGGATGCCGCTGACATTGCTGACATGGGGTCCATATGGTTTAGCCCACCTTGAAACCATATGGGAACTACGCTGGCATGCAGGCTGGAATGCAAACGCTGCATCATACCTGTAGTGTGTAGTTTGATGTTGTGTGTGTAGCAGATATACCTGCAGTGTGTAGATCAATGTACATATGAAAGTCAATGCCCAGCAGTGTTTTTTTTTTCTCCAGCAGAGTTTCTAGTGTCTCTGTCTCTCTCTGGAAGAGGTTGCACATGAACTCTGCAGCCGCACTGAGGCGCTCCAACACAAACACTCTGACATTAAGCTGCTTCACACAACAAACATCAGCACCACGCTGCTGTTTGTCCAAAAGACACAATATCTCCTCTCCCACCGACGTCATGTGTTCATTTATCGACAGCCGTACAGACTCCTTTTGACACATTTTACCTCGTTTATCCAGCTCTCACTGACTCTCCACATCGGGCTGTTATAGCGCCACCATGAGGCTGATTAGAGAAATCTCAAGTGGAATTTCTTCCTCGGCATAGTGGGAATGTGGGTGCAAAGTTGCACGGAAAGTGCATGCTGTGTTCATAATATGAGGCATTTTGGTCCAAACGGAGCAGTCCTGCAGACTTTGGAAGCCATTTTAGCCAATCAGGATGGAATATGAAAAATCTGAAAGGGTTTTTTTTTTAATGACTGTGGAGATACTGTGTACCGATTTGCGTGATGTTTGGGCAAAATATGTAGGAGTACTGTGAGAAAATGTGTTTAGCAAAATGCGGCCTCCTGGTGGCACTGTAACAGGGCCATGTGAAAGAAATAGGGCAGAGGTTCTGAATTGACATCCAGGGAGTGTGTGTGCACAGTTTCGCTGCGATCAAGTCAACGATGTGAGAGATTAGCTATCACAGACGGACGGACAGGTCTTGCGCCATGCCTTTCGGCCTGGCGGAGACAATAAAAAAACGAAAGTAAAGGAAATGACCATTTCTGCAACAAAAGTAGTCAACAAACTATACTATAAAAACATTGGCCACATTGTCAAATAATCTAAGAAAGAGGCAATCATGTAGAAAATAGCCGATCTACAAGCTTACAAAGCCTCTCAACGTGAGGCGTTTCGAGCTTGTAGATCTGCTATTTTCACTATTTACTTGTGGAATGGAGTCAAACAAAATGGGGGGGTGGCCAGATCAATTACGTTTATTTGGGGGGGGGGGGGGGGGGGGGCGGCCTGAAAGGGTTGATAAGCACTGCTCTAATTGGAGCGAAATTATCTGAAATGACTACATGACCATAATGCAGCCTAAACGTGCGTTGCACGGGGCGGTCCTGCCATTACGTTAGTTACTGTAGTTGCTGTGGAGCTACATAGTTCTCCAGAAGACACACACAAACATACACCATCTACAATGGACTAACTGAGCAGCAATATTGACATTCACCACACGAACGTGCATTGTTGACAAAGTGATTGCACAGCCGCTGCAGGCATGACAACCACGTTAGCGTTAGCGACATGGCAGCTATCACAGCTCCCTGTCCGTCGTCGCTGCGACTGACTGTGATGGCTACAGCAAGCTCTCTGCGATGCCATTGTCTGGGAACTGCTCTTAGTGTGACACGACCAATGAGAGTGAGCGCTGTAGTTGTTGCTAAGATACGGTGGCGTCTCTGCCCCATAGCTTGTAGATCTCTGACGCATGATTGGTGTAGGCTGCGTTGCCAGGTCTGGCTGTTTGTATAAGCGATTTTGGGCTTATTTGGGTGCAGTTTTTGGCTTGTTTCCATAGACCACGGCAGTGCTTATTTCTTTCCCGTGACCGATGTGGCATAAAAAGGTGCAAAACGAACCATCCGGAAGTACATTGCGAGATGAAATATATAGCACTTTTTGATTATTAGAGAAGGAGACACATGTGAAGGTGGAAAATTAAATGTAGGAGGTTATATAGTTTTTCATGAGCGATTTTTGTAGCAAGTTGTGAGAGAATTGGGCTACTCCTGTGGGCGGGGGGCTCAATAGAACCATTGGGGTTTGAAAGGAGACGCTCTCTGTTTGAGTGGTAGGATAAGTGCTAGGAGATTACAGCCATATAATAGTAAACATTTCCTCCATGAAGCTGAATGGACAGGCCAACAGAAGCCAAACACGTAGAGTATGATGAAAGCTGTTGTTTTTACCTAATGGAACGCAAAACAGTTGCTTTTTTTTTACTACTTCAAATGCTGTTCTTTTTAACAGAAAACAAACATTTAAAGTGTGTTTTTATGTGAAATAGAACAGCTGTAGTTGTTGAAGTAGTTGTTTCTCAACCATTCTGACTGCAGAACACTTGAGCATTCTTAAGGGTTATGCTTCTGCATTGAAGTATCGCTCTGTGTGTCGTGTCTGTGGTTTCGCCATGGGTATACCACAGGGGGAGACGCCGAAGCTTACGTGCAGCACTTCAAAACTGTAACTAATCATGCTCACAGCAGGAACTGTGATTGGTCAGCTTTGGCCGCTTATCTCGAATGGAGCAATGTGAGCTAACATTGTGAGAGACAAATGGGCTATTCACTCTTCATGCCTCTCACCTCATGTGCTCTCAGACCAAAGTCTAGTCTATATCCTATATTATACTGTCTCTGCCTCATCCAATCTTACCCTCAATAACTCTGACCAATCTAGCAAAGCAATTTCCAAAACAAACCTCTTCAGACTTTACATATACACTAGTAAGACTGTGCAAAGGAAGGAGATGCAACTATCCTCTATCCTATCTCCCACTTGAAGTCGAAGAGAACACATATTTTTCTGAAACTGCATTTGGGAAAAACATCACGTTCCGAGCAGCCCAGGGTTTCATACTGTATATGGACTGAGGTGGTTATCTTCCTCATCACTTGATGGCCATCCTCCCCCTATCCTCAGAGCAATTTGAAGTGGCCATGAGAACCAGGTAATTATCCTCATCTATCTCCAGGCTGTTGAAATGAAGGACTGACTCTCAAGAGACCTATAGCTGTCCAAGCAGGAGATACCATCTCTCCAATAGTCACCTTTCCCCTCTCCTGGTGTTGTTAAATCGTGCTGAGCCACACATTGTGCTGTGGCTGCCACGTCACCATACAGATATTATTCACCTTTGCGAGGACATCTGTGAAATTGTGAAAAGGTCGATGACAGGTTTACCCAAAATAGCTGTGCACGTAATATAATTACAGAGCATGCAGAGCCAATGACATAAGACAATTAAAACTGTACAATAATGTCCCCCAAGTATCCAGTCCCTTTCAATTTGATTAGTTTCACTTGAATTCAGTTCTATTTATGCAATTGCATTGTGGCATAATTCATTTCAATTCAACTCATTTATGTAGTTCATTTAATTATCCTTTCTCATCCTGGCTATTGCAGTGAATGGACTGTCCTGCAGGACCTTTTGGGACACCACTTATCCATGACATATCTTTACAGTTTCTGTCTCTCACTCTCTCAACACCTGCAATTTGCGACCCTCGACAACGAAGATGTTCATAAATATATCTTGTGACTGTAGCTATACTAAGGGTTCCCCTTAGTAGCATGCTGATGTCTAAGTCAATGTTCTTTTTTTTTATTATTTTAATGCATCATTACTTTTGTAGAAAAGCACTGTACTGCACCTGAATAATTTAATAACCAGGATTCAATCATTTTGTTGTAGTGCATAATAAAGGTGTATGTAGACTGAATACAAAACTCAACCATCAATCCCTTTAGCTATGGCATAATTTAAAAAGCACACCAATTCAACTATAACAAGATGGGTACATCACTTGTATAAATCCTAGGCCAATTTTTCCTTCAGCTGGTGAGTTGACCATGAATGTAATACCAAATAGATTGTGTGCAGGGGCTTAGCAATGTTTCTGTTGTAACAGATGGACCCACATTGCTTTTCTTGAGACCGAATTAATAGGAGCGTGCCAGGTCATAGACTATCAGATCATAGACGCTTGTAATATTTCAAGTGTGTTTGCAGCAGAGAATAGCAGAAAGGCAGAACATCTTTAATCATTAGACATGGCAGATTTTAGAGTACTGAGGAGAACTGACACAATCAAATGAGAAAAGGTTTGATTTCCATCTCCACTAAGCAGTGCCTATTCAGGACATGCCCCTGTGTAATTTGTAATTGTCCCGTTTAAAATGAGAAAAACACAATATTTTGCCCAACCATAATGTACAGTATGTCCACTCAAATAGAGTGAAGGTCCCGTAAGATGCCATGCAAAAGCAAGCAGATGCACTCCGCATTGGGGATGCTTTCCTTTCAATTAGTCCCAGCAATCAATACAGTCGGTGTTTGGTAATGTGCAGCACTGTCATTCCAGCAGGGGGAAAACACTTTGAAAGAGAAACAACTCTTGAAGGGCCAGGGAGACAGACAGACAGACAGATGCATTAAGTGGCAGAGTCAGGTTGAGTAAAGCACCTGTAGTAAATAAAAGCAAAACACAATGTTGGGCACTGCGTATGATGCGCTAGCATCAACCTTTGTTGGATAACCTCTCACAATGACGAAGACCACACAAGCACTACGACAAACACTACGCCACATGTTATTTTTGAGTGCCACTGAGAATCAGATGAGAGATAATCCAAGGAAGGAATGATTGATTTCCAAAAAGAGAGCATTATATAATCACTGTTGCTGTGAATACCATGAAGGGCAACAAACATAATGTTCACCCTCATTTCGTCCATTCTCCAGTTTGCAGCGTGAAGCGGAGACTTGAAACATTGACAAATGCAGACACACATCGGACGAGAAAGAGGTGCAGGAGATGCATATGAGGTTTTATTGCTGTAGGTCAAACAAAGCACGAGATATACCTGTTAAAAGTGCAAAGTGCATTTTCCATTGATTGCTATAGCGCCCCCCTTTGGCCAATGGCTGTGAGATTCCATTTGGACTAGCCGAAAATATACCCTGGGGTATAAATTAAGTCCCCCCACCCCAATCTGGAGAGAGGTTATACTTTGTGGTCATGACCCCCAAAATACCAAGATTGTTTGACTCACAATCTTCTTCAGGGCACAAAAATCAGTGGGCTCATGGCAACATCCCCGTTCGATTTTAAGACGTCTCATGCAAGTGGACATTTTGAGTTCCTCTAGGAAGGATGAAGGTACAGACCAAATTCCATGGTGATCCAGCCAGTAGTTTTTGAGATATTTTGTTTGGGACCAAAGTGTTTTATAGATGGACCGTCAGTGCCATCCTCAGAGTCTAAAAACAGCCAGACACCCCAATCAAGCCAATTATACCTAATTTCTATTATGATGTGCCAGGTGGAATGTGCAGGGAGAGGAGCTGCACATAATATTATAGCTGACAGCTCTTTCCATTACAATCGGAGCGAACATGGCTGTGTTCACTGCTATGGTATCTCAGTAGTATAGTCTGCTGTTTTCTGTTAATGAGAGTGTGAGCAACATTAGGTCTTTCCTAAGTGAGCCTGGTGAATCCAGGCCCTGCTTTGAGAAATGATTGTTGTAATTATAGCACTAGGCTAGGTCATGTATGTAGCCATTTGTATTCCACTGAAGACTGTCCAGTACAGTTTCCCCATTTTGCAACTGAGATTAGTTTTGTGTTCCAGTTTTTTAAGAACATAGATATCAGTGTGAGTGTATGGCTGGTGTCCACTTTACATGCTAAAAAATAAAGTAAGTCTTACCTTATGAAACCATTGCTTGGTGTAGCATTCAAATACCATGCTTTGACATTGATTAGGCAAGGCAACATTATTTATACAGAACTGCTCATTCACCAGTGCAACTCAAAGTGCTTCAGAGAATGAAAGCAAATGCAATCAAAGTACAACAGTGCACTTTAAAGAGAAAAATGAAATAAAAAACATAGATAATATTAATATAGATTAAGTGGAATAGAAAATACTGAATATAAAAGAGCATGACAAATACTCCCATCTTTGATGCAACACATAAGAAAAGTTAAATCATTTATAAAAACAAAAACAAAGAGAGATATGAGATGCATTGTTTATAGAATCATACATATTTTCCTCTATACATTTCTTGCTGTTTTATTATTAAAGCACAGCAGAGAGACTGGAAACTGCGGGCAGAGAGAGGGAAGAACCACAGATATTTTTGATTATGTGGTTAACACACTATCCTGTTACCCTCTAAGCAGGGGGTAACAGCTTATTTGACTTTATTCTAACTTTTGAAATGTTTTATTATTATAACTATTACTTTATGTACGATGTTGAGGGAGCTCTAAGTAAAGAAATGTTACTGCCTGCAATGTTATCCAAAAAAACAACATGAATGGCAGCATTTTCGTGTTTGCTTCACTAGGTCATCAGCACAACAACTTGCAAGTAATAACCTCACAAGTTGGTATACTGTATGTGTGGCGCCTCTCCAAAGCTCTGATCAAAGTCTGACACTTAGGGGGATGGTGGGTCACTTTGTCTATAACACTGTGTCAGGCAGCCTCTGTAGCTCCTAAGCAGAGAGAGAGAGAGAGAGAGAGAGAGAGAGAGAGAGAGAGAGAGAGAGAGAGAGAGAGAGAGAGAGAGAGAGAGAGAGAGAGAGAGAGAGAGAGAGAGAGAGATCCCCTCTGAGGGAGGCATTACTGCAAATGGACAGGTCATGTCTCCATGGTAGGGAATAACTAGAGCCAGAAGATGTGAAAATTCACCGAATTAAATGTTGTATTATTATCTTTTCGGTCGACAACGAGCGCACACACACACACACACACACACACACACACACACACACACACACACACACACACACACACACACACACAAGCACCAAACACATACATGAGTTGTGTGTAACAAGTGGTATTAACATGATTGTTTTTTTCCTGCTTGATGCAGAGAGGGAGCATTTCTGCCTATAGGCCCGGGTGTGTGTCTGTGTGCTTCTTATGACAAAATCCAGAAAATGTAATTCCCTCCAGGCCAGTGAAAAAAATTGAATGAATTGTTTTAACTTTGTATTATTTAATATATTCCAATGATGGCTCCCCAAAGGCTATGGAGGATTACGATTTCAAACAGCCTGTGAAGTTTTTATCTGAAAATTTCCCGACATTTACCCTGACTGGATGAGGCAACGGTGGCCTGTGTCAAGTATGCCAGTAGAATTAGGATTTTCTCTCAGAAACAGATCAAAACCGCACTCAGAAGCAGCCTAAAGGAGAAGGTTGTTTCACGAGTCATGCGTATCTCAAGCTGCGTTGAACTTACAAGACATTCAATTAAAAATCAACAGCTGTTCGCTTCCAAAAACAAAATTATCTAAAGCGATCGCTCATCATCGACTTACGTTCCCCCAGGATTAAGAGCGATGACATTAAACCAAAGATATCAAAACTGACTTTGAGATTCTCTTTACCTTTTTTTTCCTTTCTTTATTTTATTGATTTATTTTAGGACTAGCCCTTCCATTGTGTTAGGGTAATGTTTTACCCGTTTTCAAGTTTAAAAAGTGCCCTTTACATTTCTTTATTGGAACGAGGCTTCATGATATCAGAAACAGCTATTTTAACGCAAAAAAAATAATTACCACTGTTTTAGTTCATTCTGATGGTCTCTATAAAAAAAGTTACATCTGTGGTGTTAATGATCAAATTTGACCTGTCAGAGAAGTGTGGCTCAATTCCACCCAAATTGTCAATATTTTACATTTTTGAGAGTGAGAGAAACGTGTCCTCAATTGCATTTGCTATTAGGAGTAAAATAAAGTTTGGGTTTATGAAAAATAAATGACTTTTTACCTTCTATGGAATACGGGTCAATTTTTACCCTTAACACCACAGGTGTCACTATTTTTAATAATATGGGGAAAAAAATAAGTTAAAAAACTAAAACAAGTATTTTTTGTATTTATTTTTTGAAAGTGTGTTCTACTATTAGTCTATTATAGCTAGATAAAATCATTTTCCATTGTCTTCATTATGGGAAATGTAATGAAAATATAATTGAAAACGAGATATATTGAAAGATGAAACCCTAACCCTAACCCAAAATAATATTTTTAAAAGTGTTTACATGGATATGAATGCATAACAAGTCAGCTATGAGGTGGGAGAAAAAAGGAAAGAAAGTATTTTGGGCTGAGTTAAATCACGGGTCAAATTTGACCCGCTAACACCAAAAGTGTATGCAGGTTTCTAACACATTGCAAGGGCTAGGCAGACGACCACTATCTCTTTAGCTGTACCTCCTGCATCAGTGTGGACTGGGTCAGGAGGGGGGTAGCTCTCAGGCTGGGAAAGGGGTGGGGGGGTACTTCAAGGTAGTTATAATGCAGCGGATAGAGAGTCAGATAGATGGATAGATAATTGCATTGATCCCGCAGGGGCAAATCAGTCGCCCAGCACAGCAGTTAAGAGTTACAGGTAAAGAAGTAAAGAGTATAAGGAAAGAAAGTACTGTTGTGTACAGTAATACAATTCAATAAAAAGAAAACAAGAAGCGCCGTCAAAACAGAACAACAGTATACAATAGTATATACCTATACAACTGTCCTGCACTATGCAGGAAAAACAAACACTGCACTATGCAGAAAAACAAACACAAGGCTACAGTGTCTCACTGCATTGCATCCTGCACTATGCAGGAAGCAACAACTGTTGTCACTGATTCCGGTCCTAAAACAAATAAAGTGTCCATTACAGTCAGTGCAATGCTTTTCCAGCACTATGCAGTAAAGCGACAACACAATGCTACAGTGTCTCACCGTATCCCGTCCTAAAATAAATAAAGTGACCATTACAGTCAGTGCAATACCTAAAACAAATAAAGTCTGGAGGTGATGCAGGATGAAACCGAACAAGTGCTCATCACAGAGAGCCAGCATAAAGAAAACAAAGAGCCACGCCGTAAAAAAACAAGAATGACCAAAGTCATAATAAAGCCGGATGCGGCAGGCTTTTTTTGCCCCAATCTTTTCATAGACCTGATTACTTGTTTTTTGGATTGCTTGTTTCTCTCGCCAAACCTGGCAACATTTACAGGGTTCCTGCACCTAATTGAAAGTAAAATTTAAGACTTTTTAAGACTCTTTTATGACCTAAAAAATAATAATTTAAGACCCAAATAAATGTCGCAACCATGTCTTCCTATATTGAAAGTGGCTAATGGGAGTGCAGGCCAGCGGTGCTAAACTTCTATTAATCCATTAAGACCGGGAACGCATCTGTGTGTCATTTCAAGATTTTTGGGTATTCAAAAATAGCAGATCTACAAGCTCATAGCGCGGCATCGCGCTATGAGCTTGTAGATTTGCTATTTTTGAAAAATTGTGAAAATGTTTGCAAATCTTTGAACATACATTTTTAAAGCGAACATTTTTAACTCTGTTACAACTTCTGGGGGTCCCTGGAACAAAATATTTTGAGATGGGGGTCCACAGCCTAATACATATCATTTTTGAGAACCGCAACCTGGTCCTCACACTGGTCCTCAAAAAACTGTTAGGATTTAGAATACGTTTGTAGAATCCCCAGAAGCAAAGATTTGAGTTGCAAATGTTTGCTTTAAAAAATATACATATTCAAAGACCCACAATTTTTCCAAAAAATAGCAGATCTACAAGCTCATAGCGAGGCTATGTTTACTGTATAAGCAAGCCTATTACAGATTGATTCTCATCGTATATCTGGCAGGCTGGTAATATAAACAAGACCAGGAGACCTGGTTCTGCCAGACCCAGGCTAAGCCGGACTTCACATGACGTGTCAGCCTGTGTCTATGCCCATGTATGGACGAAAGGGGGACAGACTTTTATGGCTGGGGCCTAAGGGCAAAGGGGGCATGCCCATGTATGGAGAAAACAGGTACAAAACATGTCCATGTATGGACGGAAGGGGGACAGACTTTTATAAGCCGGATTCACATGACGTGTCAGCCTGTGTATGCCCATGTATGGACGGAAGGGGGACAGACTTTTATGGCTGGGGCCTGAGGGCAAAGGGGGCATGCCCATGTATGGAGAAAACAGGTACAACGCCTCATGTAAGCCCCCTTGGGTCTGGCAAATAAATATAACTCTTTTGGCCAGACCCAGAGGGTCGGCCTACATGAGGCTTTGGCCCCTTTCGTCCATACATGGGCAAAAAAGACCGTCTGTCCCCCTTTCGTCCATACATGGGCATCAAAGGGACACACAGTGTGTGTGTGTGTGTGTGTGTGTGTGTGTGTGTGTGTGTGTGTGTGTGTGTGTGTGTGTGTGTGTGTGTGTGTGTGTGTGTGTGTGTGTGTGTGTGTGTGTGTGTGTGTGTGTGTGTGTGTGTGCTACAGCAGTGTTTTTCAAACTTTTTCATGTCAAGGACCCCCAAAATTCACACTTATTAGCCCGCAGACCCCCATTAGAAGATAAGCCAAGGACCCCCATAAGAGAAGATTTTTACAGCTCTAGCAGTGATTCTCAACTATTTTAATTTCAAGGACCCCCGGTTTGACATGCATTAGGCTACGGACGCCAAATGGCATTTATAGTGCTGGGACCCCAATTTATATTGTAAAATCAATGTTAATTTAACTCAAGAGTGCACAAATGGTTCACACTCTAGAGTTACAGACCCATTTGGTGACCCATAAGGGTCCACTTAGTGTACAATGGTTCCATGTGTACACTCTAGAGGGTTACATGGCGCCTTTCCGACATGTCGCCTTTCCGACGTTAACGAACCCTATACCTAACCCTCACCCTAACCCTAACCGCACGCGGAAGCCACTAGTCGGAGTGGCGAGATGTCGGGATGGAAGACGGTTACGACTCTAGAGTTACAGACCCATAAGGGTCCATTTGGTTCCTAACTATCTATTATTTAGCTGGGGACCCCCTGGAACTCCCTCAAGGACCAAACATTTTTTCTATCACTTGAAACTGTTGCCTGATGACAGCTGAGGGGGAAGCGTTCCTCCTCTTTATTCCACATTGTAACCGGTGACATCCGTTCTATAGCATACATTTGTCGTTAGCACTTAGCATTCATTAGCATGCTCTGTAGCAACAAGTACTGCGAAACAGTGCTCAACTACAACTACTGCTATCTTTATCAACCAAAACGGTCGCGGGGGCTATGATTTTGCCCAATGCCTACATAAATGAGCTTCTGAGCTTACACAGAAAGCTGGAGCAAATGAATTAACGAGCGACACAGCAGCGCTGACGGCCGGGCAACGAGACCAGCTTGTTAACTCTAGCTGAGTGAATGACAGAGAAGAGAGACAGGGGAGGGCGGGGCTATTAGCCTATGGAACACACGGACTGCAGTGTGTGCATGTGTGCGTCTCTCAACACAGTGGGAGAGATGGAGGAGCGTACTGATATATCTTTATGGAAAATTCAACACTAGAATACGCACAAATGTTTATGGATTTCATTTTCCCATGAGCCTTAAAAACATAATCTTCAAATTTAATACCTGAAATTTAAGACAAATTAAGATCTTTTGACTCGGGTGTCGGACTAAGACTGGTGCTGTTTACAGAGCCGCTGCAAGCATGCGGCTAAAAAGGTCATGTAAGGGTGTGCATGTTTCCCCTATGCCTTCGATGCACTTTACAAATATTGACGTCCTCTACTGCCATGCATATATGGATATTGAAATCACCTCAATATCATGGCAAAGTTGTGTAAAAGGAACAGGAAGGTTCATTGAGGACTACCTGCATGTTAGCTCAGGAGGACTACATTTCACCTGAGTGCAATAGCTCCCCACCCTTGTAAACAATATGAACATCATTGATGATTACAGTGCATGATCACACGTTATGCAGTCGTGTGACCTCTCAATAGTTCAAGCAGTTCATGAGACGGACTGAGAAACTTGCATGAACGGGCACGTGCGCACACACTGCTGCAAGAGGAGCCATTCTCATCATCACACCACTGCAGTTTGCTCCCAGTAACCTGGTGCAGGGGGCATAATTACACCATATCCCTGTCAGTTGCCTTGCAACGACTAAAATGAAAGTAACACACTTTTATCTACGCCTTCTGAGGTGTTACATTAACCCCTTTAGATTAGAATTGCAATGTATTACTTTCCTTTGTGTGTTTATTTACGAGACAGTGCACGTTAATGAACATTCAATACATGTACAATGAGTCAATCAATTGAACACGATATGTAAACATGCCGGATTTAGCTAGAAGCTAATTTCCATCCGTAGTCCCACATATAAAAACATCACAACAACACGACAAAAACTGAAAATACAACATACAATATACAACTGCCAACAAATACATTTAAAATATACCATACCTAATGTAAGCCTAACTAACAACCTAAATACCTACTATAAAGTCTAATACCTAACCAATAGAATGAGGCCTATTTTGACATAATTTATCTAAGATTTAAAATGTATCGATGGTCACATGTTTGAGACATTTTTAACCATTGAAAGAGAACAGAAGATCCGGGCACAGAACAGGCTTTATTAGTTAAAATTCCAAAAATGTTTCGCCCATCAGGTCTTCATCAGGGCAGGAATTGTTTTAGTTGTGTTTTAACTTTTGTTGTGCACTCAATTTACCTTAACAGATACTTCAAAGGATCAAAGTTCACACGAAGCCCGCAAGATGTGATAAATCAAAGACCATGTGTTAAGTAGTTAATTACTTATTTTTTTCTAACCACGGTGCTCCTACTGCATTTGCATAAAGTCCCAGTTTCTCATAACTACTTTAGAACGTTTAATCATCTTCTGTTCTAATCCGATGACACAGGGATCAGTTCAGTACCAAGATGCTCCAGGAAAAATTGAGCCCTGGCTAGTGCCAAGTCCAGGTCATGTGGAGGATGATTTATCATGAGGGAAGGCCCATAGAATGTCACCAAAAGCTATTTGGGAATATGTGCTTGCTTATCACACTCTAGTGGCTTCTGCAGTACATTAATACAGTGAAACAGCCACTATACTTTCTTAGGTTCCATTTCAATGTGTGTGTCAACTTCCTCCTGGAATCAATTCCCTCTAAGCCAACAAGGCAAGGATAACAAAGCCGCTTTTGGTTTGATAATGTGCATAGTCGGGCCAAATGCTGATGAGCAATCTTTGTTCGTGCTGGCTTAAAAGATGTGTTTTCCCTTTTTCCAATTACTGATTGTGGTGTTATCAAAACAGAGAAGAACTATTCATTCACCCGAATGTTTGGATACCGAAGAGTTGGGGATACACTCTGGCCTGATTTGAATGCGAGCAATGATGGGACATTCTGGTCTGTTTTGAAATTCATATCTCACTCCCCAGGTCTCATCCTCTCCTGAAAACCAACCATGGATACCCTGCTCATACATTTTGCATCAAATATTCACTTGAGACTCTGACTAGTCTTTCCTAACCATGCAACATTAACATGTGGAGCAATAATGTGTTTACTTTTGGTGTCTGTCGGCCTCCCCAGACAGGAAATCAGTCTGACAGACTGCTTATAAGCTATTCAAGTCTGGCTTTCAGAGTTAAGTAGCAAGAACACGGGTCTTGGTCCCTTGGTGGTTGGACTTTTATTCCAAAGTTTTCATGTGTATTTTATGTTAATTGAATTCATAGGTAAAATGATGGTATTTACACAAACGCCCTTTGAAGGTCATGTAGAGTGCAAAGAAAACAATGAAGTGCTACAAAGTAACAAGTATACCAGGTAGCATCTGCCTAAACAATATGCTATCTAAATAACATTCGTAGCATTTGCGTTTGAACATCTAAATAACATGACATACAGTAGTGAACAAGTAACAAACACACATCTGCATACTGTAGTATAACTAGCATCTAACAACAATAGGCAACAACAAGTGATTCATGCCCCCTTGAGTAATTACTCACAAACAGAGAAAGTCACTTTTTCAAACAAAAGCTGTGCCTCTTCATATTTGGGTGTATCTCTCAGGACTGTCATGCTATCTAAATAACATTCGTAGCATTTGCGTTTGAACATCTAAATAACATGACATACAGTAGTGAACAAGTAACAAACACACATCTGCATACTGTAGTATAACTAGCATCTAACAAAAATAGGCAACAACAAGTGATTCATGCCCCCTTGAGTAATTGCTCACAAACAGAGAAAGTAACTTTTTCAAACAAAAGCTGTGCCTCTTCATATTTGGGTGTATCTCTCAGGACAGCAGAATCTGTCAGTGCCACTGCCCTAAACATGTAATGTTATTGTTAGTAGGAATAAACACAGAAGCACCAGGGAAGAAGTGGACTAAGAAAGGAGAGGAGCCAAACCAAACCGAGTTCCTGTTCCTACACAAAACAGGAGGTGGTGCCCCCAGAGGCAAAAACAAAGGGGAAAGAAAACAAAACATTTTCCTCCTTTTTTTTTTTACCGAATGGGTTCCCAGATTGGGGTGCAGCCCAAAGTAATGGGCTGCAGATGGTATACGCTGACTTCCCACATCCCTGCATGTTGTATAAAGTACACCATGAGATGAGCAGTCAAATGTAGAAAAATTGCCAAAAGCCAGACTAAGCAGGAAAACTGAACAATTACAACAGAATCTTTCCCTTTAACATCTCAATATACTGCTCGGAGCAATAAGTTAACAGAACAGATATCTATGAGCAGAGGGATTTAAAAAGTCACAGAAAATGTGACAGTAATGCTGACAAGCACGACACAGAAGTTACATGGGGAAGCTACAGTAGGCCATTAGGAGGAAGATGAAACCACATAGCCAAGGATTTATAACATAACCTCATCACTGCATTTACAACTTGGTCCCATACTGCTACAAAGTATGTCTTTCAAAAGAATTGGCCAAAAAATACAATTTAAAACACACAAAAAAAAGTCTAATATGTCCTCGGGATTGTAACATACCTACCAATCAATTAACTTTAGAAATGTCCAGCTAAGATGTAACTGCCATATAATTCCTTCATTTTTAGCGGTGCCAGCCGCTCTACACTTGACTATGTCCGTCCGTATGTCCGTTTGTCCGTTATGTCCGTTTGAGCCCGGATGTCCGTTTGAGCACGGGCTTTAAACAGCTATAACTCCAGTTCGCAGCATGCCAGCAAGTCCACATTTGGTATGTGGACTTACACCACCAATTGGGACGAGCATTGATTGCTGAAACCCCGCCCCGCCCTATTATAGCGCCACCAGGAGGCCACTGGCTTTAAACAGCTATAACTCCAGTTTGCAGCATGCCACCAAGTCCAAATTTGGTATGTGGACTTACACCACCAATAGGGACGCGCATTAATTGCTGAAGCCCCGCCCCGCCCTATTATAGCGCCACCAGGAGGCCACTCATCAAAGGCACCGCTTCCTTCACACAGGGTGTGATTTTTAAAGTCTAGGTGGCTCTTTTATGGATGACATTTTGATTGGTGTGGTGTGTGTGTGTGTGTGTGTGTGTGTGTGTGTGTGTGTGTGTGTATATGAGGGAGTACAGTTTTATCCCTACACCTACATCCTTGAGAGAGAGAGAGAGAGAGAGAGAGAGAGAGAGAGAGAGAGAGAGAGAGAGAGAGAGAGAGAGAGAGAGAGAGAGAGAGAGAGAGAGAGAGAGAGAGAGAGAGAGAGAGAGAGAGAGAGAGAGAGAGAGAGAGAGACACACACACACACACACACACACACACACACACACACACACACACACACACACACACACAGAGGGTGTGTGAGTGTGTGAGTACAGTCATCAAAATCCTCCCAGGGCCTTGTTTGAAGTTACATATAATATATTGTTCATTTTTACCAGCACAACTTTTTTTTTGTCAGATAGAGGGGCTTTAATCTGAAAGGTTTCACTCTCTAAATTTGAGACTTCCGATTAATTCTAGTATAATGAGAACAGAAAAAATATATAGCAATTTGAATAATATAATACCCAGTGGTGTGCGTGTGTGTGTGTGTGTGCGCGTGTGCGTGTGCGTGTGCGTGTGTGTGTGTGTGTGAGTTCAAATGTAAATGTGGAGTTGATGAAATGAATTCGATTTAGGACTTACAGCTTCTATTCAACCTTAAATGTTCAGGTTGATATTGAAATGAAGAACCAAATGAGATATTAAGGATTTGCCATCCACGTTCTGAGCCAAATCTCTCTCCACACTGTCAGAGAATCTGTACAGTAATGTGAATCTATAAGTGTTGATCAAATGCTACATCTGCTCATTTTCTTTGTGAATAAATAAGGCAGTGATGGGTGTATGATAAATTATCCCCCATGGTGTTTATCGTTACTACACTTGAATTATCCGGCCTTATTGGGCAGACATAAATATCGGAGAGGCATTTACAGTATCTTGCTGATATGCCTGTTGGCTATGCACATGCATACTCAAACACACTGACAGAAGAGATTCTTCATTGTCACCGGCTGGAAACTCAGTAGTCTACTGACACATGAGTGACTGCTTCAAGGTCACCTATTGTTTCTCTCTCTCTCGCTCTCTCTCTCTCTCTCTCTTTCTCTCTCTAACCCACTCTCCCTTTTTCTCAGTTACATTCTCTCACGTTTCTACTTGCCTTTGCCGCCTCCTCTGCCTGGTAATCACACATGTACGGACACAAATGTAAGGACACACACACGCACACGCACGCACGCACGCACGCACGCGCGCACGCACACGCACACGCACACGCGCACACACACACACACACACACACACACACATACGGTCTTTGTGCCAATTCACTTCGCTATCTTGGCAAGGACGCGGTGAGGCTGACTCATCTACAGTTGAGCTGTCATCTGTCACTTCAGGCTTGTGTGTGTGTGTGTGTGTGTGTGTGTGTGTGTGTGTGTGTGTGTGTGTGTGTGTGTGTGTGTGTGTCAGTCACTGGGGGTTGGGGGGGTTGTGCTGGGGAAGTAACTGCCAACATGTCCAAGCTGGGGTGTGAGAGTTTGGGGGCGCAGGACTTGATTCAATCATGATTATTTCATTGACAGAAGAAGCATGGTTCATTCATGGTGCACATTGATTGTACACTTGTTGTTCAAATGTGCTATAAAACATAAACTTGCCGTGCCTTGCCTTTGCCCCTCACCATGCACGCACGCACGCACGCACGCACGCACGCACGCACGCACGCACGCACGCACGCACGCACGCACGCACGCACAAACTCTCCTTTGAGCATCTGGGCAACAGACAGGCCTATTAGCCCACAGGGCCTCGCAGTGCCAAAATACGGTAGCATATGTCTGCGTAATAATTGCATTAACTAGAAGCTCGCCCCCGCTACGCGGGGGCTCGCGTCTAGCCCGCGGCCACGCCCACGTAGCGCCCGCGGCCACTTGGCAACTCATATAAGTGGCGTAGCGTCATGAGGGTCAGTGGGGCCGTGGCTCGGTCAGTGAAGACCCTGTAGTGCGGATGATATGTGGCATAGAGGGGCAGATTGTAAATCCCCAGAGGAAACATCCGTGGGCTACCATTGGTTCAGCGATGTGTGCGGTCGCCCTGCGGCCCCCCCTCCTCCACCAATGTGCAGTATTGAGAGCCCTGACGTCACAACAATTGGAGCGATGGGCACTGCACTGTGGTTGGTTAGGGTACACCTAGGGCCCAGGTAGAACCCAGTTAAAGCCTGCATGGGCAAACCCAGGTAGGACCCGCCTTGGTCCCACATAAACATGGGTAGTTGGGGCCCACCTAAGGGCCAGGTAGAAGCTACTTATAGCCTGCATGGGCATCGCAGTTGGGACTGAAGTGGATGCCGCTGACATTGCTGACATGGGGTCCATATGGTTTAGCCCACCTTGAAACCATATGGGAACTACGCTGGCATGCTGGCTGTAATGCAAACGCTGCATCATACCTGCAGTGTGTAGTTTGATGTTGTGTGTGTAGCAGATATACCTGCAGTGTGTAGATCAATGTCCATATGAAAGTCAATGCCCAGCAGTGTTTTTTTTCCCCGGCAGAGTTTCTAGTGTCTCTGTCTCTCTCTGGAAGAGGTTGCACATGAACTCTGCAGCCGCACTGAGGCGCTCCAACACAAACACTCTGACATTAAGCTGCTTCACACAACAAACATCAGCACGACGCTGCTGTTTGTCCAAAAGACACAATATCTCCTCTCCCACCGACGTCATGTGTTCATTTATCGACAGCCGTACAGACTCCTTTTGACACATTTTACCTCGTTTATCCAGCTCTCACTGACTCATCGGGCTGTTATTTTGCTGCGATCAAGTCAACGATGTGAGAGATTAGCTATCACAGACGGACGGGACAGGGGGTGAAACATAGTCTTGCGCCATGCCTTTCGGCCTGGCGGAGACAATAAAAAAAGGAAAGTAAAGGAAATGAGCATTTCTGCAACAAAAGTAGTCAACAAACTATAGGCTACTATGAAAACATGGGCGACATTGTCAAAGAATGTAAGAAAGAGGCAATCATGTAGAAAATAGCCGATCTACAAGCTTACAAAGCCTCTCAACGTGAGGCGTTTTGAGCTTGTAGATCGGCTATTTTCACAATATGTACTTGTGGAACGGAGTCAAACAGAATGGGGGGGGGGTCCCCAGATCAAGTACGTTATTTGGGGGGGGGGGGGGGGGGGGGCGTGAAAGGGTTGATAAGCACTGCTGTAATCGGAGCGAAATTATCTGAAATTACTACATGACCATAATGCAGCCTAACATGCGTTGCACGGGGCGGTCCTGCCATTACGTTAGTTACTGTAGTTGCTGTGGAGCTACATAGTTCTCCAGAAGACACACACAAACATACACCATCTACAATGGACTAACTGAGCAGCAATATTGACATTCACCACACGAACGTGCATTGTTGGACAAAGTGATTGCACAGCCGCTGCAGGCATGACAACCACGTTAGCGTTAGCGACATGGCAGCTATCACAGCGCCCTGTCCGTCGTCGCTGGGACTGACTGTCATGGCTACAGCAGTAACAGCAAGCTGTCTGCGATGCCATTGTCTGGAGACTGCTCTTAGCGTGACACGACCAATGAGAGTGAGCGCTGTAGTTGTTGCTAAGATACGGTGGCGTCTCTGCCCCATAGCTTGTAGATCTCTCGCGCATGATTGGCGTAGGCTGCGTTGCCAGGTCTGACTGTTTGTATAAGCGATTTTGGGCTTATTTGGGTGCACTTTTGGGCTCGTTTCCATAGACCACGGCAGCGCTTATTTCGTTCCCGTGACCGATGTGGCAAAAAAAGTGCAAAACGAACCATCCGGAAGTAAATTGCGAGATGAAATATATAGCACTTTTTGATTATTAGAGAAGGAGACACATGTGAAGGTTGAAAATGAAAGGTAGGAGATTATATAGTTTTTCATGAGGGATTTTTGTAGCAAGTTGTGAGAGAATTGGGCCACTCCTGTGGGCGGGGGGCTGATTAGAACCATTGGGGTTTGAAAGGAGACGCTCTCTGTTTGAGTGGAAAGATGTTGCACATATGTCGTCAGGGGTGGCTGTGGTTGAGGACTTTATTGGGGAAATTAAAGCTTATTCTAGAGAGCATGAAATTGGATTTAGCTAATTCTGAATGGTACGGGTACAGCTGGTGAACACTATGGACAGAATGTCTACATTATATAATCATTTATAAATAACGCAGCAATCATCATTCCTCAATTGCATCAGTTGTCATCTCTTAAACAGGCTTACAGATGAGCAACTCCAAGGAGGTCAGTCCTTCCGAAAGTTCCATGATTTGCTTTTGTGTCAGTTTTAAATAAATTATGGATATTTGTCTTCCATTATAGCATGCTAACTTTCCAGAAATAGAAAGCCTGCATTTTCTATTAGCTTGGATTCCTCATCGATGATGTCACTGGTAAGCGGGTTTCCGAACTGTCCACAGCCTTCCTATGAGACACAGACCGAGTAGAATGGTACCATATTATAATGAGCATTAGTGAGGACCAATTATATATAGATAGGTTGAAAATGGTGAAGTCGTCCTTTAAACGCTAGTAGTGCACTGCAATGTCAGAATATTAGTTTAGTGGGGTGAAGGAAAAGTAACAAGTAGGGCCTATTTTAACCAGTTGCTGTTGGCAGGGAGTAACTAGTAAAGTGATACAATTGCTTTTGAAAAGATTAACAAGTAATATAGCTTTTTTTGTAAGAAGCCCAACATCGCCTGCAGCTAAACATAATGAAAATTCAAGGCGTGCAGTGGCTATGTATTGACGTGTGTCCGAACCCACGCGCACGCACGGACACACGCACGCACGCACGCACGCACGCACGCACGCACGCACGCACGCACACACACACACACACACACACACACACACACACACACACACACACACACACACACACACACACACACACACACACACACACACACACACACACACACACACTATAAACATCAAACTCCCTTACAATGCACATGCAATAATTCCAATCATGAGGCATGCATGCATGCATGCATGCATGCATGCACGCAAGCACGCATACACACATACAGTAAGTACTGTGCGCACGCACACACACATCTCTGCCTGGTGGACATACTGTAGGATGCAGGGTGGGGGGGATAATGTGGTTTCAGCAATCAAGCAGCTGCAGAGCCGTTGCCCTACTGAATTAAAGATAAGCCAAACACCTTGAGAGACCAGATTAGAACCCCATGTGTGAGTCTGGCCCAGCTTGTGTGGGTTGGTGGTGGGTGTAGATATGTAACACGTCTGTTACATTAGAGCACATGTTGCAGTATTGGGACTGCGTGTGAATGTGTGAGAGGAATGCCTACAGTATGTGTGTGAACACATTGTGTTTTTTTTGTGTGCTTGGAGACAGCACACCAAAGTTTCTGTGCTCACTCTTGAGTCACTCTAACTACGTGCAGCTAATCGGTTGGTGAAATCACGCAATCTGATTGGTTGATGTGTGGCAAAATAATTTCATGGCTATGAAGCCTAATATCTTTGTACGCCGTGATTAAAGAAATGTAATATCTTACATTTCTATAATCACTGCAAATTTGTGGGTCAAAAAACTGCAAACAATGTAAGGATAACTTCACTACGGATGAGCGGATATAGCAATATATGCATGCAGGAAAACTCAACGTTAATAGGAGAACCTACAGAAATACTGAAAGTTGAGATTGATTGAGATTGAACTTGAAAAAAAGACTAAATGAAGCTAACACCATTAGGCAAATGAAATGTGCCATCATGCTTTGATGACAGGAAGCACAGCTAAGGAGGGTCCCTTAACTGTGATATCCAGCCAACCTGATAGAAGTCGTATGCCGTTTATCTGTGTGCCTTCTTCTAGCACAATATAGTGCAATTGCCTCCACACGCTATGCACGCATATAATGCATGCCATGGAAATCGAATACACTACATTTCATGTTTGCAACTTTCATATTTTCCGTGTACACTTTGTATTTGTATGAAACTATGTTATTGCGCAATACTTATTAGCGCTCCGACGCACTGCGTACATTATTTTCAGTTACACAGCGCATGCGTGGACACAAATAAGGTGACAGCTGCGCTCTCTCACACACACACACACACACACACACACACACACACACACACACACACACACACACACACCACACACACCCTTCGTTCTCTTCACAGCGAGTTTTTGTCCCTGTTGTCTTGAAATAATGTCGTCAACCTGGATATACACGAAAATAACACAGATTATAGCCAGCACTGGGGCCCACCATAAATTACACCACTGTACTTTGGTCTGTTGTGATTTATTACTTAACTGAACCATTTGCCACATTATGTGTAGTCCCTGTTAGAATGGTCAGTAAGAGTGTTTTGCCTATCATTACTCTGCAAACCATTGAGGTCCTGTGTTGCTCTGGGAGCAGTAGTTAACCAAGCACTGCCAGGGTTAGGGGTTTGAATCCCACTGGCAACCACCCGCTAGATGCTTAACTGCACCACTTAAATAGATCTAGCCAATGTTTTTATCCACTCTAGTGAGATGGCATGTTGGCAGTAAGAACAGTCTCCTGGCCTGAATGTACAAGCACTTGGACAGACTCATCCAAAAAATGAGAGTGTGTGGTGTGGTGTGTGTGTGTGTGTGTGTACATGAGGGAGTACAGTTTTATCCCTACACCTACATCCTTGAGAGAGAGAGAGAGAGAGAGAGAGAGAGGAGAGAGAGAGAGAGAGAGAGAGAGAGAGAGAGAGAGAGAGAGAGAGAGAGAGAGAGTGTGTGTGTGTGTGTCTGGATGATAAATCGAACCCTGATGATTTCAGCTTCTGCACAATGTGAAGGAACAGAAATTCAGCTTCATGCTCAGTCAGATGTTTTTCATGACGAATCACCCGCCCTGCCTGGGTAGATCATTTTCTAAGATGTAGTAAATGTAAAGTATTCATTCGCATTACCATATTTGACAAGATGCTTACATTTACTAGCCTGCCGAAGCCAGCCCACACATTTTGCCTGTGTCTTGGTGGTCTGGCAAGGCTCACTAGGCATCTGCTTTGGTTGTGGGCGCCGTCAATGTGAGCAACTTTGCAACTGAGCGGATCAGCCTTTAAACAGTCAGTGCCACTGTCTTGACCTAGAACCATCCCAAACTCTTGTCCAACCTGGTCGGCAGAAGAGAAGAGAAAACATCTCTTCAGTCAGTTTTTAAACAAATTCAATTGCAGCATCGATGATGAGTACAGCCATTATTAAACTGAACTGGGACAGGCTGAATTGCGTAAATACGGAATTGTATATCAGACTTGCCTGAGTGCCAGTTTGGCGAAGGGGAGGCGCACATGCACACAATCTTGTCCAGTCTGTAAAGCACATAGGTATACTGTATGCTATCTTATGCAATGCATGCCCCGACAACCTGCAACACACACACACACACACACACACACACACACACACACACACACACACACACACACACACACACACACACACACACACACACACACACACACACACACACACACACACACACACACACACACACACACACACACACACACACACACACACACACACACACAGGCAGATGGGTGCACCAGATGATGAGCGCCTTTACATTTATGGCTCACGGCGGGAGCCAATGCTGACACCATTAAGCTGAGAGAACCCCCCGACTTACAGTACATTAACACCCTACATGTGTCCATGTATGTATATACTGTACTTGGGCAAGTATATATAAAAAAGGGCTGAATTTGAATGTATGTGCACTTACGCATAGGAAATGTGAGTGCACCTGTGTGCAAGTTTACCCACCCACAACTTTCAGTGCAACAGTCCCATGGTGAATACACTTTCTCAATCCTGCAAGATCGTCGGTAGCCTATTCGTACACCTGAGCCCATGAGCATGGGCAAGTACGAACACAACAAGCATGGCAGGCTATTTGCAAAAAGTATTCAACTTCACACTTTCCATTCAACTCTGCTGCTTTCATCTTGGCAAGAATGAACAATGTCCTATTAGTTAAGCTCTCAAATGAGATAATTAAGTCTCTCTCTAGCTCGCTCTCTCTCTCTCGCTCTCCCTCTCTCTCTTTGTCCATCCCAGCCCCATTAGAGCTTGACTGTCAGAGCTTTGAGACAGACCAGGGCGGAAACAGCAGAATCAGAGAGCTTCCTCATATCCTCCTCTTTCTTCTCAACTCCTCTCGAGACGTACAGTGCTGACATTTTGAGATGATAAAGTGTGTCATATGGGAGGTAGACCAAGAGAAAGAGAGAGGGAGATAGCACAGGGGGGGGGGGGGGGGGGGGGGGGCTTGGGGGGGGCTTGACACAGAGTGCAAAAATATTCAGCGGGGACGTGACTCCCACATCGACACATGGCAGTTCTCGTCGAGCTTCGCTGTGCAACGGGTGACCTTCGCCCCACTGATAACGTACCATCCAGCGCCGATGGGGATTTCTACATCTGGTAGTTACAGTAGCCATGACAGAATGGACTGAGACTTCTTGAGTGTTTACAGTGTATTTATCCATGCTAAAAGATGGATTACTCTCGCTCGCTCGCTCGCACGCACGCACGCACGCACGCACGCACGCACGCACGCACGCACGCACGCACGCACGCACGCACGCACGCACACACAAATATAGACATTACAAGCACTGGGGACCATGACCAAAAGAACGGGATTGAGAATACAAGCGGACAAATGGGTTTTCTCAGGATGGTGGCTGGCATCTCCCTAAGGGATAGGGCGAGAAACTCAGTAATCCTTGAAGGACACACAGTGGAGCCGCTGCTCCTTTGCATAGAAAGGAGCTAGAGGTGGGTCAGGTATCTATTCTACAGTAGTAAGGATCCCTCCTGGACGTCCTGGTCACCTCCCCAGGGATGTTTTCCGGGCATGTTCAATTGGGAGGAGGCCACGGGGCAGACTGAGGATCAGAGAATGGACACTTGCGAGTGATTCAGAAATTACAGTACCACTGTAATTTGTGGAAAGTGAAAAGCTGTATTCATGTTTATGCTAACTACTCTAATGCAGTTAAAATGTATAGGGCACCAATATCCATAAGTGCCATAACATAACATAAGTGTACACGACAGCCCTTTTATTTCCATTTAGCAGAATGTGCTTTGTTGGCATTCACTAAAGTGTGAGACCTGTTTCTCCACACAGGGTGAATAAATAAAAGTACTTCTGGTTCCTCCATCTCAGAGCACAGGAGCAACATCATTATATAAATCAGTGGTTCTCAACCAGTGGTACGGGGTTCCAGTGGTCCCAGCTAAATGATGGAGAGTTGGTAAACAAATGGACCCTTATAGATCTTTAACTCTTGAGAGCGTAAAATGAAACCAAATGGACCCGTTACATTTTCTACATCTTATTATCTACATTACTTAATTAAAGAATTGTTATTTTGATCAACGTTTGGCTGTTATCTCTCCTATGGTACCACATCAATACAGCATGGAATTGTGACAAAATGTTATCCAACGATAACAAAATATTCTACGTCTTGGGTTCTGAGAGGCTAAATCTCATCAAATGGTGGTCTGTTGCGCAAATGCCGAATACAGTTATAATGGGCCTTGATATGAAAAGGGTTGAAAACCACTGATATAAATGATTGACAATATTTGGTTGTGTCGGCTCCAGACAGTAATCAGCAGGGGGGCATTTATTATGGGCCAGGCTTCCAGCATGGACCCATATTGTTTATTCTAATGCATTAATACGGGGCCAGCTTCCAGCATGGACCCGTATTGTTATTCTGATTATTCGTTTCTTCTGCCACTTTTGGCAGTTCTGGCTGAACCGTGCAGTCGCTTTTATGAAACTCGGCCATATGATAGATGGTCATGAAAACGATCAAGAAATAATTCTCACAATCTTTCGTCAAAAGGTGGCGCTATAGCACTCAATTGAAAAATGCCAACTTTGAACAGGTACAACTCATGCCCTGTTTCAACTACAGCCATGAAACTTCGATGCACACATGCGTCTCCTCATGCTGAACAACTTTCACACTCTGACTTTTGACCTCTGACCTTTTAGATCTCCCACCATTTTGAATTATATGAAAAAACAGTTAAAACCTATCTCCTCCTGGGATTTTTGAGCAATCTGCACGAAACTTTTTACACATGAACTTTGGACCTATGCCAAAAAACGTTTGCAAAATATTTTCCATAAGTGAAAAAATGAAGCTTTAATGAGCAAATGAATATTGCAGTTTTATGACAATTATTCATCTGCCCCTAACACATACATGCAGACTTACCATTCTTTGAAACTTTGCAGAAATGTAAAGGGCCATTCCAAATATCACTGAAACCAATCTTACTCCAATTGGTCAAACGGGGGCGCTATAGCAATTTTTTGAAAATTGAAACTTTAAACAGGCAAAAGTCATGCCTCGTTTGGCCGACAGCCATTAGACCTGCTTACACATGTGCCTTGACTAATGAGGAACACATCTATCACGTTGACCAGTAAGCACCGCCCTTAGATTGTCCGCAATCTTGAGCAGTTTGAAAAACACTTAAACCCAGGATTTTTCAGCTATTTGCGTGAAACTGTATGATCAGTGTGATCTCTTTTTTCAGAGGTTTGTCTGTTGGTCCAATAGCGTCCCGCTTAAGTGTATGTCTCACAACCTCAAGGTCACAGGTTCAAGCCTCACTTGGTGCAGACTTCATCTAAGTTGCATTTCACACGACATGACTATCAATGAATACATTTGCAATTGTTAAAGATAACATGAAATACTTAATTGAGTGTTTTTTACATACTTCATTGTGAAAATAGCTGATCTACAATCTCACAACTTTTCAGATAGCAATGAGAGTATGTTTTTTCAATGTATAACATACTTCATTGTGAAAATAGCCGATGTACAATCTGACAACTTTTAATGGTTTGTGAGCTTGTAGATCGGCTACTTTCACTAGTTTTGGTTCTGAGGAGATGTACAATTTCTTCATTGGTAAATGGTTTGTGAACGAGTGATCTTTGTGTTAGTGAAACAGGGGCTTGGGTCATGACAGAAGGCAAGAGTTTGTGATCCTCAACAGACAATATCAGCCTGGACAAAGCTATAGCACTATAGGTAGTGTTGCAGCTACCTAAGAGTGCCTCACGATCGCAAGGTTGCCGGTTCAAGCCTCACATGATGCAGACTCATTTAAGTTGAATTGCAAAAAACATGACTCAATCTATTCCGTTTCCATGGCTCTCTCTCTCTCTTCAATCTATTCCGTTTCTATCTTCAATCTATTCCGTTTCCATCTCTCTCTCTCTCTCTCTCTCTCTCTCTCTCTCTCTCTCTCTCTCTCTCTCTCTCTCTCTCTCTCTCTCTCTCTCTCTCTCTCTCTCTCTCTCTCTCTCTCTCTCTCTCTCTCTCTCTCTCTCTCTCTCTCTCTCTCTCTCTCTCTCTCTCTCTGAGGGTCGGCCATAGCTGAGTGGTTAGTGAGCCCGCCTAGGAAGCCAGAGGCTCTGGTTGACCCAGGTACGATTCCAGGCTAGGTCAGCAAATGTGTCGATGAAATGTGTCCCTGAGCAAGACTCTTAACCCCTAATTGCTCACAGGCCCTCATTGGAAGCAAGACCGCAAGGACTTTCATGAACTGACCTGTTAAAGGAATTATCATTTCTCTCTCCTGGCCCCGTATTATCGCTGCTTGCAGCTATATTTCCATTTCTTCTTCTTCTTCTGCCGTTTTTGCCAGTTCTGGCTGAACCGTGCAGTCGCTTTTTATGAAACTCGGCCATATGGTAGATGGTCATGAAAAACGATCAAAAAATAAATCTCACAATCTTTCGTCAAAAGGTGGCGCTATAACACTCAGTTGAAAATGACAACTTTGAACAGGTACAACTCATGCCCTGTTTCACCTACAGCCATGAAACTTCGATGCACATATGCGTCTCCTCATGCTGAACAACTTTCACACTCTGACTTTTGACCTCTGACCTTTAGATCTCCCACCATTTTGAATTATATGAAAAACAGTTAAAACCTATCTCCTCCTGGGATTTTTGAGTAATCTGCACGAAACTTTTTACACATGAACTTTGGACCTATACCAAAAAACGTTTGCAAAATATCTTCCATAAGTGAAAAAATGAAGCTTTAATGAGCCAATGAATATTGCAGTTTTATGACAATTATTCATCTGCCCCTAACACATACATGCAGACTTACCGTTCTTTGAAACTTTGCAGAAATGTAAAGGGCCATTCCAAATATCACTGAAACCAATCTTACTCCAATTGGTCAAACGGGGGCGCTATAGCAATTTTTTGAAAATTGAAACTTTAAACAGGCAAAAGTCATGCCTCGTTTGGCCGACAGCCATTAGACCTGCTTACACATGTGCCTTGACTAATGAGGAACACATCTATCACGTTGACCAGTAAGCACCGCCCTTAGATTGTCCGCAATCTTGAGCAGTTTGAAAAACACTTAAACCCAGGATTTTTCAGCTATTTGCGTGAAACTGTATGATCTGTGTGATCTCCTTTTTCACAGGTTCTTGTCTGTTGGTGGCTTCTCGCTTAAATGTGTGCCCCACAACCTGAAGGTCACCAGTTCAAGCCTCACTTGGTGCAGACTTCATTCAAGTTGCATTTCACACAACATGACTATCAATGAATACATCTGCAATTGTTAAAGATAACATGAAATACTTAATTGAGTGTTTTTTACATACAGCTGATCTACAATCTCACAACTTTTCAGATAGCAATGAGAGTATGTTTTTTCAATGTATAACATACTTCATTGTGAAAATAGCCAATGTACAATCTGACAACTTTTAATGGTTTGTGAGCTTGTGGATCGGCTACTTTCACTAATTTTGGTTCTGAGGAGATGTACAATTTCTTCATTGGTAAATGGTTTGTGAACGAGTGATCTTAGTGTTAGTGAAACAGGGGCTTGGGTCATGACAGAAGGCAAGAGTTTGTGATCCTCCACAGACAATATCAGCCTGGACAAAGATATAGCACTATAGGTAGTGTTGCAGCTACCTAAGAGTGCTTCATGACCGTAAGGTTGCCGGTTCAAGCCTCACTTGATGCAGACTCATTTAAGTTGAAATGCAAAAAACATGACTCAATCTATTCCGTTTCCATGGCGCTCTCTCTCTCTCTTCAATCTATTCCATTTCCATGTCTTTCTCTTCAATCTATTCCGTTTCCATGTCTTTCTCTCTGTCTCTTCAATCTATGCCATTTGTCTCTCTCTATGTCTCTTCTATCTATCTATCTCTATCTATCTCTATCTCTATCTCTATCTCTATCTCTATCTCTATCTCTATCTCTCTCTCTCTCTCTCTCTCTCTCTCTCTCTCTCTCTCTCTCTCTCTCTCTCTCTCTCTCTCTCTCTCTCTCTCTCTCTCTCTCTCTCTCTCTCTCTCTCTCTCTCTCTCTCTCTCTCTCTCTCTCTCTCTCTCTCTCTCTCTCTGAGGGGAGGCCATAGCTGAGTGGTTAGTGAGCCCGCCTAAGGAGCCAGAGACTCTGGTTGCCCGGGGTACGATTCCAGGCCAGGTCAGCAAATGTGTCAATGAAATTTGTCCCTGAGCAAGACTCTTAACCCCTAATTGCTCACAGGCACTCATTGGAAACAAGACCGCAAGGACTTTCATGAACTGACCTGTTAAAGGAATTATCATTTCTCTTTCTCTCTCCTGGCCCCATATTATCGCTGCTTGCAGCTATATTTACGGGGCCAGAGCTCTGCTCTGGACACGTATTGTTATTCGCATTATTCTGTCACTTCTTCTGCCACTTTTCGCAGTTCTGGCTGAACCGTGCAGTCGCTTTTTACGAAACTCGGCCATATGGTAGATGGTCATGAAAAACGATCAAGAAATAATTCTCACACTCATTCGTCAAAAGGTGGCGCTATAGCACTCAATTGAAAAATGCCAACTTTGAACAGGTACAACTCATGCCCTGTTTGACCTACAGCCATGAAACTTGGATACACATATGCGTCTCCTCATGCTGAACAACTTTCACACTCTGACTTTTGACCTCTGACCTTTAGATCTCCCACCATTTTGAATTATATGAAAAACAGTCATTGGCTCCTAACTTCTGCATTTTTTCACTTATGGAAAATCCGTTGGAAATTTTTGTAGAAAGTGGTCCAAAGTTCAAGTGTGAAACGTTTCGTGCAGATTGCTCAAAAATCCCAGGAGGAGATAGATTTTAACTATTACAGTTTTATGAAAATTATTCATCTGTGCCTAAAACATACATGCAGACTCACATTTCTTTGAAACTTTGCAGAAATGTAGAGGGTCATTCCAAATATCACTGAAACCAATCTTACTCCAATTGGCCAAAAGGGGGCGCTATAGCAATTTTTTTAAAAGGCAGACTTTAAACAGGCATAAGTCATGCCTCGTTTGGCCGAAAGTCGTGAAACTTGCTTACACATGTGCCTTGACTCATGAGGAACACACGTATCGATTTGACCATTAAGCTCCGCCCTTAGATTTTCCGCAATTTTGAGCAGTTTGAAAAATACTTGTTTTTGCCAGTTCTGGCTTAACCGTGCATACGCTTTTTACGAAACTCGGCCATATGATAGATGCTCATGAAAAACTACCAAGAAATAATTCTCACACTCATTCGTCAAAGGGTGGCGCTATAGCACTCAATTGAAAGTGCCAACTTTGAACAGGTACAACTCATGCCCTGTTTGACCTACAACCATGAAACTTCGATACACACATGCGTCTCTTCATGCCCGACAACTTTCGTGGTCTGACTTTTGACCTCTGACCTTTAGATCGCCCACCATTTTGAATTATATGAAAAACAGTCATTGGCTCCTAACTTCTGCATTTTTTCACTTATGGAAAATCCGTTGGAAATTTTTGTAGGCAGTGGTCCAAAGTTCATGTGTAAAATGTTTCGTGCAGATTGCTCAAAAATCCCAGGAGGAGATAGATTTTAAATATTACAGTTTTATGAAAATTATTCATCTGTGCCTAAAACATTCATGCAGACTCACATTTCTTTGAAACTTGGCAGAAATGTACAGGGTCATTCCAAATATCACTGAAACCAATCTCACTCCAATTGGCCAAAAGGGGGCGCTATAGCAATTTTTTGAAAAGGCATACTTTAAACAGGCATAAGTCATGCCTCGTTTGGCCGAAAGTCGTGAAACTTGCTTACACATGTGCCTTGACTCATGAGGAACACATCTATCGCTTTGACCAGTAAGCTCCGCCCTTAGATTGTCCGCAATTTTGAGCAGTTTGAAAAACACTTAAACCCAGGATTTTTCAGCTATTTGCGTGAAACTGTATCATCTGTGTGATCTCCTTTTTCACAGTTACTTATCTGTTGGGCCAATGGCGTCTCCCTTAAATGAAGGCCTCACAATCTCAGGGTCGCCAGTTCAAGCCTCACTTGATGCAGACTTAATTTAAGTTGAATTGCAAACAACATGACTGTATCATTGAATACATGTGCAACTGTTAAAGGTAATGATGAAATGCTTCTTGGAGAGATTATGTTTTTTTAATGTATGACAAACTTCATTGTGAAAATAACCGATCTACAATCTCAAAACTTTTCAGATAGCAACATGTTTCTGAGCTTGTAGATCGGCTGCTTTCACTGGTTCACTTTTATCTTCAACAGATGACCTCAGCCTGGACAAAGCTATAGCCCTATAGGTAGTGTCTCAGCCTGTGAATCCAAAGGTCGAGAGTTTGATTCCTGTCAATGGCAATAGGTTGAGATGTTAATGGGTGAGGTTTTTCACCTGGGATTGCCCCCCTGCGTCCTATATATGACCACCTCAGCTGGGTTGGGCTGAAAAGAATATTCGCCTGTTGGAATCATTTGCTTTGTCTCAATTTCAATCTATTCCCTTTCCATGTCTTATTGTGCTATTATTACGGGGCCAGAGCTCAGCTCTGGACCTGTTTTGTTATTGGCAGTATTCTGTCACTTCTTCTGCCACTTTTCGCAGTTCTGGCTTAACCGTGCATACGCTTTTTACGAAACTCGGCCATATGGTAGATGCTCATGAAAAACTACCAAGAAATAATTCTCACACTCATTAGTCAAAGGGTGGCGCTATAGCACTCAATTGAAAGTGCCAACTTTGAACAGGTACAACTCATGCCCTGTTTGACCTACAACCATGAAACTTCGATACACACATGCGTCTCTTCATGCCCGACAACTTTCGTGGTCTGACTTTTGACCTCTGACCTTTAGATCTCCCACCATTTTGAATTATATGAAAAACAGTCATTGGCTCCTAACTTCTGCATTTTTTCACTTATGGAAAATCCGTTGGAAATTTTTGTAGGCAGAGGTCCAAAGTTCAAGTGGTAAACGTTTCGTGCAGATTGCTCAAAAATCCCAGGAGGAGATAGATTTTAACTATTACAGTTTTATGAAAATTATTCATCTGTGCCTAAAACATACATGCAGACTCACATTTCTTTGAAACTTTGCAGAAATGTACAGGGTCATTCCAAATATCACTGAAACCAATCTTACTCCAATTGGCCAAAAGGGGGGCGCTATAGCAATTTTTTGAAAAGGCAGACTTTAAACAGGCATAAGTAGTAGTAGTAGTAGTAGTAGCTTTATTTGTCATTGTCACAGAGTACAACGAAATTAAAAGTGCCAACCGTTCAGTGCATTAAAAACCTATCCATACAAAACAAACAAAAACAAAACAAGAACAACAGACAGAGATACAACAAAAACCATACACATAACCATGCAACAGATCATCGTCTCCTCACAGCATTGAGTGTGGCTACCGCTGTGGGATAGAAGCTATTGCTGAATCTGCTGGTCCCTGACTTAATTGATCTATACCGTCTGCCTGATGGCAACAGTTCGAACAGTGAGTGGCCGGGGTGGGAAGTGTCCTTCATAATGTTCTCAGTTTTTTTGAAAGTCATGCCTCGTTTGGCCGAAAGTCGTGAAACTTGCTTACACATGTGCCTTGACTCATGAGGAACACACGTATCTCCGCCCTTAGATTGTCCGCAATTTTGAGCAGTTTGAAAAACACTTAAACCCAGGATTTTTCAGCTATTTGCGTGAAACTGTATCATCTGTGTGATCTCCTTTTTCACAGTTACTTGTCTGTTGGGCCAATGGCGTCTCCCTTAAATGAATGCCTCACAATCTCAAGGTCGCCAGTTCAAGCCTCACTTGATGTAGACTTAATTTAAGTTGAATTGCAAACAACATGACTGTATCAATACATGTGCAAATGGTAAAGATAACCTGAAATGCTTATTTGAGAGTACGTTTTTTACGTATGACATACTTCATTCTGAAAATAGCTGATCTACAATCTCACAACTTTTCATGGTTTGTGAGCTTGTAGATCGGCTACTTTCATTAGTTTTGGTTCTGAGGAGATGTACAATTTCTTCATTGGTAAATGGCTTGTGAACGAGTGATCTTAGTGTTAGTGAAACAGGGGCTTGGTTCATGAAAGAAGGCAAGAGTTTATGATCTTCAACAGACAATATCAGCCTGGACAAAGCTATAGCACTATAGGTAGTGTTGCAGCCTATTAGTCTGAAGGTTGAGAGTTCGAATCCTGTTAATGGCAGTAGGTTGAGATGTCCAATCAAACCATTATGTTTCCATCTCTCTCTCTCATCAATCTATTGTTTCCATGTCACTCTCTCTCTCTTCAATCTATTCCGTTTCCATGTCTCTCTCTCTCTCTATTCACTGGCCCCGTATTATCGCTGCTTGCAGCTATATTGATAATTGTTTTTCGCTCCCTCTCAATTGAAGGCTACTCTTAGTTCTGGCTGAACCGTGCTGTCGCTTTTTACGAAACTCGGCCATATGGTAGATGGTTATGAAAAACGATCAAGAAATAATTATCACAATCTTTCGTCAAAAGGTGGCGCTATAGCACTCAATTGAAAATGCCAACTTTGAACAGGTACAACTCATGCCCTGTTTGACCTACAGCAATAAAACTTCAATACACACATGTGTCTACTCATGATGAACAACTTTCACACTCTGACTTTTGACCTCTGACCTTTAGATCTCCCACCATTTTGAATTATATGAAAAACAGTCATTGGCTCCTAACTTCTGCATTTTTTCACTTATGGAAAATCCGTTGGAATTTTTTGTAGGCAGTGGTCCAAAGTTCAAGTGTTAAACGTTTCGTGCAGATTGCTCAAAAATCCCAGGAGGAGATAGATTTTAACTATTACAGTTTCATGAAAATTATTCATCTGTGCCTAAAACATACATGCAGACTCACATTTCTTTGAAACTTTGCAGAAATGTACAGGGTCATTCCAAATATCACTGAAACCAATCTTACTCCAATTGGCCAAAAGGGGGCGCTATAGCAATTTTTTGAAAAGGCAGACTTTAAACAGGCATAAGTCATGCCTCGTTTGGCCGAAAGTTGTGAAACTTGCTTACACATGTGCCTTGACTCATGAGGAACACACGTATCGATTTGACCATTAAGCTCCGCCCTTAGATTTTCCGCAATTTTGAGCAGTTTGAAAAATACTTGTTTTTGCCAGTTCTGGCTTAACCGTGCATACGCTTTTTACGAAACTCGGCCATATGGTAGATGCTCATGAAAAACTACCAAGAAATAATTCTCACACTCATTTGTCAAAGGGTGGCGCTATAGCACTCAATTGAAAGTGCCAACTTTGAACAGGTACAACTCATGCCCTGTTTGACCTACAACCATGAAACTTCGATACACACATGCGTCTCTTCATGCCCGACAACTTTTGTGGTCTGACTTTTGACCTCTGACCTTTAGATCGCCCACCATTTTGAATTATATGTAAAACAGTCATTGGCTGCTAACTTCTGCATTTTTTCAGTTATGGAAAATCCGTTGGAAATTTTTGTAGGCAGTGGTCCAAAGTTCAAGTGTTAAACGTTTCGTGCAGATTGCTCAAAAATCCCAGGAGGAGATAGATTTTAACTATTACAGTTTTATGAAAATTATTCATCTGTGCCTAAAACATACATGCAGACTCACATTTCTTTGAAACTTTGCAGAAATGTACAGGGTCATTCCAAATATCACTGAAACCAATCTCACTCCAATTGGCCAAAAGGGGGCGCTATAGCAATTTTTTGAAAAGGCAGACTTTAAACAGGCATAAGTCATGCCTCGTTTGGCCGAAAGTCGTGAAACTTGCTTACACATGTGCCTTGACTCATGAGGAACACACGTATCGATTTGACCATTAAGCTCCGCCCTTAGATTGTCCGCAATTTTGAGCAGTTTGAAAAACACTTAAACCCAGGATTTTTCAGCTATTTGCGTGAAACTGTATCATCTGTGTGATCTCCTTTTTCACAGTTACTTGTCTGTTGGGCCAATGGCGTCTCCCTTAAATGAATGCCTCACAATCTCAAGGTCGCCAGTTCAAGCCTCACTTGATGCAGACTTAATTTAAGTTGAATTGCAAACAACATGACTGTATCAATGAATACATGTGCAAATGGTAAAGATAACCTGAAATGCTTATTTGAGAGTACGTTTTTTCAACGTATGACATACTTTATCTGAAAATAGCTGATCTACAATCTCACAACTTTTCATGGTTTGTGAGCTTGTAGATCGGCTACTTTCACTAGTTTTGGTTCTGAGGAGATGTACAATTTCTTCATTGGTAAATGGCTTGTGAACGAGTGATCTTAGTGTTAGTGAAACAGGGGCTTGGTTCATGAAAGAAGGCAAGAGTTTATGATCTTCAACAGACAATATCAGCCTGGACAAAGCTATAGCACTATAGGTAGTGTTGCAGCCTATTAGTCTGAAGGTTGAGAGTTCGAATCCTGTTAATGGCAGTAGGTTGAGATGTCCAATCAAACCATTATGTTTCCATCTCTCTCTCTCATCAATCTATTGTTTCCATGTCACTCTCTCTCTCTTCAATCTATTCCGTTTCCATGTCTCTCTCTCTCTCTCTCTATTCACTGGCCCCGTATTATCGCTGCTTGCAGCAATATTTTTTTGTTTGTTTTTTCATGGGGGGGGAACTTAATTTTTCAACACCTATTTTTCAACCTATATATAGCAAGCAAATGCTCACCTATACAATGAACAACAACACAGTGAAAGTGCTTTGAAAAAGGCTACAAGTATAGGCTACAATTATGCACCAACAACAACAAATACAATTATAGCATTATAATGTCTTAATGTAATGTCACCATCTCCATGGCGGGATAAAAAAAAGAAACAGAAACGGTACTGTGCACATAATAACAGCCTTCATATAATGTAGATAGACCCACTGTAAACTAGAAAAAGTGCTCCTCGGAGCACAGGTCTCCGCCAGGTCAGGTACGTTATTGTGGCCTCCTGGTGGCGCTATAATAGGCCAATGTGAAAAGGGTGCCATTTATTCTTAGGTCGTTCACAGCAGTTGGACACTGCATTCATGATTTGAGGCATTTTGTTCCAAAAATGTGTTTTGCTAAATTAGACCTGCTGGTGGCGCTATAACAGGCCAATGTGAAAAAGGGTGGCATGTCTTCCTTGGCCTAGTGGGAATGTGTTTGTGAAATTTCACGGAAATCGCAAGCTCATGATTTGAGGCATTTTGTTCAAAACGGACCAATCCTGAACATTTTGGAAGCGAACCTTAGCCAATGAGGATGGAATATGGGAAATCGGACTGATCCGTGTTGATCACATGACTATAGAGATACTGTGTACCGATTTGCATGACGTTTGGATAAAATCTGTAGGAGTAATGTAAAAGAATGGGTTTCGCACAAATCGGCCTCCAGGTGGCGCTATAACAGGCCCATGTGAAAGATTTGAGGCAGAGGTTCTGAATTGGCATCCAGGGAGTGTGTATGCACAGTTTCGCAGCGGCCGGGCCAACGGTGCCAGAGATTAGCAGCTAACACACGGACAGGACACACGGACACACACACACACACACACGGACGGACGGACGGACGGAGGGTAAAACATACTCTCTCGCCATGCCTTTCGGCCTGGCGGAGACAACAATAACTATACACAAAAAAGCAACACATACTGTGGAAACATGATCGCACCAACGGCAACAAATAAAATCAATTTTGTTGAGCATTATAATCATATAATTTCGCCATCTCCACGGCGGGAGGAAAAGGGAAAAAAGGCTATGCACCAACATCAACAAATACAACTATATTGAGCATTCATGTATATGCCTATAGTGTCTTAATGTCGCCATCTCCACGGCGGGAGGAAAAGTTGGTCAAAGTTCCCTAAACCTAGCCATGGATCACACAACGCTCGTCCGTCACCAGCGTCATGGTTGAACTTCAACCTGGTTTTTGCACTTTCTCCATTACAACCCGTACATCTACATTAACGTTCAGATTTCAAATATAAAGTGCTTACCCCATGGCCACGGATGTGTACGGGCCCTCAGAAGTACGTGCTGTATCTTCCTTATTGTTAAATAAAAAGCATTTTAATCAGATCGGTGGACATTTTAAAAAAAATGTTCTCCATGCTTTCTACTACGTGACCCTATCGGTTGGAAGGTGTATGCACTCTGATACATTATAACTATGAGAAAATGGCCGCCGATCGGATCAAAATGCTTTTATTGAACAACACAGAATATACGGGTACTTTTGTTTCTTCCTATTGTAAATGCTGCTCGGGTATTTATCCCATTTTACCTGATTTGGTGTCTCGGAACCGAGATCCTCTGACTGGTGGAGAAGTATGTGCACAGGAGGGGGCTCTGGTCCAAACGTTAAGCTGCTGTCACTGGCTCTGGAAGTTGCAGCGGGAACCGGGTGCGTTTTAACTCCCTGCAACGACAAACACCGGCATAGTTTCACAATCTTCATCATTTTTGTCAATCAGAATTATTGCCTGACATTCGGACGGTGGTGGGTCAGATTTTTTAGCGGTACCAACCGCTCTACTTTTGACTTTGTCTGTGTGTATGTTTGAGCCTGTGTGTATGTTTGAGCACGACCTCTGCATGACCCCGTATGTTTGAGCGCGGCACGCGCAGTGTGCAGCCACCAGGAGGCAGAGTTTAGTAAAACACATTTTTGGAATAAATTTACAGGGATTTAACATTGTTTCTCTAGTTCATATATAGACCAATTATTTGTTTACTAACATTGAGCCTGGACGCACAGGTGATTGTTTCACGCAATCAATTCCCAACCTGTTTCGGGGTGCACTGGTTTCAGCACACCCCAATCCCCTCTTGTGTGTGTTGGCTAGTGAGACGCGTCCTAACGAGACCTGATATAATGGGTTTCGTTGCGCGCATACTGGCTGCACGCAGCCAGTATGACGTCGTCTGTTAAGGGGTCTATAGCCCAATTAAATAAACTCATCAAAGGCACCGCTTCCTTCACACAGGGTGTGATTTTTCAGATGTAGATGGACAAGATTGTGCCGTTTTTTTTGCAACGTTTTGAGACACTTCCTTATGTCAATTTTACTAGTTTTCTCACTTACATGCTGCATGCACAACAACACAGAGGAGGTAATGTCACATCGCGACACGTGTCAGGTGTGCTACATCAAAACAAATCCGACTGGGTGCAGTGCCAGTGTACCTTTTTATTATTGCATTTTCATTAAATCATAATGGTGGGGTAGGGTACTACTGGCCAATCTGGACCGGGGGGGCACAAAGTCTAATCTGGGTGGGCATTGCCCCTCAATGCCCCCCCATAGGGCCGACACTGCCCAGGTTCCACCAAAGTTCAACATTGCTTTAGAAATTTAAATTTAAGCAACTTATAGCCTTTATTTGTCGGACCATTACGCTGCAATGTGACACTGTTCCTTGTGCTATGGATTGTAACACAGTGGTAAGGTTAACAGTCTCTTAGCCTTCATAAAGAACATTTTACACACAGCTGGCTATGATCATATAAACCAGTAAATCATTCTGTGTTGAATGGTAGGCTGTGTTTCTCTGGGACACTAAGCACTAAATGGTATTTTGTTGGGCATGTCAGTTCAGGAGAACTGCTATTGCCAATGTGGCCACATCACCTCTCTACCACCTACGCAGGCATGCATGCATGCATGCACACACACACACGCGCACGTGCATGCGTGTGTGTGAGAACCACTATTGTGTGATTTATCTTCGGGTGGAAGCCATCTCTTTGTAAGCTATGAATGTCAGCTCTGAGCCTTGCCAAGACCCATCCATCCATCAAACAACATTTAAAAAAATAAATGTAATGTTGAATCATGGCCTGATGCCATTATTAACTTAAAGGTGCTATGACATGGCCCGAAAATATCATATTTGATACTGTACGCCACATGGTCTCTCTGAAAACAGTCTGAAAACAGGGTGGGACGTATCACATATTGAATTGGCATTTGATCTGAGTTCGCCTCTCGCACTTTTTTTTTAAATGTCATAACACCTTTAATATGGATTCGACAGAATAACAGTCACAGATCAATGCAATTTTGGATTTAAATTAAGTTTGGACTTGTTTGGCAAAAAGTTGACCCATGAAGGACCAGTGTTGAGGACAATACTGTATGTTTTTTTTCTTTTCTGCTGAGCACCTCTCTGCTTGTATCACTTGAATACTATTTCTCCATCTCTCCCCCCTCCGATGTTCTCAATCTGACATTAAGTTCTTCCCTGAGGCAGAGAGTGCATGTCTGGCCTGATGTCAACAGAGCTAGTCCACTCTTAATCATAACCAATATATGTCTCCATGGCTCTCTCTTGCTCCCTCACGGTGTCTCTCTATCTGTCAGATGGCTGTCTCCCTACATTATGATAAAAAAAAAAACACGTCAGTCGGAAAATAACTCATCATTTCCATCCCCAAAAATACTACAATTTAAAAAGTATAAATAATGTATCAGGCATATCTTATAATGGATACATATTAGACAACTTGTATTTTGAATCAGTCAATGGGCAGAAAACTTGCAATCATGTCTAAGAGACATGCTTTGGTTCTTGGGAATAATAATAATAATGGAAGATTTTTTTTTATTTTTTATCCCACGATTTTTGTAACCCATTTTTTCACCCAGTGCCAATGCCTAAGCTGTTATCCCGGGCGCTACTCTCTCTCTGCCAGCGTGGGGAGAGCTCCGAACTGAGCTCATGCTTCCTTCAATGCATGAGGAGTGAGCAGGCCGCTTCTTATCACCTGGCAGGGGGGAGTTTCCACAGTAGAACGTAGCGTGTGGAAAGAACATGTTATTCCAACCTGTTCCTTTCCCCTCCATCAGGCGCCCCTTCTGACCAGGGGGAGGCAGTGTAGAGACCAGGATTACTGTATACCCTCGCATGTTTTTGTGAGGGTACCTACCCTAGGGGACACGGGAGAACATGCAAACTCCACACAGAAAGGCCCTTTCGCCAACCCAACCTAGGGTGTGGGCACTGATGGAAGATAATGGACAAATAATGGAAGAATATAATGTAATTTAATTTGGGCAGTATTTAATTTAATGTGGGTAGTAGGCCACCATTGCTTGAAACAATAACCAGACAAATGATGACCAATAAATTGCTTTTCTCACACTTACTCTAGTAAAATAGGACTCAAAATATCAAACTGAAATACACCAGTACAGTGAATGACTGATTGAGCACAGGTGAAAGGTCAGCCACTCACTGCCAGTGCCTGGTGTGTACATGGCCTCAGAAACATGCTCCACACACACTCTTATTCACCCCCTGTCTGTCTGTCAGACAGAGCAGCGGCTCTGTGTTACCTAAGTGCTTGTACCTCGAGGTATAACGTCAAGGTGAGAGGCGACTGTGACTCTCCATAGGAGAGTGTGTACGCCTACTGCAATAATTGTAGTGGAGTAAAAGTGTAATATTTGCCTCTGAGATGTAGTGGAGTAGAAGCAAGAGTACTGAAAATTTAAAATACTCCAGTAAAGTAAAACATACCTCAAAATTGTACTACTTAAAGGTAGCAAGTAAGTGATATTTTTGGGTATTATTATTATTTTTGTTAAAAAGGTTAAAGTAGGCTACTATATTCTGATAGTAATCATTGCTACAGAGCGTTTGTTCGGTCACATGGGTCTCTCCAGCTCTTTAGTAAACAGAATCTAGTACATTTTCAGGTAGGTGACAACATTTAACCCTGTAGAACCTGAACTATGAAGGAAAGGTCAGAAAATTCCAACATTTTGAAAAGGCACACTTTATTGTGAAAACATTTTTGATTTTGTTTTATTTGTTTTAACATTCCTTTGTATCATTTATTTGTTTTATCATATTTGATACAAGGGGTATTACAAGGTGTATTTCAAGTCGGTTTTAACATTACCCCAAAAAAAATTTAACATTTCTTTTAGACCTGTAGTATCAAATATGATACAAACACTTTTGACATCATAAAAAACAAACTCAAATGCTACATTTTGAGAGCTCATAAGTGCATTCAAGTTATCCAACACTTATTTCAAAATATTAGTAAAGATATACTAGGAAAACTTACCAGAACTGCTTAAAAAATAATTGTTTGTTAGTAGTGCATCAACCTCTCCTGTTTAGTTGATGGCAGCCATTTTGGGTCAGACCACCTGAGGCTCTGTAACTACCTGCAGTGCAAATGGTATGGTCCAGGGGGAAGTGGGGCTGTGTCAGATATGATACAACAGGTTCTTGGTCCAAGTATTGATTACACTGATTTATTAAAAAATCAGTGTAATGTGTGTATCATATATGATACGTTTGGTGACATAGGGTTAAGCCAATCAGGAGAGAGCACTGAAAATGCATTTTCTGTTTAATAAAGAGCTGGAGAGACATGGGAGACTCGTTTTACTGAACAAACACTCTATAGAAATGAGTACTATCAGAATATAGAGCTATTTAACACTTATGTTAACCAAAGTAAATCACTTACCCTACCTTTAGGCACAGTACTTGAGTAAATGTATTTAGTTACATTGGTGATCAGTTAGGAGGTCAGGGGGAACCGGGATCTAACCGGGAAACCATCTGTTTCGCAGACAACTCCTGGGTCACTTGCTCTGCCAACTTATTGTGGCTCTGCGACAATCTTGAGATCCCAAAGAAGCACCACACTCACAGATCAAAAACTTCTATTACCCTTTGCACCTCGTGGTGCATTCTACACCTAAACATGCTTGTACAGTCATTTAGTCAGCAGGTGCACCAGCTTAGCAAAGATTCCAAGCACCTGCCTTTGAATTAAAAAATACTTTTTTTTGTGGTCTGTGCAGGTTGTATTCCTCAGTTTGCTAGGTTAACATGGCTCTATCAGTGAGCTGCATGTGCATCGTTCTCTGGAAAACCATTGCAAACAGAGCGCGCACGAGGGAACTCTTACCTGCTTACATGTGTTTCACGCTTACTGGTTTTGCTGTTACGACATCTACATTCCTCCACAGGGATTAGTACAAGTTTACCTTATCTTATTTTAAATACACACAAACTCCCACTGGGCTTATTCTTCACTGTTCTATTACATGTGGTGATAATATTTGTAAATTGTGTGTTTTGGATTCACATAATTGTGAGTGATTAAGCATGATTCGGTGTGTGTGTGTGTGTGTGTGTGTGTGTGTGTGTGTGTGTGTGTGTGTGTGTGTGTGTGTGTGTGTGTGTGTGTGTGTGCCTTATTTCATGCTACAAAGAGGCTTACCGCCTACTCTCTGTTGGGGTTTTTAGACAGTGTTATCACTGAAACAAACAAATACATAGCTACTGTAAATAGATAAGCAAAATAAAATTAATTAACTTTCAAAGCTCCCATAAATGAAATCCTTTGAAGCCTCAAGATTCGAAGTGTCTCTTGAAGTCTGCATGGATGAAACAGACCTCTTCTTTTTCCTTCTGTTCCTATGCCCTTCCGGTCTTTCCACAACAACATGACAAGCGTTGTGTATCGATTTCAACAGATCTTGCACTGCAAAATACTAGGTATGTCCATTAAACTCTGGGATCTATACTCTCCGTCAAATTAACACATTTTTGCAGTCCACCAATTATTCATATAATGTACATTTAAAATTCCATCCCCACACATGGTTCCATGCATGCTTACATTTGTACACGTCCTCATTCCACTGAGGCTATCTATTGAACAACTTGAACCCCAGCATCCCTATTCTGGGGGGAACATCTACCCAAAATTGCAAATCTGCAACCTTGTCAACCTTAGTTTTCACTAAGATTGGTTAAGTGGAAAGACATGAAGTCAGGGAGACAGTGCAAGAATAGCCAGAATAGACCACTGAGAGTAGACAGTAGGCAAACGCATGAGCCTTTGGTGGGGGATAATAAAACTACTACAGACTGGATCCAGTTGTATTTCAGTCTATGTTAGATGTCATTTCTGTTTCTGGGAATTATGAAATCAGCCTTTTCTATCAACAGGCCCAAAAGCTGATGACAAGGCAAAGAAACGAACAGCTTAGCTGTAGACAGGAGCACTAAGCTGTCTACTCAAGGGCTTCTGCTCACCTTTAGAAAGTGTGTGCATGTGTGTGCATGCAGGTGTGTGTGTGTGTGTGTGTGTGTGTGTGTGTGTGTGTGTGTGTGTGTGTGTGCGTGACAATGTGATGTAGAATGATGGACCTCTGGCACGCGCGCACACACACACACACACACACACACACACACACACACACACACACACACACACACACACACACACACACACACACACACACACACACACACACACACACACACACACACACACACACACACACACACACACACACACACACACACACACACGTGTGTGAACAACGCCACTTTCGAGGGTGGGTGAGGAATCGACACAGGACATCGGGTCCCAGGGGAGGTGAGAACAAAGGAATACAGATCAGGGAAATCAGTGCACCTTTGCAGGTCACCTTCAAACTATTACCTTTGACTTTATAACACTCTCTTTCACGCTTTTTTCTAACACAAATGCACGTATGCACACACACACATATGACCGACATACATGCAAGCAGTAACGTGTAAACAAATCTTTTTGAAAATAGCCGATCTACAAGCTCACAACGCTGTTGTGAGCTTCTGTGACCCTTCTGTAGCTGCTATTTTCAAATAGACAAAGTATATAGGGCTTAACTGGTTAATATATGTTTTGTAATATCAATCAAAATCTAAGTAACTAGTAACTAAAGTTTTCAAATAAATTTAGTCGAGTAAAAGTACAATATTTGCCTCTGAGATGTAGTGTACTACAATTGGTAAAGGTATTGGAAATTGGAAATTCTCCATTAAAGTAAGACATACCTCAAAATTGTACTTAAGAACAGTACTTGAGTACATTTACTTAGTTACTTTACACCACTGTGTATACCTTTGCATTAAAATCATCTTGCCATTCCTGACATTATTCACATTGACACTAGTTGACACCCTGTAAAGCAATTACTGCTCCATATAGAGTAAGCTAACTCTTGTTACAGCATTCATGACAGCAATTTCACACTTTATTGTATCAGATGCACAGCGTTTAATGTTCACGTACAATGCATTGTTTTTCCAGACATGTTGTAATACTGTAGTCTTATCCAATCAGGATAGAGAACTCAGACAGGATACAGATTAAACAAGTGAACTTGGAAGTGATGACTAAAAGAAATGAGCAGACAAAATTGGAACTGGAACACTATAAACATGAAGCTGATAAACGGGTACTCTCTCCTGATTGGCTGACATTTTGTCACCTACCTGAAAATGAATTTTCTGTTTATTAAGCAGCTGCAGAGACAGGAAGACTCCTGTTACTGAGCAAAAACTCTATAGCAATGATTACTATCAGAATATAGTGCTTTAAATTTTTCACAAAAAGCTTTTTGTTAAAACTAAACTATAATGAAACATCCAGAACTATTATAACCGTGCTACTGTCCTGTCAAATAAAGGCATGAAAGCCCCCCAAAAAATAAATCTTTAAAAAAAATACAAATATAAGATCATGGGGAAACCAAGAACCTATCATGAGTCTTATGACACATATAGATACAAATGAATGTGATGATTCAATCAATTACAATCGCACCATCATCAAATGATCCAATCATCAATCAGTTTACAATGACATTCTCATCCATGACAATGACAGGGACACAACTTGTGATCAAAGAATCCAATCATTTGTTTGATTGGCTTTGTTGAGGCTGGCCAATGCTATCAGGCACACTTCTCTACCTGTGTGTCTCCTCCCAGCTGGTCTCTGTATATAAGCTGGACATAAAACACATGTTATGTCAGTATATAGTAACCGCTCCTAGCTGACACTGTGTGTGACTGTGTGTCATCAATTACATTTACATTGCATTCCATTCAAATACATTGGCATTTCTACAGACGAGGATTCATCAGAACTTGTGACAGGTAAGGACTGTATAGACACGATAACATTGAACTGAATTGAATTGTAGTGATGTAAGAAATACTCACATTTTTTACTTAAGTAAAATTGTCAATAGCCTATTGTAGAAATAGTCTGTTACTGTTAAGTACAAGTTCAGTATTCAAAATGTACTTGAGTAAAAGTACAAAAGTATTGGCATCAAAATATACTTAAAAGTACCAAAAGTAAAAGTACTCATTGTGCAGAGGGTACCATTTCACAAGTTTGTGTGTCTGATATTTCAATTGGTAAAAAAATAACATGCAATGTTTCCATGTCAAGTATAGAACATTGTTCAACATTATTGTGTTCTATTCCAATGCATAACTATTAACTTATGAGAAGTAGCATTCAAGAACTACTAATGATACTTTCACTTTTATTCTCAATGTTTAGAAAATGGCGTCAGCCAGCAGTGTCCTGTCTGAAGAGCAGTTCCTGTCTTCCATCTGTCTGGATGTGGTCACTGATCCAGTCACCACTCCATGTGGACACAATGACTGCAAGTGTCCACTTTGTAACAAAACCTTCCATAGAGGACCAGAGGTCTTTGTCAATACTTTCATTTCTAGGTTGGCAGACCAGATCAGAAAGGCAATGCAGCTGGAAGAAGAAGAAATAAGGCTGAGCTGGGAAAGACAGACGCTGAAGTTCAGCAGATGATCCAGGGGAGACAAGAGAAGATTCAGGAGATCAAACACTCAGTTGAGCTCAGCAGGAAAGATGCTGATACAGTCATAGCAAACAGTTTGCAGGTCTTCAATGCTCTGATCAGATGTATTGAGAGAAGCCAGGCTGAGCTAATTTATGTGATTGGAGAGAATCAGAAAACAACAGAGAAACAGGGTGAAGGCTTCATTAAAGATCTGCAACAGGAAGTTACTCAATTAGAGAATAGAAGCTCTGAGCTGAAGCAGCTCGAACACACTGACGACCACCTCCACCTCCTCCAGAACTTCACATCCATCAACACCCCTCCACTCATCAAGGACTGGACAAATGTCATTATCCATCAGTCTCCACATGTGGCTCAGAGATGGCCAGAGAGTCCATCAACAGGAAAGCTGAAACCCCACTGAGTCCCACCAATGGTTACTGGGTGATATCGTTGATGAATGGAAAGGCTGGTGCTGCTGGCTCTGCTGTCCTCCCCCAGAAAGTGGGAGTGTTTGTGGATCATGAGAAGGGTCTGGTCTCCTTTTATGAGGTGGAGAACAGAGTTAATTTCTACTCTTTCACTGGCTGCACCTTCACTGAGAAACTCTTTCCATTCTTCAGTCTACATCCTAGTTATCATGGTAAAAACTCTGCTCCTCTGATCATCTCTCCTGTCAATCACGTAGATTAGACTAGTGTTTCTCAGTGGGGGTGGTACAGCCCCCCAGGGGGCATTCATAGAACTTTTGGGGGCATTAGAAGTAACGTTTTTGAAAGGGGGGCACTGAGGTGCTCTTGGGGGGCACTAGTTTAATATATTTGAGGACAAATTGTCTTTATTTCATTTTAGACTTTATTTCATTAACACTGCAGTTAAATGAGGCGTGGTTTGTGATTTGTGTTTAGTTGCACTTTGTTTTATGTGGATGATGATGGTAGATTGGCCTCTGTAGCTGTCCAGTATATTTGTAAGTGTTTGAATGGAGTTTGTAAAGGTGGACGCATGTCTAGGAAGACCAAGAACTTGTCACAATGCAAAGTGTTGTTGGCTTGTAGATGTGTTCTTTTCAGCAAGCGACAGGTCACTATGATCCTGTTCTACATAATTCTACATAATAAGGGAGTTTTATCCATGTCCATTGTAATGGTTGTGCAGCCTATTATTAGATGTGATGACATCCTGAATGAGAACTTTTTTATGGAAATCATAATATTTCTGCTGCCAATTTGCATAAATGCATGAATCAAATAGGTGAATATATCACCGTGTTCATGTATATTCAAATAAACTACGACAATTGACAGATTTGTCAGTTTTAGTTAGCTTTAACATAAAGCAACACAAAGGAGATTTTGATATTGCTGTTATTCATTTTGTTGTGTCAGTTCATATTTTCCATCATGAATTTTAACTACTGTAAATGCTTATTTAGGAATAAATAGTTGAAATAAATAAATGTATAAAGAATAAATAATGGAAAAAAAGAGAACTAGTGTTATTGTCAACTTTGTTTAGTTTTTACGCTAATGTAAGAATAGAAACATTTAATATTTGTCTCATGTCTTAACCTTAACCCATTTAGACCTGAGGCTGATTCTACACATCGTCTGTAAGGTGGGAACCAAAACGTCCAAAACTGTTACTTTTCAGGATTCAATTTCAAAAATACCAAAAGAAGCAGATCTACAAGCTCGAAACGCGTCGCTTTGCGCCACGTTTTGAGCTTTTAGATCTGCTACTTTTGATGCTTTTGTGTGACGCAGACGCTGTAGTATGATCAAGTAAGGGCGCCAATTTAAGAAAAAACAAACAGTTATAATATGGAGATAAGAGGTTTCTGCCCAACAACAAAATGCCTTCTAAATCCTGAGAGTTATCTGAAAAACCTATGTTGATATAGATAAAATCTAAAATAACACAGATTCTTTCCAGGCATTTCCAGGTTTAACGACTGACCCTATAAGGAGGAAACCAGGTATAGGGTGCGGTCTCACCGAACTTTAAGTCTGTCTATGAGGGCGGATTCTGCCAATGCTTCTCAATGGGAACGGAGTGTTTTATTTTATAATTTTGCGGAAATCCGCAAATGGTAACAAACCACTCCGTTCCCATTGAAAAGCATTGATAGAATCCACCCTCATACTGTAGGTGGAGTCAAAGTTCGGTGTGACCGCACCCATAGAGGAGTAATAGAAGAAGAGAGGATTTTCACTTACTGTGACATAAATGATATTGAGAATGAGTTCCACTTTATTTTCTACTGCCCCTTAAATCACAAGCTGCATCAAAACATAGATAGAGAAAGATGGCAGGAGCGCTACTGGTATCCCTCAAACCACCGGTGCTCATGAAAGGGAATACAATGAATGAGCAAAAAAGGACAGAATGTGCCAAAAAGGCACAAAAATCCAGGTCCAGGCACTCAGGTGGATTTGAAATTAAAAAGCCTTTATTGGGCTATTTTCGCCTTCTTCAGGGTGTTGCTGAAGCAACACCCTGAAGAAGGCGTTTGCCGAAACGCGTTGGTGTTTTTTAATGTTCTGTAAACCCATTGCCCAATAAAGGCTTTTTAATTTCAAATCCACCTGAGTGCCTGGACCTGGATTTTTGTGCCTGCATCAAAACATATTTAACCCTTCCATTGTGATTACATTTTTGACCCGTTTTCAAGTTTATATTCCAGCATAGGCGGCCACCATTTTTAAATGGTCCATTTTGAGGGCTTAGCGGCCATTTTTGAGCTTGGCACACAGCAGATTTGGATTCAGCACACCTTAATACCCCTAAAAACATGTGTGCCATAAATTAACACGATTTGCCTTCAGCACTTTAAATAAGCACATTTTCTGAAATCCTGCCAAGTCTATAAGTAGTTAGGGAATTTTAGCAATATGTGTGGACCATCTGTGAAAAAATTTACTACCAATAGCTTTCTTCACCAATGTGTTCTTATAGGTGTCTAGCATCACCTCTCAATTAGTGCAAACCCAAATCCTCGTGGAAAATCCTGGAGAGCCAATCAAAGTTAAGGAGCCCAGAGGGCTTTGGTGAAAAATATAAAAAAAAATAAAAGTCTAAAATGAACTTGTGAGGTGTCTAACTAGGGGTTTTCAGGGGTGCTGAATCCATTCCAACCATTATTTTTGAGTAAAAATGTCTCCCTGGCCATCTAATATTGGTATATTGGTTATTGTTAGTGTATAATCAGTGTATAATCAATGGTAAGGGATTGGGGTGTTGTTGAATTGATTCTATTCTGAAAAACAAAATAAGAAAATATTGCTAAACACTTGATGAGAGTTTACTGTGCACATGCTCAGTGGGATACACTGTCTGAATGTGGGAAAGGAGCGGGAGTGTTGCATCCTGGCAAATATGTACGATTTTAAGGTACGGTAGTTTATCTACTTTTTTGCATTTATTTTCCTCTGCTGGCAAAGTTTTTGATTACTGTGAATTTAGATGTCAATTTTCTCTAGCCTATTGCTTACATTGAACAACCATTAGTTAAACAATCATGACACTTGTCTTTTAGTAGACAACATGGAAGAGGATTCTGTAGCTTGTGGCTTAAGGTGCTTCATCTGTGGTGGTCCTGAGACTGAGATTCAAAAGTCACCCAAAAAGGCTATGCACATTTTTTGTCTTATTCTGAGAGTGTGGATGATGCAGCATTAATCAGAAGACTTCATGAGGACTGGAAAAACTGAGATGACCCCAAACTAAGATACCATTTGGAATGCAAAACCGAGCTATACAGTCGTGCAAGAAGTACAGTATATCCACTGGATATCGTAAGTTTTTTTTTCATTTTGATGAAAGTTGCCACTTGCAGATTTCAATTCTATTCTATGTTGTGAGTGACATCATAATTTAATAAAAAACTTTAAACATAATCTATTCTTTAGCGCAAGATGAGCAAGTCCAACGGCCAGACAGGAAGAAAAGACGCAGGGCATTGTCTGGGTCAAGTACTTCAAGTGCTAGCTGGCACACTTGATCTACCATAATACTTGCATCCTTTGCAATGAAGGTATCAGTGTTGGCACATTGAAAAGAAACCCTGGTAAGTCTTTTGTATGTAAGATTCAAATGAATTTTGATAATTGTTTTTCTTGCTCCTCATTGTAGGCTTCCACTCAAAGTCAAATAATTTAATCATGCACATATTGTATGTGGCTACCTTTTATCCAGACAGAGCTTGGCAGTTGTATCGTGCACCTGATAATGTCTACCAGGACCGACTGAAAAGGAGTTTGATGCAGAGAGCAAAGCGACAAGGTGATGACTGGGGACTTGAAGTCGCTGGTCGCCTGGTGGCAGAAGAGGCAGTATATCATATTCGATGCAGAAGAGACTTTGAGAACCCTGTTACAAAGTCTGACGTAACATTATATGGATACACAATACAGCTGTACAATACAACTCACATTTCTTATCCTTTGTTAGTCCCCCTCATTCCTGGACCCATATCAATCTTGCAGAATACATTATTTTGAAGTCAAAAGTTTCACTATTAAAAATTATATTTCTTCCCTCAGGATAAGAAATGTGAGTTGTATTGTACAGCTGTATTGTGTATCGATATAATGTTACCTCAGACTTTGTAACAGGGTTCTCAAAGTCTCTTCAGCATCGAATATGATATACTGCCTCTTCTGCCACCAGGCGACCAGCGACTTCAAGTCCCCAGTCATCACCTCGTCGCTTTGCTCTCTGCATCAAACTCCTTTTCAGTCGGTCCTGGTAGACATTATCAGGTGCACGATACAACTGCCAAGCTCTGTCTGGATAAAAGGTAGCCACATACAGTATGTGCATGATTAAATTATTTGACTTTGAGTGGAAGCCTACAATGAGGAGCAAGAAAAACAATTATCAAAATTCATTTGAATCTTACATACAAAAGACTTACCAGGGTTTCTTTTCAATGTGCCAACATTGATACCTTCATTGCAAAGGATGCAAGTATTATGGTAGATCAAGTGTGCCAGCTAGCACTTGACCTACTTGACCCAGACAATGCCCTGCGTCTTTTCTTCCTGTCTGGCCGTTGGACTTGCTCATCTTGCTCTAAACAATAGATTATGTTTAAAGTTTTTATTAAAGTATGATGTCACTCACAACATAGAATAGGATTGAAATCTGCAAGTGGCAACTTTCATCACAATGAAAAACAAGAAAGAATGACATAGATGTCATGATGGACAGCGCAGGACCCCCCCCCCCCCAAAAAAAAGAAAATAGTTTTGGGGGTACAAAAGCATGGGATGAAAAAAAAAAAAAAAAAAAAAAAAGGAGGTCCGCGGTCGTCCCCCCCCCTTAGGGGTCCCTGGAGACCCTTGGGGGTCCCTGGGGGTGACCTACAGACACGGCGAAGGAAAACTGTAAAGCCACAGCCATGCGATGTTGCACATGAACTCTGCAGCCGCACTGAGCAGAGATGCTCATAGGCCTGCGTCCTGCGTCGCTGACGCACAATATTGTGAAAGGACGCATTCATGACACCGTCGTGCCGTCGTGGCGTCGTACTAGAGTTGTCACCAACAACAGAGAAAAATATAAAAACCAGAAAAAGTGCTCCTCGGAGCACAGGTCTCCGCCAGGTCAGGTAGGTTATTGTGGGCCAGCAATTTTCGGAATTCGCCAATCAGGATGGAATATAAAAAATTTGACAGATCCATCTTGATCACTTGACTATAGAGATCATGTGTACTGATTTGCATGTTTGGACAAAATTAAAAGTAATATAAAAAAGAAACATCTGCCTCCTGGTGGCGCTATAATAGGGCAATGTTAAAAGGGTGGCGTTTGTTCTTCAACGTAGTGCAAATGTGCGTGCAAAGTTCCACCACAATTGGACGCTGTGTTCATGATTTGCGGCATTTTGTGCAAAGCGGGCCACTCCTGCAAACTTTAGATGTCAATGTTAGCCAATCACGATGGAATATGAAATATCAAACAGATGCATCTTGATCACATGACTATAGAGATCATGTGTACCGATTTGCGTGAAATTTGGAAAAAATGTGAAGGCTTAATCTAAAAAAAAAAAAGTTTTACATAAGTCGGCCTCCTGGTGGCGCTATAAAAGGCTAATGTGAAAAATGCAGGGCAGATATTTTTCCTTGGCCTCTAGGGAGTATGTGTGCAAAGTTTCACGCAGATCGGTGCAGATAGTTAAAAACACAAATCTGCCTTTTATAGCGCCACCATGAGGCTGATTTGAACATTTTCAAATGGCATTTCTTCCTCGGCCTAGTGGGAACATGCGTGTTAAATTTCACATAAATCACAAACTGCGTTCATGATTTGAGGCATTTAGTTCAAAATGGACCAATCCTGCAAACTTTGGAAGCCAACCTTAGCCAATCAGGATGGAATATGGAAAATCAGGCAGATCTGTGTTGATCACATGACTATAGAGATACTGTGCACCGATTTGCGTGATGTTTGGATAAAATCTGTAGGAGTACTGTCCAAAAATGTCTTTTGCACAAATCAGCCTCCTGGTGGCGCTATAAAAGGCCCATGTGAAAAATTTGGGGCAGAGGTTCTGCTCTGGCATCCAGGGAGTGTGTGTGCACAGTTTCACTGCGATCAAGCCAACGGTGCCAGAGATTAGCTGTTCACAGACACACGGACACACACACACACAGACACACGGACGGACAGGGGGTAAAACATACTCTCTCGCCATGCCTTCGGCCTGGCGGAGACAATAATTTGCGATAAAATTATTAGTGCACGATAAGTATCGGCCCGATAATTATCGGTTCGATATCAGGAATTATGACGTCATCACGATAAAACCGATAACATTAATAATAGCTCCGATAATATATAATATTTGTCAACTGTGATCTGCATGGACTCTCAGTTAGACACCGTTGTACTGGAGAAGTATAACTCTCGGTTAGACACCGTTGTACTGGAGAAGTATAACTCTCGGTTAGACACCGTTGTACTGGAGAAGTATAACTCTCGGTTAGACACCGTTGTACTGGAGAAGTATAACTCTCGGTTAGACACCGTTGTACTGGAGAAGTATAACTCTCGGTTAGACACCGTTGTAGTGTTGTGCTAGTGGTGTGCTAGTTACTGAAAACCAGTGACTAGTTACCATTACTAGTTACTTGTCATGTAAAAGTAACTCAGTTACTTTACTAGTTACTTACACCAAAAAGTAATGCGTTACTGTGAAAAGTAACTTTGAAGTTACTTTAAAAAAGAAAGGGCTCCCATTATTGCCCTTATAGCCTTCATTTCAGTACTGTTATTGCATTGGAGAATAATACAATCTGTTGATCAACTTGACATGCATTTGCATCACTGAACTCTGCTAAGCAATGTGGTCAATACCAGGGGTTACGATATAGGATTGTAACCTGCTGGTCCCAATGTCCGGAATGAATCAAATGTATCAGACATCTGATAAAAAATACCGGTCATAACTATATTTAAGCATTAATTACAATTAAGCAGGCGCGTAAATACAGCCTAACACTTAGGCCTACAGCATTATATTTTGGATTGAGCTATTTGAACATGAACCATGATGAACGAGTAATATACACATTTTATATACAGTAGCAGGGTCATCTTGCACAAATACATTAATTACCTACACTTGTGCCTGGCAATGTCCTTCTCACCCATTGACTTGCATGTTAAATGATGGCGTTTCCCCTTAAAAAATAATCGATCATTTCAGGAGCAAGAGCTTAAAAATCTATTCTAAATCTAGTCAACAAGGCCTGCAGTAGGCTATGCACTGGACAAATATGCATGACATTATTTCAATACACTAAAAACCAGTGGTGGAAAGTAACTAAGTACATTTACTCAAGTACTGTACTTATAAGTACAATTTTGAGGTATCTGTACTTTACTTGAGTATTTCCAATTTCCAATACTTTTACTACTACTCCACTACATCTCAGAGGCAACTATTGTACTTTTACTCCACTACATGTATTTGAAAACTTTAGTTACTAGTTACTTTTCAGATATAAATTATGATATAATGAAACATACATTAACCACTTTAACCCTATTTTATACCTAGCCGGTCTACAAGCTCACAACGCGTCGCATCGCGACCCGTTGTGAGCTTGAAGATCTGCTATTTTCAAATATTTAGTACTTTTACTTTTGGTACTTTAAGTGCATTTTGATGCCAATACTTTTGTACTTTTACTCAAGTAAATTTTGAATTCTGGACTTTTACTTGTAACAAGAGTATTTCTATATTGCAGTATTGGTACTTTTACTTAAGTAAAGAATTTGAGTACTTTTTCCACCACTGCTAAAAACATGGGAAATGTTAGAGGGAGTAATAGCCACGGATACACGACGGTCGACTGTCACGACCGTCATGGATGAACTTCAACCTAGTGTTTGCACTTTCTCCATTTATGACCCGTACATCTACATAAACGTTCATATTTCAAAGATAAAGTGCTTATCCCATGGCGACGGAGGTTACATGTATATATGGGCTCTCAAAAGTACCTGTATCATCCGTATTGTTCAATAAAAAGCATTTTAATCTGATCGGTGGCCATATGCTTTTAACAGAGTGACCCTATCGGTTGGTAGGTGTATTGCACTCGAATACATTATGAAAAAATGGCCACTAATCGGATTACAATGCTTTTCATTGAACAATAGTATAGTTCAGCTTGGGAAAAGCAGCCTTTAACGGGTTTGGGTACGTGGTTCATAATCACCATTGCGTTATCGTGGTTATCTCTCTCTCTCTCTCTCTCTCTCTCTCTCTCTCTCTCTCTCTCTCTCTCTGGACCTCACTGTCCATGAAAAGAATGTCGGGGACTCGGGGCTCCCGAAAATTATCTCGCAGAATCGCTGCTGCGCTGAAAATAGCAGATCTACAAGCTCACAACGGTAGTGATGGGACCTGTTGTGAGCTTGTAGATCTGCTATTTTCAAATAGCCAACGCAGCCATGCAGATCTGCAAGCCTAACCGAATGACTGTTAAAGCAGTTTGTTTAAATTACTTTATAAAATGTTATATTTTCACAGGGATTATTTATTAGTGTAGATATACATTTTGGAGTGGATATATGTGTCCAGATGCCTGTCAGACCGTCTGCTCCGCAGGTCTAGAATGGAATAAACGGGCGCAGCCAACGTCAACAATTGGTCTCGACCAGACGTGAGATCTCAGCGTAAAGTAGGATGAAGCCCACGTCAGGATATATTGATAAATGCCGAAAGGTGCGGTGATATCGCCGTACGTTCATTATTCGGGCTACACCGCGTTGATAAATGAGGGCCACTGTGCCTTAACTCCGCCAGACAGCTTTTTGTGTATTTACTATGAATATCGCCCCTATACTTAAGGCTGACAAATAACGTAATACACATCCATTCTCTCTCTACGTCCTGCGTGTCTGGAGGATGTTGGGTCTTTTGAGCAATTGAGCCAATGTGTATTCTCAGAATCCCATTTCACACTCGAGTGTGAAATGTGTCTGTCTGTGTCCCTCATTCACAGAACCGGTTTATTGACATAAGCGCACAATATAAACACCACACACATGTCCTGGCCTGAGTGGCCTCGTTCTCTTCATGTTTGATTCTTGAGACAGCAGAGAGGCAGCAATGGCACCAGCGTAAAAAAAAAAGTTTGTCCAGAGCAAACTCAGCGACGCGAGGACGCCTAAACGAACGGTCGCCTAAACCACTTTCAGGGCAAGCTGCTTCAGGCTGCAGCATCAGTCCTGCTTGGTAAAATAAAGGCTGAACTCAGTGGACATTGGACAATATTTTGCAATAGGCCTACTCGCGTATAAAGATTTCCCGCTTTCCAAACGGGAACTAGTTGCAGTTTGTATTCGATTCATGGAGGATGGAGGACTCATCAAAGAGCGGGCAGTGGAATTTATTGACACCGCGGATTTGACTGCACGGTGCATCACAAAGCGCTCCTAAAATAAACCTTTCCGAGCGCACTTTATGTACACTGCAATTCTCACTGGCTAAATGTAGTGCTTTGCACTCTGTAGCCTAACAAAGCATCCCTGGATATTAGCAATACATTGCCAGCTTTGTTTTTGTGTATCAAGTGGTCCCCCCCCCTTTTTCTCTCTCATGTAGCCTACTGGTGCAGCGATATGCTTGTGGTTCAAGAAAGTACAAAATAAAAGTCTTTGAGTCGTTGTCATGGTTAATAATTTACCAATCATCTACCAACTATTGTAGGCTACCCGTGTCTAAGCTAAAACATAAACATGTAGGTCGCCTACATAGGCTACTTTGGTAAATAAATCTGGTTATTTGAAGAGGAGGTTATTCAACTCTCCAGCTGTCTATCTGCGACTCTCTCCCCCCCGCCGCCCCTTGCGCTTCAACTACATGCAAAAAGGCCGTTCGCAGCTCGCGATGCTTAAATGAAGAAATGTGCACAGAAAATCATCTAAAACTATGCTAAATAAACACCAAATAAAAATAAATAAAAAAAAAATAAAAGCGGGGCTTTATTGTGGCTTAAATAGATTCAAGTCAACACTTATTAATGTTTTGGTGCATTCTATAATTTAATACAAAATTCTGATGCCTCCATAGTCTATAGTCTACATGTCTACTCAGTGGTGGAAAGTAACTAAGTACATTTACTAAAGTACTGTACTTGAGTACAGTTTTGAGGTATTTGTACTTTACTTGAGTATTTCCAATTTACAATACTTTTACTTCTACTCCACTACATCTCAGAGGCAAATATTGCACTTTTACTCTACATTTAGTTGAAAACTTTAGTTACTAGTTACTTTTCAGATATAAACTATGATATAATGAAATATACATTAACCACTTTAGCCCTATTTCATACCTATAGGCTATTTGAAAATAGCAGATCTACAAGCTCACAACGCGTCGCATCGCGACGCCTTGTGAGCTTGTAGATCGGCTATTTTCAAATATTTGTAGATCGGCTATTTTCAAATATTTAGTACTTTTACTTTTGGTACTTTAAGTACATTTTGATGCCAATACTTTTGTACTTTTACTCAAGTACATTTTTAATTCTGGACTTTTACTTGTAACGGAGTATTTTTATATTGCAGTATTGGTACTTTTACTTAAGTAAAGAATTTGAGTACTTTTTCCACCACTGTGTCTACTTCTCTGCAGTGCCTGAGTGCCTGTGACAACAGGCAGCCGTTCCAAATTTTTCGGAGCAAAGAGGGGGCGTCTCCCTGCATGAATCCAAGTTGCAGCAACCAATCGGTGTTTGGAGCAAAGAGGGGGCGTCTCCCTGCATGAATCCAAGTTGCAGCAACCAATCGGTGGCAACCAGACCCTTTTTTAGCAAGCCGGCCCACTTTTTCCCACAAACAGAGAGTCCCTGACCAAATCACGCCCCGTTACGCCCCTTTTTCGCCTAAGCCACCTCCTCTCTTTATAAGCCTGCAGAGGTTACATCCCACATACCTCAGTTGCCTTTCATCTCTCTCCATAGAGGACAGCTCGCTTCGCTTGAGCTGTCCTAAAAACTTACGATATCCAGTGGATATACTGTACTTCTTGCACGACTGTATAGCTCGGTTTTGCATTCCAAATGGTATCTTAGTTTGGGGTCATCTCAGTTTTTCCAGTCCTCATGAAGTCTTCTGATTAATGCTGCATCATCCACACACTCAGAATAAGACAAAAAATGTGCATAGCCTTTTTGGGTGACTTTTGAATCTCAGTCTCAGGACCACCACAGATGAAGCACCTTAAGCCACAAGCTACAGAATCCTCTTCCATGCTGTCTACTAAAAGACAAGTGTCATGATTGTTTAACTAGTGGTTGTTCAATGTAAGCACTAGGGTAGAGAAAATTGACATCTAAATTCACAGTAATCAAAAGCTTTGCCAGCAGAGGAAAATAAATGCCAAAAAGTAGATAAACTACCGTACCTTAAAATCGTCCAGACATATTTGCCAGGATGCAACACTCCCGCTCCTTCCCCACATGCAGACAGTGTATCCCACTGAGCATGTGCACAGTAGGTGTACACTCTTATCAAGTGTTTAGCAATATTTTCTTATTTTATTTTTCAGAATAGAATCAATTCAACAACACCCCAATCCCCTACCATTGATATACACTGATTATACACTAACAATAACCAATATACCAATATTAGATGGCCAGGGAGACATTTTTACTCAAAAATAATGGTTGGAATGGATTCAGCACCCCTGCAAACCCCTAGTTAGACACCTCACAAGTTCATTTTAGACTTTTATTTTTTTTAATACCTTTCACCCAAGCCCTCTGGGCTCCTTAACTTTGATTGGCTCTCCAGGATTTTCCACGAGGATTTGGGTTTGCACTAATTGAGAGGTGATGCTAGACACCTATAAGAACACATTGGTGAAGAAAGCTATTGGTAGTAAATTTTTTCACAGATGGTCCACACATATTGCTAAAATTCCCTAACTAAAGAGTGACACGCGCACACGCATGCAGACAAACAGAGACAGAGACGGACCAATCGATCAATCAATCGATCGATCTATAGATACTAGACCATACCTGTCGGGGGATACGAGCATCCAACGCGCGCATCATGGTCCGCTTGTGGCAACACCGGAGCTTGTTTCACGCACATGATTTGACAACATGGGAGCCAGCGAACACAAAAACGCTAATAAACAGCTGACATTTGGGGAAAGAGTTTGGGGCTTCGGTGTTCCGTGCACATGGTAATGGTCAATGGATGTGTGCAAATGCAGATCAATTGCTCCAGCCACAGAGGAGAACGGGGCAAAAGAGATTTTGGGCACAGACGCACACACAGACGCACAGAAGGATGATAGATATATAAATAAGGATCTATAGATCAATGTGATTTGATGAATTTCACAGAGCTATTACTGCTTTTGGGATTCCAGACAGCCTCTATTTAAGCCTTACTACAGCTCCTATTGTAAGTCAAGAAGTAAGGCTGAGGAGGTGCTTAAATGGAATTGCCCTGCTGGATGACCTTGATGCATACTTAATGGAGGCACACTCCAAGGATGTGACCAGAGGGGACATAAGGTAAAGTGCTAGAAGCTTAAACGTAGAGCTACTCAGCTGGCACTGCGGAGGCACAGGACTGAGATGAAGTTTCCCTAGAGTTCACACATGGGTCGGACGCTATTAGTTTATATCTCGGCATTTCTTTCGATCGGTTTCAAATGCCGAAAGAACATTTTCAAAGCCAGTTCTGCAATTGTAAATGTGTTGTCCTGATGCAGTATACTTGTCCCCTCTTTTTAATGTAGCGAACGTGGCAGTCCTGTAGCAGTTAAGCCTACCATTTAGGAATCATTTGTAAATGCAATTTGATCTGGGGCTGCTGGAGTCTCGGCACATGCTTAATGGGCTCAGATAAGCCACAACCACAACCATGAGGGATGTCGCCTAAACCGACAGCAATTTGAGCTAAGCCACCAAGCAATATCAATCCTGCAGAGTCAGACGGCTCTAGCCAACACATCAATAACACAAGATAATGACACGTTTAGGAAGGGTAGTAGCAATGAGGGGCATGAAAGGGGAACGCCCCCACAAAGACCCTCCAGCTCATAACAAACTATGTTGTTCGACCACACTCCTCCTAATCAGTCAAACCAGACTCTTGGCCAATTAGCAAAAGTCTCTGCTAATCTTTCTGATAGATGCTATAGCTAAATTCAGGCCACCCATGGGATCTCGAAGGGGACGGCCCTTAGCACTTCCACATGATAATGGTCAGAGATTAGACCCGATTGATAAAGGTCCTTATCATACGACCTGATTGGGACTCGGATGAACTCCTCCAATGATTCCCTTCTTGAAGGATGTGATTAAACCCTCGGCCCATTGTCTTGATTCATTAGCTGCACAACCGCGCTTTGCCAACCATGATCAATTACACGACCACCACTCCTTAGTAAACACTGTCACGTAGCTCTGTCACTCCGTAAGTGGCTGCCCCGGAGAACGGTGCCACTGCATGTGCATGTGTGCGTCCACGTGTGTGAGAGGTATTACCACACTGTCATTAGAGCCGCCTTAATGGACGTCTCAACAGCAACAGCACTGGAATGGGACAGGCACTTAGTGTCTACACTGGGAGCGGAAGAGTGTTTGTGTGTGTGTGTGTGTGTGTGTGAGAGAGAGAGAGAGAGAGAGAGAGAGAGAGAGAGAGAGAGAGAGAGAGAGAGAGAGAGAGAGAGAGAGAGAGAGAGAGAGAGAGAGAGAGAGAGAGAGAGAGAGAGAGAGAGAGAGAGAGAGAGAGAGAGAGAGAGAGAGAGAGAGACATGATTTTATCTTGATGAAAATCTGCAAATAGTGTTGTGAAATTTCACTGAAATGGAAATGTGTGTGTGTGTGTGTGTGTGTGTGTGTGTGTGTGTGTGTGTGTGTGTGTGTGTGTGTGAGAGAGAGAGAGAGAGAGAGAGAGAGAGAGAGAGAGAGAGAGAGAGGGAGAGAGAGAGAGGGAGAGATATATGTCATGAGACATGTCTCATGATTTTATCTTGATGAAAATCTGCAAATAGTGTTTGTGAAATGTCCATAACAATCATGGTGACGCTATACCAGACTAACCTACAGTATAAATAACTCTTCAACCGTGAGGACCGTTAGACCAACATTACATTTGGGTGTAAGGAGCAGTACGGCCTCTATAAGGGCTGCTAGCAGAGCTTTTAGACTCTTAAGGGTCTTTACACACTGGGAATGTTTATTTCCTGTGATTAATTCACAGGGATTTAAACTGTTGGTTTGTGTTATGAGTCTATACAGAACATGGATATTACACAGTGATAAAGCAACGTAATTATTTTAAAAACAAAGTCGATTTTCTTTCACCGCAAATAAAAGCATCAACCTGTATGGATGAGGCAACAATTATTAGTGTGATGTGAAATATGTGAAATGTTTTAGTTAACACGTGTCGTAATCAAGTGAGTTGATTCACTGAGTGATGTTGCATTCCCAACAGCTGCATTAGCCTGGGTCCCCTGACTCTCATTACATGTTATCAGGCAATAATTAAGTATTACTTCACGGTGGCTATTGTACCACAACATCATTTTAATTTGACAGGCCAGAAGGTTTGGTCCTGTATTTTCAGCACCAAGAGAAACTTTAAGAGTTTTAGCTTTGATATTTTAGATTATAATTGTATTTAATGGGTTATTATTATTATTATTACATTTATAGCGTTTTGTGTCCACGTGCCATAGTCCCTATGCCCTGTGGACAGGGCCAATTTCTGGGTTCCACTGTACAGTCTGTCGGGGCGTGAAAATTCACCTGGGGGACTCTAAATGTCCTCTTGGCCCCCCTCTGCGTGTGGACACCACTTGTTCGCCCATCAGTCCCACGGATGATTTTTGTTTCCTTTTTGAGTGGTGCCGAAGGCAACCACTCCTATATCTGGCTTTGTCTGTGTGTCCGTATGTATGTATGTATGTATGTATGTATGTCCGTGTGTCCACCAAGCTAACATTGGTCAAGCATCACGTGACACGTGACAATATGTTGAAAGGGTGTGCTTTGATTGGCTAGCGAGACGCATGACGAAATGTACATGTTTCAAAGTGACATCAGTGCCATCAGCCAAGCTAACATTGGACATGTTAGCTTGGCTGATTGAACATGTTAGCCAAGCTAAGCAAGGCACCACTCACTTCACACAGGGTGTGATTTTTTTGTATTTAGGGTCCTTTTCTGCAGTTCAAGCATAATTCCACAGGGTGGCAGGCTATTTTCCAAAACTATTGGAAGTGGACATGTGTACACAGCCAGCATCTTTCCACTCAAACAGAGAGCGTCTCCTTTCAAACCCCAATGGTTCTAATCAGCCCCCCGCCCACAGGAGTAGCCCAATTCTCTCACAACTTGCTACAAAAATCCCTCATGAAAAACTATATAATCTACTACATTTCATTTTCCACCTTCACATGTGTCTCCTTCTCTAATAATCAAAAAGTGCTATATATTTCATCTCGCAATCTACTTCCGGATGGTTCGTTTTGCACCTTCTCTTGCCACATCGGTCACGGGAAAGAAATAAGCACTGCCGTGGTCTATGGAAACGACGAGCCCAAAAGTGCACCCAAATAAGCCCACAATCGCTTATACAAACAGTCAGACCTGGCAACGCAGCCTACGCCAATCATGCGTGAGAGATCTACAAGCTATGGGGCAGAGACGCCACCGTATCTTAGCAACAACTACAGCGCTCACTCTCATTGGTCGTGTCACGCTAAGAGCAGTCTCCAGACAATGGCATCTCAGAGAGCTTGCTGTAGTGTTTATATATCTATGGCTGTAGCCATCACAGTCTAGCCTGGGTGTCAGCCTGCTTCGCTGCTTTCGGCGGACTTTTTTTCTCTCTCCAGAGACAAAAAAAAATCCACCGAACGTAGCGCAGCAGGCTGGCACCCAGGCTAATCACAGTCAGTCGCAGCGACGACGGACAGGGCGCTGTGATAGCTGCCATGTCGCTAACGCTAACGTGGTTGTCATGCCTGCAGCGGCTGTGCAATCACTTTGTCAACAATGCACGTTCGTGTGGTGAATGTCAATATTGCTGCTCAGTTAGTCCATTGTAGATGGTGTATGTTTGTGTGTGTCTTCTGGAGAGCTATGTAGCTCCACAGCAACTACAGTAACTAACGTAATGGCAGGACCGCCCCGTGCTACGCATGTTAGGCTGCATTATGGTCATGTAGTAAATTCAGATAATTTCGCTCAGATTTGAGCAGTGCTTATCAACCCTTTCAGCCCGCCCCCCCCCCCCCCCCCCCCCCAAAAAAAAACGCACTTGATCTGGGGACCCCCCCATTCTGTTTGAGTCCGTTCCACAAGTAAATATTGTGAAAATAGCCGATCTACAAGTTCGCAACGCCTCACGTTGAGAGGCTTTGTAAGCTTGTAGATCGGCTATTTTCTACATGACTGCCTCTTTCTTAGATTATTTGACAATGTGGCCCATGTTTTTATAGTATAGTTTGTTGACTACTTTTGTTGCAGAAATGGTAATTTCCTTTACTTTCGTTTTTTTATTGTCTCCGCCAGGCCGAAAGGCATGGCGCAAGACTATGTTTCACCCCCTGTCCGTCCGTCTGTGATAGCTAATCTCTCACATCGTTGACTTGCTCGCAGCGAAACTGTGCACACACACTCCCTGGATGCCAATTCAGAACCTCTGCCCTATTTCTTTCACATGGCCCTGTTACAGTGCCACCAGGAGGCCGCTTTTTCCTAAACACATTTTCTCACAGTACTCCTACATATTTTGCCCAAACATCACGCAAATCGGTACACAGTATCTCCACAGTCATTAAAAAAAAGGCTCTTTCAGATTTTTCATATTCCATCCTGATTGGCTAAAATGGCTTCCAAAGTCTGCAGGACTGCTCCGTTTGGACCAAAATGCCTCACATTATGAACACAGCATGCACTTTCCGTGCAACTTTGCACCCACATTCCCACTATGCCGAGGAAGAAATTCCACTTCAGATTTCTCTAATCAGCCTCATGGTGGCGCTATAACAGCCCGATGTGGACAGTCAGTGAGAGCTGGATAAACGAGGTAAAATGTGTCAAAAGGACTCTGTACGGCTGTCGATACATGAACACATGACGTCGGTCGGAGAGGAGATATTGTGTCTTTTGGACAAACAGCAGCGTGGTGCTGATGTTTGTTGTGTGAAGCAGCTTCATGTCAGAGTGTTTGTGTTGGAGCGCCTCAGTGCGGCTGCAGAGTTCATGTGCAACCTCTTCCAGAGAGAGACAGAGACACTAGAAACTCTGCTGGAGAAAAAAAAAACTGCTGGGCATTGACTTTCATATGGACATTGATCTACACACTGCAGGTATATCTGCTACACACACAACATCAAACTAAACACTACAGGTATGATGCAGCGTTTGCATTCCAGCCAGCATGCCAGCGTAGTTCCCATATGGTTTCAAGGTGGGCTAAACCATATGGACCCCATGTCAGCAATGTCAGCGGCATCCACTTCAGTCCCAACTGCGATGCCCATGCAGGCTATAAGTAGCTTCTACCTGGCCCTTAGGTGGGCCCCAACTAGCCATGTTTATGTGGGACCAAGGCGGGTCCTAACTGGGTTTGCCCATGCAGGCTTTAACTGGGTTCTACCTGGGCCCTAGGTGTACCCTAACCAACCAGAGTGCAGTGCCCATCGCTCCAATTGTTGTGACGTCAGGGCTCTCAATACTGCACATTGGTGGAGGAGGAGGGGCCGCAGGGCGACCGCACACATCACTGAACCAATGGTAGCCCACGGATGTTTCCTCTGGGATTTACAATCTGCCCCTCTATGCCACATATCATCCGCACTACAGGGTCTTCACTGACCGAGCCACGGCCCCACTGGCCCTCATGACGCTACGCCACTTATATGAGTTGCCAAGTGGCCGCGGGCGCTACGTGGGCGTGGCCGCGGGCTAGACGCGAGCCCCCGCGTAGCGGGGGCGAGCTTCTAGTTAACTCAATGGAAAATGTACTCTGTGTACACCGTGTACAGAGGGTTTCTAAAGGGGTCCATGGCTGGTTCCCAAAGTGTGGTTCGGGGACACTATAGCCTAGACATGTTCATGTAAAACTATTGGCCGTGGACACAAACTTGTGTACACAGTGGTTGATCTCAAGTTCAAAGGGGCTACAGGGCTGACAAGAGCCTAGTACAGTCATCTAACTACCCCCATACCCTAGGCTATTCTCCCACTGGGCTGGACTTGGGTGTGCTGGAATGTGCTGGGCTGTGCTGGGCTCTGGTGGGCTGTAATGGGCTCTGGTGGGCTGTGCTGGGCTCTGTTAGGTTGTACGGGGCAGTACTATAGCCTAGAAATGTTCATGTAAAAATATTGCCGGTGGACACAAACCCATGTAAAACTATTGCCCGTGGACACAGTGGTTAATCTCAAGTGCAAAGGGGCTACAGGGCTGACAAGAGCCTCGTACAGCCTAATAGAGCCTATTAGAGTCTAGTAAGACCTAGAACATTCTAGTCTAGCCTATTCCAGCTGGACCCAGCCCTGTATAGCCTATTACAGTCATTTAACTGCCCTCATACCCTAGGCTATTCTCCCAGTGGGCTGGACTTTGTGTGCTGGAATGTGCCGGACTGCTGGGCTCTGGTGGGCTTTAATGGGCTCTGGTGGGCTCTGCTGGGCTCTGTTAGGTTGTACAGGGCTGTACTATACTATAGCCTAGAAATGTTCATGTAAAACTATTGCCGGTGGACATAAACCCATGTAAAACTATTGCCCGTGGACACAGTGGTTAATCTCAAGTGCAAAGGGGCTACAGGGCTGACAAGAGCCTAGTACAGCCTAATAGAACCTATTAGAGTCTAGTAAGGCCTACAACATTCTAGTCTAGCCTATTCCAGCTGGACCCAGCCCTGTATAGCCTATTACACTCATTTAACTACCCCCATACCCTAGGCTATTCTCTCAGTGGGCTGGACTTTGTGTGCTGGAATGTGCCGGATTGCTGGTCTCTGGTGGGCTATAATGGGCTATAATGGGCTCTGGTGGGCTATAATGGGCTCTGATGGGCTGTGCTGGGCTCTGTTAGGTTGTACGGGGCAGTACTATACTATAGCCTAGAAATGTTCATGTAAAACTATTGCCGGTGGACACAAACCCATGTAAAACTATTGCCCGTGGACACAGTGGTTAATCTCAAGTGCAAAGGGGCTACAGGGCTGACAAGAGCCTAGTACAGCCTAAAAAAGCCTATTAGAGTCTAGCAAGACCTAGAACATTCTAGTCTAGCCTATTCCAGCTGGACCCAGCCCTGTATAGCCTATTACAGTCATTTAACTACCCCCATACCCTAGGCTATTCTCCCAGTGGGCTGGACTTTGTGTGCTGGAATGTGCCGGACTGCTGGGCTCTGGTGGGCTATAATGGGCTCTGGTAGGCTGTGCTGGGCTCTGTTAGGTTGTACGGGGCAGTACTATACTATAGCCTAGAAATGTTCATGTAAAACTATTGCCGGTGGACACAAACCCATGTAAAACTATTGCCCGTGGACACAGTGGTTAATCTCAAGTGCAAAGGGGCTACAGGGCTGACAAGAGCCTAGTATAGCCTAATAGAGCCTATTAGAGTCTATTAAGGCCTAGAACATTCTAGTCTAGCCTATTCCAGCTGGACCCAGCCCTGTATAGCCTATTACAGTCATTTAACTACCCCCATACCCTAGGCTATTCTCCCAGTGGGCTGGACTTTGTGTGCTGGAATGTGCCAGACTGCTGGGCTCTGGTGGGCTATAATGAGCTCTGGTGGACTGTGCTGGGCTCTATTAGGTTGTACGGGGCAGTACTATACTATAGCCTAGAAATGTTCTTGTAAAACTATTGCCGGTGGACACAAACCCATGTAAAACTATTGCCCGTGGACACAGTGGTTAATCTCAAGTGCAAAGGGGCTACAGGGCTGACAAGAGCCTAGTACAGCCTAATAGAGCCTATTAGAGTCTAGTAAGGCCTAGAACATTCTAGTCTAGCCTATTCCAGCTGGACCCAGCCCTGTATAGCCTATTACAGTCATTTAACTACCCCCATACCCTAGGCTATTGTCCCAGTGGGCTGGACTTTGTGTGCTGGAATGTGCCGGACTGCTGGGCTCTGGTGGGCTATAATGGGCTATAATGGGCTCTGGTGGGCTTTGCTGGGCTCTTTTAGGTTGTACGGGGCAGTACTATACTATAGCCTAGAAATATTCATATAAAACTATTGCCGGTGGACACAAACCCATGTAAAACTATTGCCCGTGGACACAGTGGTTAATCTCAAGTACAAAGGGGCTACAGGGCTGACAAGAGCCTAGTACAACCTAATAGAGCCTATTAGAGTCTAGTAAGACCTAGAACATTCTAGTCTAGCCTATTCCAGCTGGACCCAGCCCTGTATAGCTATTACAGTCATTTAACTGCCCTCATACCCTAGGCTATTCTCCCAGTGGGCTGGACTTTGTGTGCTGGAACGTGCCAGACTGCTGGGCTCTGTGGGCTATAATGGGCTATAATGGGCTCTGGTGGAATGTGCTGGGATCTGTTAGGTTGTACGGGGCAGTACTATACTATAGCCTAGAAATGTTCATGTAAAACTATTGCCGGTGGACACAAACTAAAAATGGCTTCCAAAGTTTGCAGGAGTGCTCCGTTCTGAACAAAATGCCTCAAATCCTCCTCAAAACACAGCATGCAATTCCCGTGTGCACACATACAGTATGTCCACTATGCCGAGGAAGAAATGCCACTTGAATATTTTAGAATCAGCCTCATGGTGGCGCTATAACAGGCCGATTCGTGTTTTTACGTATAACTGCACCAATCTGTGTAAAACTTTGTATCCACACTCCCTAGAGGTCAAGGAAAAACCTTTGCCCTGCATTTTTAACAACTGCCTTTTATAGCAATTATAGCAAATTTCAAGCAAATCGGTACACATGATCTCTATAGTCATGTGATCAAGACGGATGTGTTTGATTTTTCATATTCCATCCTGATTGGCTAAGATTGACATTTAAAGTTTGCAGTAATGGCTTGTTTTGAACAAAATTCCGCAAATCATGAACGCAGCGTCCTATTGCGGTCAAACTTTGCACGCACATTCACACTGAGAGAGACTGACTGTTGAGGAACAAATGCCACCCTTTTAACATTGGCCTGTTATAGCGCCACCAGCAGGTCTAATTTAGCAAACCAATTTTTTTTAACAGAATGCCTCAAATCATGAATGCAGTGTCCAATTGCCGTGCCAGGCCTAAGAAGAAATGGCACCCTTTTCACATTGGCCTATTATAGCACCACCAGGAGGCCACAATAACCTACCTGACCTGGCGGAGACTTGTGCTCCGAATTATTGTGATGCTATTAACTACTTTTGCTGGGGACCCCCTCGATATTGGCAAAGTTACCAGACCACTATAAATAATAAAGTCTGAACACAGATCCACGTATACATAATCATGATATTTAAAAACCTAGTGTGAGTACATTTCATAAGAATTTATTCTGAATATTGTAAATATTTGTGAATAATGCTGTGTTCAATATATCTTTTTTTTTTAAAGAAGTAAATGATAAAGTCTCTTCTCTTCTTATTTTTTGACATTTACCTGATGCTCTAGTCATGTAATTTAGTTCTGTAAGTTGTTAAAATGTAAGTTGTTCTGTGATCGGCTCTTTGTAGTTTGTACTATACAAGGTGTATGACCTGAGAGACAAATAAACATTTTCGTGTATATATAAGATTTAATGTGTTTTGTATCTATGGGATGTAATTTTCTTACACTTGTATGATTGTATTGTGTGCACCGTGATACAATTGTGTGTGTGTGTGTGTGTGTGTGTGTGTGTGTGTGTGTGTGTGTGTGTGTGTGTGTGTGTGTGTGTGTGTGTGTGTGTGTGTGTCTGTGTGTGTCTGTGTGTGTGTGTGTGTGTGTGTGTGTGTGTGTGTGTGTGTGTGTGTGTGTGTGAGATCCATTATTTGCATGTCTACTGGTCATAATGCATGCAGGGCATGTGAAGTGATCTGTCAGGTGACCTGGCCCGGTGGATATTTGAGTGTGTGTGTGTGTGTGTGTGTGTGTGTGTGTGTGTGTGTGTGTGTGTGTGTGTGTGTGTGTGTGTGTGTGTGTGTGTGTGTGTGTGTGTGTGTTACACAAGTAAACATTATGAGGAAAGTCAGGATATTGTTGAGAGATCACAAGGACATGAGATCATAAGGACAAAAAAAAAAGCACTTTTACATCTTTTGTTTTCTTTTTTATTTAACTCGAATTCTTCCTTTAATATTATTACAAAGTCAATACTACAAACACTTTATAGATGAAATAATATGAATTGGCCTAATCTATTTCATCATACAGTTTGGGAATTCATGTTAACAATGCAAGTATATCATTTGACAACACAATAGAGCCAGTCATTTTACAACACAATAGAGCGAACGGAAGCGTCTTAATAACTTATAAGACATACCTTTCCTCTGGTAGTCAGTTGTGCTGAGAGCATCATACAGTAGTATCATACTCGTACAGGATACTGTACCAGTATCCCCAAAATATGTACATGGTATAGGCCTATTGATGCTATTGGCGCATTATCAAATGTATGCGAATGTATGGTGACTTTACAGCCCACGTTGTGGAAATGCTGTCAAAAACGCCCTGTGCTACAAAACAACAACTGCAGTTTATCCTGATTATATTGTCTTTGTGTCTTATATCCAGAACTGTAACCTTTCAGGATTCAAATAAAAAAATAGCAAAATTAGCAGATTGACAAGTTAAAAGCTTGTAGATCTGCTATTTTTGATACGTTTGTGTGACGCTGTAGTATGATCAAGTAGGGCGTTAATTTATGAAAAAACACAAAAAGTTAAAATATGGAGTTTCTGCCCGACAACAACGATAATTATGTAAAGTTATGTTAGGCAAATTAAGAGGCAACCAATCAGCCCACCTGTTGGATACCTCTCTACTAGTGAGTCGGTGAGTCACTATGATCGGATTGACCCTGGAAAAAACCCAACTGATCCAACCATCACTTTCTTTATCGCAGTTTCAATTGAGATATTAAGTTATAAATGCTTCTGTAAAGCAGTGGTTGCCAAACCTTTCCAGCTTGAAAAGCTCCCCGGGACTCAATCATACAAAAATGCATTCTGAATTAACCACTTTAAAGGGGAATACCACTCATTTTCAACATTGACTGGATAATTGCTTGAGGTCATGTGATCAGTGTACTTTTGGCTGAGGGGGCGGAGCCAAAAGTACACCCTGCGTATGTCACTGATGACATGACCTCAATCAATTATCCATTTCTAGGCAACACAGAAGGGAGGGGGGGATTTTTTTCTTATTTCCACACAACAGCTCTAGGGTGTATTAAAGACATAGTTCAATGTTGAAAATGAGTGGTATTCCGTATTCCCCTTTAAGTTAATGCTTCAGATACAATTAAACAGCAAAGACCTCATCTGAACTTTTAAATTATTAATTTTGCCTTGATTTTCCAGGTGGAGAACAGGCAAGAGTGCACAGCCTAAAGATGGAAAGATTGGCATTAGAAAAAACACTTGACACGTGAACGCAGGTGGAGACAGTGGAATTAGTGTGAGCAAAGGAAACATCATTGGAGGAAGGTAGACAATGACTGACATGATCAGGCTGTTGACAATGATCTGATGAGCCCTCTTCTTCTGGGGATCTAGGTCTCTTCCACCGGGGTCAGATCTCTTCAGAGCGCAGAGGATGGAGAAGTCACAGAAAGCAATAGTGGGGAGAGCAACGACGTACGGCCATGAAAACACAGGACCGTTGGACACATACTCGAAATAAATACTAAATAGAGCCCCATAAGTCAGTGTGATGAGCCAGACGATAGACGCAGCCACGACCCGGGGAATTAGACTCTTCCTGGCCCTGTAGACGAGCGGGTGAACCACAGCTACGTAGCAGTCCAGGCAAATGCAGGTCATGAGGAGAGGCTGTGCGGTGAGGACCAGTGCATAAACATAAGCAATAATATAATGAAACGTCACGCTGAGCATCATGAAAAAATTAATGATGGCGGGTGGCTGAAACACAAAGAAGACGAGGTCCATGAGAGTGATGTTTAGCATGAAGACGTCATTGGGGGTAAAGGGGGCTCCGTTCCTGTGTCTCTTAAATTGCTCCCAAATGACAGCGACACAGGCGGGAAAGCCAAATAAATAAATGACGGCAACGAAAGATGCCCAGATGATGGGGCCCTCCATGTAGCCCAGCCCCAGACACCAATTAAAATCAGTGGAGTTTGTGGTTATATTTGGAGACAAAAGATGCCGATGAGGAAACATTGCCCAACCCGGATGAGACGATGATGACGATGATGATGACGATGAGGAAACTCAGGATGTTGGTGAACATGAGATGACAAGAAGCACTACAAAAGAAAAGTGATTTAAGCATATTTGTACATTTTTCGTCATTTAATTTAATTACAAAAATTAACAACAAACTATAAATAATAAATAATACAACACACAATTGACAGATTCAAATACTATGAATATTCTTCTTATCACATAGTCTTAGTTCCTAAACTCTTAACATTGCAAGTGTATTGTATGACAACACAGTAGAGGTAGTGGAAGAGGATTAAAGGATTAAAGACATACCTTTCCTCAGGTTGGGCGATATGTGTGATGAGAGCACGGACCCTTCACGTCCCAAACATAAATACAGTCAGTGACGCACGATCACATTTATGTAAATTCATGCAGATTTTGCAGCCCATATTGTTGTGGAAATGGTGTCACAAAACCCTGTACAGAAGATAAATGGTATAGGTGCTGTTTATCCTGATTGATGGTTTGTGTACACGAACAGGGAGGCCCTTTTTGTGAAGGTATGTGGTTTGTTGGTGGGTTGGAAGCAGATATCCACAGGGTGAGATATGTCGGCGCAGTAATAACACCTGTCAGTAATAGAGCTGTTTACCTGTCCAATTTTAACCCATTAAGACCTGAGGTCGATTCTACAAATGCCTTCTAAATCAGTAGTTCTCAAACCTTTTTGGGTCAGGGACCCCCACATTATATTTGGCCACGGACCCCTCCATCTGAAAATGTTTTGTGCCAGGGACCTCCAGAAGCAAAGATTTGAGTTAAACATTTTCCCATAAGTGTAAAGTTGTGTAAAAAATAAATAAATCTAACCTATTTAAAAAAAAAAAAAGATATATAAGCTCGCACAAAGTGACGCAGTGTGAGCTTGTATATCTGCTATTTTTGAATAGCCAACACTAAAATCTAAAATGACACAGTTTTAATGGGTTAAAAAACTGTATGTCATGGTGATTGGATTTGGATTGACCATGAAAAAAGGGCAGATACCCAGAAACAGAACAGCCTTCATTTCCTTTATTGGACAAAAAAGACATACAGTGTACCACAAGGCTACAGATTATGGAAAACAACAAAATGTTAGCACACAGTAATTATGCAGACAACTCACACGTTTTCATAATCACCTGTTCCAATACAAGCAGAGAAAGGGCTGAACAAATCAATGATGTGTTCAGTTAAACAAAGAGGTAGACTAGCTTGTGTTTCCCACTATGTTAAACTGTTACAACATTTTACATGTACATTTTAGTTAAAAAACACATATTTGAGCTGTTAAAGAGACATTTCTTGTAAAGTTCTCTCTCCTCACTTTGGCAAAAAAACACAATAATTTATATTCTCTCAGAAGTTATATAAATACACACAGTGTATGTAGACAGCAGTCAAATTCATGACTGATGTCAACGGCAAAGACATCTTGCAAATGTCCACAGCAAAAACAAACTAAAAAACAACAATGTCATGTCATTCAATACCAGACCATATCAGCAACCACTCAGGAGCACATTTAAATATGTGCAGCTGGAAGAGACAAACCAACACAGCACATGCTTTGAACTGATTATGCAAAGAGGGCCCTTTGTGCGCTTTACTTTTAACTAGGCATAGTTTTGTTTCTGTTAAATGTTTCTGATAAATTCTCTTTATTATCCTCCCCGCCAGAAGGCGGGGAGGATAGATTATTTGCCTTCCTTGAAACATGTGAGATTAAAAAGAAGTTTGCTGGGCCACTCCGGTGGCTCACCTGGTAAGAGTGCATACCACAATATTGTCCTTCCTGCAGCTAGCCTGGGTTCAAAACCCGCCCAAAGGTGCTTTGTTGCATGTAATCCCCAGTCCCAGTCCCCCTCTCTCTCTTTAGTCTCTTGTGAAAATATTAGATATTATATTTCCATTTTGACAATGTTTGACAGATCTCTTGATACAATCGGTAATGTTACTGTACGTAACATACAATAGTTGTGATTAAAGAATGGCTGAAAAGTGTCCAAAGTTAAGTCCATTATGGAAGATAAACGTAATTGGGACACATTATCTACATTGTCATTCCCTTTTTGTGAATACGTTTGCCTTGCTCTCAAATGCTTCCCATTTCATATTTCCCACTTTAAAATACAAATTCCTTATCATTCTTTCACTTCCTGACAGTCAATATCTAAATTAATGTGCTTTGTCCCTCATTTATTTGTGGCTATTATCATGCTTCCTGCAAGATAATTCAAGAGTGGATAATTGGCTTACTTAATTAAAGTTTTCAATTACAGAGTGAGAACGTCTTAATCAAAATCCAATACTGGGAAGGTAATTTCTTAAAATATATATATATATATGTAATACACATACTATGCACAAACAACAGTTGCTGCACCTAAGGGGCCTGCCCATTGGTCTGACGGCCCGTTATTCAGAAGTCACAATAGTTCGAAACATGTTACAGTAGCTTAGTGTGAGGTTAGGGTTAAGGTTGGGGGTTAGGGTAATGTGTGCCATCTGACCAATTGTATTTCTGAATAACGGAAGATTTCAGGGACACGCGTCCTCTTGGCCAGGTAACATTCATGTTGAAGCCCACGTCAAGCCAAGAGTAAGGACAGATGCTGGAATTCATCCCATCTGAGGCTTTGGGCTACAGAACCCCAAGGAGATTTTAAGCTCTTTCTGCACTCAGAAAGACACAGCTGAAAAACATATGATAAAGAGGTAGGGGCTGAGAGAACTTCTGTTAATCTCATAATTTAATAATAGATTTAACTCTCATACCATGTTTCTGTGTACATGCTGTACCATACTTTGTTACATAAAGCAGCTGACAGAAGACATTTTGAACGCTGCAAGTTCATTTCTGTCCCATTTTTTTGGTGGCTAAATATTTTTTTCTGCCAAGGGAAGAAACATGCCTTTGACATGCTTGTCACGTGGTCCTACCAGCTTTTATTCAGAGAAAATATGGGTCTCTTTCTTTACTCATGTACTCATGAACCTGCTGTAATAAACTATTAAAGGAGTAAGTGTGGCAATTGTTTTCCCCTGTTAACCACATTTAGTGAGCCTTGTGACAGGTTCAAAGCAGCCAGGGGAAAAGCTTATGCCCATTGCCACTCTTAAAGTGGTAGCATTGGCAAGATTCTTTGCATATTTTTTACACTGAGCGCTTTTATGGTCCCACTAGTCCCTTTAATCAGAGTTAACACCGTTTGGAACCAAATGAGAGGGCAGCACGCACGCACGCACGCACGCACGCACACACACACACACACACACACACACACACACACACACACACACACACACACACACACACACACACACACACACACACACACACACACACACACACACACACACACACACACACACACACACACACACACACAAATGCAAATTCAGGCACAGGTGAACACATGCACATGCCGCAGTAACAAAAAAAGTTGTGTACAATAACAGGGCCATAAAATCTCGCTCTCTCTCCCTCTCTTTCTCTCTCTCTCTCTTTCTCTCTGGACAGAGTGATAGAGGGCGGTGCAGCCAGTGATCAATATGTTTGTACTATAAATAGCCAGTAGCGCAGTGTGGTGCTAAGGAGGAGGGATGCAGGGGTAATATATTTGATGAGGGGAAACCCAGTGGTGCTCAGCATGGAAATGCTGCTGTGCATTGAACGTGCTTAGCTGGCGACTGGAATATTAAAGCCATTTGTTACCAGGCCAATGCTTTGAAATGCTGCTTGAAATACAGCATTGCCACACCGCATACGTCACACACTGCATGTACAGTATCGAGGGTAGAATGGAAATAATTTTTCATTTTCGATGTGTACTTTACAAAAGGACTCCATGTGGCCTAACGTGAAAGCTGTAGACACAGCATGATGAATAGCAATGGCAGCATTATTACTGTATTGAAATGCAATACAATATCAACCAAGCCTGCATTTTCTGCATGCTTAGTTTTAGTTTAGATGTTATTAGTTTTCGTTTGAGAGGGGGGGGGTGGGTCCCCAGACCCCACTTTGAGAACCACTGCTGTATTGTAGTGCTGGAATGCTGGACAGAAACATGTCATGTCATGATGTGCAAATGTTTGTGTATTTACAGGATCACTAGTAAAGCTTCAAAATCATCACAAAATACAGTTTGTGTGTGGTAATAAGTGACAATTCATAACCACCGTCAAAATGTTGCAGATGATTAGATGTTTCTTAGAGCTTAATTACTGCATCATTTAAAGTACAGCTGACATGTATCTGGCTCTAATACATAAGGGTATATACCATGGATGAGGATCAAAGAAAAAAGCATGCGCACACACACACACATTCATTGTACTTGGAGGAATGTGAGCACATTATATATTTGGGTCCCATGCTGCTGGCTTACCTCCATAACAGGGAATGAAAAATGCAGGGGTGGTGGGTGGCTGGGGGCTTCCATTTTTGTCCCATGCTGCATCGCAACCACAGGGAGAATGAGCAGTGGGGTGCCTACTAATACGCTGTTAAAAACAAGATATACTTCATAAACAAAACATCAGACTGAACGGATTGTGTGATGTGACTTTAGAACCGTTGGCGACTGCTCAATAAAACATTATTAGACTACTCCTTGTGGATTCAAAATGCAGTCGAGACAGTAAGATAAACAGGGGGGTTATAGAATCCAAAAATGTAATCTGCTTCTGATGCAGACTTTTCGAAAGTACTCCATCCATCAACTGATCTGCCTTCTCTTGACAGCTTTGGCAAGCGCCCCAAGACCTGTTACACTCGCTGAAGTGCAATACTACTCTTAAACACTGATGCTCCGTTACGACATCCAATGTGTTAGATGGATATTAATTTTTTATCTTGATTCCAGGCACACTCATTCACTTCATTTGGCATGTCCATTCCAAAATCATTCTGAAGTACAAAATAATAATAGCATGATCAATCCAAAATCCTCCTGAAATAAAGAATAGCATGTACATGCCAAAATACAGAAATAATAGCTTGGCTGAAGACAGTGATTGCACAGCAATTTGCGTGTGTGCGTGTGTGTGTGTGTGTGTGTGTGTGTGTGTGTGTGTGTGTGTGTGTGTGTGTGTGTGTGTGTGTGTGTGTGTGTGTGTGTGTGTGTGTGACTGACTGAATGACTACAGTCAGTTGTTAACATGCTTTCAGACAACTTTCAGCCGTTCAGAGTTTATAGTCCCTGACTCTAAGTTTGCCATTTAATCTTGTGGATCCAACACTTTGGTCCCAAGACACGATATCTCAAAAAACGACTGGCTGGATTGACATGGAACTTTCTGAGCACCTTCATGTTTCACCCAGCGGGTGACCCCATGGCCTTGTAGCCTTTTCAGCTATGTACTGCATTACATTTTTGCAATAATAATACCTCAAATGTTTATCCCTACAAGTGAGAGCGAGGCGCTGTATGGATGGCAATGTCAGCCGATGCAAGCCACTTTTTTTTTCCAGCTGGGTGCTGCCAACAGGGCTTTTTGACTCTGTAGGACCTTTGCGGAAACAGACAAACTGGTATGAAGCGTAGTCAACAGCGTGGCGGCAGGGGCATGGCGACAGATGTTTGGTTCAACAAATCAATGCTTTTCATTACCTTCAAAAGCGGTGTATTGTGCGCAGGGCAAGGGTGTTCTGGTAATTTTGTCATGGGAGAAAAGCCTTATACACGTGCACGTTCCACTCACGTCGCACGCACATGCACACGCGATCGATCGAACACACACACACACACACACACACACACACACACACACACACACACACACACACACACACACACACACACACACACACACACACACACACACACACACACACACACACACACGACTGACAGGGTCCACTTTGCTTCCTGAGTAGACCCATCTATAGGGCAGGAGGTCATGTTTTGTGTCTGTGTATACCTGCCTATGTATATGTATAACTCCATTAAATGGAATGACTCCAACACATTTGACATTACTTATTATCCATTTAACCAATTAACACCTTCTGTCACATCTCCATTCCCAGTCTTTATATACTCAAGTCTTAATTGCTTGGCCTGTGTTGCTGTCATTCTAGCGTGCTGCTCCTGCCGTATCAGTGCCATATCACCCTCAAGACAGGTAGCCTACACTGACTCACCCCAGGTTCTAACCCTATTCATACATGCATAATATTATACAGTATCCATCCATCCATCCATCCATATATATCTATCCATCCATAGATAGACCAATTGGTAAAGTTAGAAAGTGAAGAAATTATAGGTCATTGCAACAATGCCTAAGCTGTGATTAGATTTGCATTCATTTAATAACTTCTTTGATACTATTATTAGACGGATCAATGTAGATTTTGTCAACATTTTTGTGGATGGACGACTTTGAGTCAGCTAGCAAGTTCTCTATTGGATATGTTGTCAAATACCAGAGGGAAGTCAATAAAAAACACATTTATAACAAGAAAGGCATGATATGCTGCAGGGCTTTGATATGTATTGGAAGCAGGTATTCAGGATTCAAACATAGGCTTCATCAGAGCCTATAAGGAATTACAGCCTCTGTTGGCTGTCTCAGTAGGGTCTTCACGGGATCATTCCACATTGACAATTTGAGAGTTTGAAAATAACAACGACAGGGACTTTTCACATATCAACTGTGAAAGTTTCATAGGCCTCATTTATTATTAAATGTGTGTCTAAACTTTTTCCAAAGGCTACATTCTGATACCCCGAGGCTTCATGCATAATGCACAATGTATTCCTCTTTACTAAATTTGCCCAAAAATGTTAGACAGAATAAGTTCCCCAAATTATGATAGATCAGGTCAGTGTGGGCGTGCCTGCCTGCCTGCGTGTGTGCCTGTGTGCACCGTGCGTGCGTGCGTGCGTGCGTGCATGCACTGTGCCTGTTCTTTCAGCCTAAATCCTTTCTTCCAATCGATTGGGTCATGTTGCTTTGAATACCCCTCTGCTTTTATCTAATTCATCTTTCGGAAGTAAACTCCACTTGAGGATTTTCCTGGAAGACCCTCATTAAAACGATCATCCGTCAGATATCACTTTTGATACATCAGACGGTGAGGCCAAACTACAGGGATCACATGGCCGATCGTTGGAAAATAAGTGATGGCCCCATGTCTGGATGAAAAATCTAGACCCTGGTGTTGCTGGGTGGGTGGGACGGCCCTCTCTTCAGCGCTGACATTCATAATCAAACGCTGACATCTGTCATGGCTCCCTGAGGGGCCTTGTCTGTTGTGATTATGCTTCTGTTAAGGCGTACAATTACATAATAGAACATGCAGATGAGTCACACAGTGGCTTTTTTAGGACTCTTAGAACTGTGTTCTGGTGTACTCTCCTCTAGTCTCGTTTAAGGCACGCTCGTGCAAACTCACGAGAGAAGCCTATAAAATAATGCCCAACTACTGCAGCAAGACATGCTTTGCACAAGCATACCAGATGCAGAGGCTGATAAACAGATGAGGAGGTTGCATGGCTGGTCAAACAGGTTTTCATTGGCCGGGTTATTATTATAATTTTATGTAATTTCATTTAATTTAATTTCATTTTATTTACAACATTTGACTAGTGGGTTGTATATCGAACCATTGGCCATATACCAACTTAAACGTTTAAAGAACTAGTGCTAATGTCTTGTCGTCCAAACGTTAACCTGGCAACCTGTGTAAATGTCCGAACAGCATGATATGTTGTTGACAGACACCATGCTTCACCTTGCCATCCAGGACTGGGGGTGCCAGGTGTAAAGTTGTATTCTACAATTTTTCATGTGTTTGCCCCACTGGCTGCGCTGCCCGCAGCAATGTGTGACAGGGTATTTTTGTTTCTTTGCTTGCTTGTTTGTTTGTTTGTTTATTGATTGGCTGATTACTTGAGAGTGGATTGGTGGATTTTCATGACACTTGCCCAGAATGACCAGCTGGCTGGCCCGAATAAGTGACATAAGTTTTTGGTTTAAAAGCTCAAAGGATATGGTCAAAATGAAAAGATGTCTAAAATAAAAGTAAAGAAAGCGTAGACAAATAAAGAAAAAAGAAAAACACATATTCAATCTTGCTACAGACAATTTCACTTCCCTCAAACTGATTAAGGGAGAAGCCTCTGAAAAGAAGCAGTATTTGTGACATTTATCATAGCCCTATCCTCACTGGGCTGCTTGGCTTGACAGGTGAGAGGTGTTTATGCCGTGTAGCACATCAATCATTCAAATGGCATATAAGGACAGGCTGCTGACGGCTTAAGAACTTACAGACCGGCCATTTTACATTGTCTTGCTTGTCATGTAAGAGATATGCATGTATTTGTTTAGAGGGAGGTCACATACAGTAGCAGGTCCTCCAGGGGGATGGACACGTGTTGTGAAGGAGATGTTATGAAATAACTAAAACAGCCAAACAAAAAAAAACGGGAGCTTTGATCTATCCTACATAAAAAAAAAAGTGGTAAAAAAACTGGAGCTTTGATCTATACTATATCAAGTTGAAGTTGTGGCGGGCTCTGTCTGTAGCCAAATTCCAATTCTATTTCCAGCGTAACCCGGAAATTTGCTTCTCGAGGAGTCAAGAGCAAAGAGTGGCTGGTGGCGAATTAAAGAGGTGTGAAATGTGTATGTACAACTTACAGTCAACGATAGTCAATGAACAAAGATCTGTGTGCCCAAAGCATAAGTTTAGGCCACAAAGAACATGTTGACATGTTTATTGTAAAAGTTTATTGATGAAAGAATTAAGGGTAGGCTACTACTTTACGAGACAGTTTACCAAGAGCAATTTCACTTGGTGCGTTGGTCCATGTGTGAATGTGTGAGTGTAGGCATGTCAGTGATACTACAGATACTGATACTCGCTATACTGCATCTCTGAAAAACTGTGATCAAAGCTGTTAAAACAGTTCATTCATTCTGCAGTTTTTATTATCAGATAGTTGCATGTTCAGTCCTACAGACTTACAGGTTTGATGTATTTCATCATTTTTTTTAATTAAACATAGCCTATTTTCCCCCTGTTTTTATTATTTTATTTTTCTATTCACAAAATGCATCCTCGTCATAAACATTTGTGCATAATACACTTACACGTTCAATAAGGGTATGGATGATCTTTTATTTACACAATCCTACGGTTGTTGTGCAGGGACAAACATCAAACAGCTGAATCCCTGATTCAGCTTTTGGGGGTTTGGGGGGGCAAAGCTGTACACCAGGCCACTTGTGAGGTATACAGACAAGCAGATGGCACAAGACAGTCAGCTGGGGGGGACATGCCTGGTACGACCTTCCAAATTAAGCCAGACTCCGTCTCTGTCACCACTGGAGTGGACGCTTTTCACCCGGAGTAGCAGAAAATAGTAATCTGCAAGGAAGCTGCCAGACCTCCCTGCTCCGCAGCCCTCCCCATGTCCACTTGCAAGACTGTGTCAGCATGAGTATAGAGACCGAGAGGTATGTTACAGGAGGGTTGCAGTGCATAAACCCACCATTACAAAGATGAATTTACATCTGAGATCTGGCCTGAATGCTTGACCCATTCAGTGACGTGGTCCAGTGGCTCTGTTATGCTGTGGGGGGCATTTCCTTGGTATGGTTCTTTGGGTCCACTTGTCCCTTTAGACACATATTATGTATTCTCTGTCAGTGCTCCATCTGCTTGGAATGAGCTCCAGAAGTCCTTAAAAATCAGATCACTTCCATCTTAAGGTTTTCAGAGCAATGGTTTCAAATATTTTTGTTGCTTTATTTAATTATTTAATTAGGGTTTATCTGTTATAGTTCTTTGAGTATTTTAGTTTTTTTTTTGGGGGGGGGGGGGGGGGGGGGGGGTCGGTCTTCTGATTAATATATTTTGATGTTGCTGTATGTGAATGTCTATTCCTGTTGATTACTGTGTTCTGTGTCTCGGCTACATTGAAAATGAGGGCCTGCCCCTCAGCTGTTCTCCGAGCTGAAATGAAGGTTAAATGATGATTGCGAACGCGGAAGCGCCTCCGCCCCAAGTGGAGCATACTATGAAACCGTGCTTGGCTTGTGGCTCTGTGTGTGGCTCTGCGTGTGGCTCTGCGTGGGCTCTGTGTGCACTGCCTGTGTGCGACGGGCCTGCACTGCCTGTGTGCAGCCGCCAGAGTGCTCTACTGCCCCTACCACCCACTTCTCTACAATTGCTCATTCCTTTCGATTCTTCTTATTGTTATTTTCGAGCTGCGTTCGCTTCCCGCGTTCGCGCGTCTTACTTGTGATATGTACACCTTGAAACATTTTTATCCTGATATGGTTTCTTCCATGATGACAATGTCCCCATCCACAAGGCACGAGGTGTCACTGAATGGTTTGATGAGTGTGAAAATGATCTCAACGCAATTGAACACCTATGGGAGATTTTTGTTCCGATGTGTTGGACAGCACACCCCACCATCATCATCAAAACACAATATGAGGGAATATCTTTTGTCTTTGGAATATGTTGATAAGTATTTTAAACAAGTATTTCCTTTAATATCCACAGTCACACTGCATTGTCCAGCCACTATTGATTCTGTAAACAGGATTCTCTCACTGTGGCAGCTATTATCAACAATACATTTCTTTCTCAACCTGTGTAACAGATGGACACACCGTCCCCTGGAACAGCTGAGACAAAGGACAAGAGCCAAGAGTGCTAAAGACAATGCCAAGACCCCAGGAAATGACTCTGTCTGTTTCATTTTAAAACGCTGATATCTATATTCACAAGAGATACATAACAACATGGATGCTGACATGGCATGCAATAGAGGTTCATATAATCCCTTCATGCATCATTTTAAGTGGCACGTTGCTCAATACAGATGCCCTCTTTTGAGAAATCAATATAAAAACAGACTGAACAAAACAGAGGTTTGAGGTTTTAAAAACGGAAGATTCATCCAAACTAATAGCTACAGTGACAGTACACAGACACACCTGAGGTCTTTCCTACTTTTTCTTTTCTTTTCTTTTTCTGAATCGCTATCTTCCGTATTGTATTGTATTTTCTTTTGTATTTGGTGGATGGTAGCGTACTCAGTGAGGCTAGGTTCACAGCACCATATTAATGAAAAACTGAACCTGCACTAAAAGCCATTTATCAGGACATTGTGAGCTGGCCAACAGAGGGAATGGTGTGTGTGTGTGTGTGTGTGTGTGTGTGTGTGTGTGTGTGTGTGTGTGTGTGTGTGTGTGTGTGTGTGTGTGTGTGTGTGTGTGTGCGCGTGCGTGTGTGTGTTCGTGCGTGCATGCTTATTTGTGCGTCTGTAAGTGTGCGTGCGTGTGCGTGCGTGCGTGTGTGTGCGTGCGTGTGCATTTCAGCGTAAGTGTTGACTCATTCATCAGAAGGACACCAGAGGACAGACATGGGAACATGTGACTGGATGGAGGAGACATGTGGAAAAAGGGAAATAAATGAATGTGAATGAGCTTGAGGGAAAGGAAAGTACGGAAGAAGGGTGCTGGGAAATGAAAGGAGAGAGAAAGAGAGAGAGAGGCTGAGAGAGTCACATATTGATAACGCAATGTCAGTCTTTCTGTCTGTCTGTCTGTCTGTCTGATGTGCTTGGTTCTCCTCAGTGGAAGCAATTGCACATGGCCATTCATCATTAGCAAATGCCCACCGTGAGGAAGCCTGTTTTTCACTGTACTCAAATTCAAGATGTTTATTAGCGTTTTTATGTCAAAGAATGTCACCATGGTAACAGCCCCAAGAGCTACATTATGGGTTGGCCCCCCGAGCGATGGGATGAATGATCAAACTGTGCATGCGTCGAATCAGACCCACTCTGGTACTGTCCAGTACCAAGTTACAAACACATTGTTGTCTACGCCAGGCCGAAGGCATGGCGAGAGAGTATGTTTTACCCTCCGTCCGTCCGTGTGTGTGTCCGTGTGTTAGCAGCTAATCTCCGGCACCGTTGGCCCGGTTGCTCCGAAACTGTGCACACACACTCCCTGGATGCCAATTCAGAACCACTGACCCGATTGTTTTACATGGGCCTGTTATAGCGCCACCAGGAGGTCGATTTGTGCAAAACCCACTATAAGTGAGTTTTGGACACTGACCAATCCTGCACCGTGATTGGTCAATAGTCTACAACGCAGTCTACACCCCTAACCCTTCCACAGTCAATGCAAATCTATACTTTTGCAAAGTCAGCCAATCACATTACAGCTAGTGTCATCACCACTAGCTGTAATGTGATTGGCTGACTTTGCAAATTCAGGACTGTGATTGGCTAGCGAAACACATGACACATGTGCAGCCCTATGAATAGCAGTATGGACTTAAAAAAAAGTCAATTATCCTTTATTTTAAGTGAGTCATGTTGTGATGACCACACACCGCTCACTTCACGATGGGTGTGATTGCGAACGCAGCGGAAGGAGGCGCGCCTCCGCGCAAGTGGAGCCTACTATGAAACCGTGCTGTCTGTGTGTCTCTGTGTGTGTGCAGTATGTGTGCAGCCGTGCCCCCATGTGACTCACGCTCTCATTGGCTGCCCCCATGTGACTCACGCTCTCATTGCCTGCATGCACTACAGTGTGGCTGAAATTCGCCTGTGCCCCTGGGTGACTAATTACACTCCTCTGAGAAAAATATAGCGGCGACAGTCAAAGATAACACATCTACAAGCATCTACACGAGTTCATCTATTGGGATATCTAAGAATTCCATGTCATTTGTGCATATTTCAGGCCGGATGGCAAGTTGAAAACACCTTAGTTTGAGAACAGTACCACCCACTTCTCAACAACTGCTCATTCCTTTCTATTCTTCTTATTGTTATTGTCTCCGCCAGGCCGAAAGGCATGGCGAGAGAGTATGTTTTACCCTCCGTCCGTGTGTGTGTCCGTGTGTCCGTGTGTCCGTCCGTCCGTCCGTCCGTCCTGTCTGTGTGTTACCACCTAATCTACGGCACCGTTGGCCCGGTCGCTGCGAAACTGTGCAAACACACTCCCTGGATGCCAATTCAGAACCTCTACCACAAATTGTTCACATGGGCTTGTTATAGCACCACCAGGAGGCCGATTTGTGCAAAACCCATTTTTTCACATTACTCCTACAGTTTTTAACCAAACGTCATGCAAATCGGTACACAGTATCTCTATAGTCATGTGATCAACCCTGATCTGTCCGATTTCCCTTATTACATCCTCATTGGTTAAGGTTGCCATCCAAAGTTTGCAGGATTGGTCCGTTTTGAACAAACTGCCTCAAACCATGAACGCAGCTTGCGATTTCCGTGAAATTTCACACACACATTCCAATTAGGCCGAGGAAGAAATGCCACCCTTTTCACATTGGCCTGTTATAGCGCCACCAGCAGGTCTAATTTAGCAAAACACATTTTTGGAACAAAATGCCTCAAATCATGAATGCAGTGTCTGATTGCTGTGAAAGACCTAAGAATAAATGGCACCCTTTTCACATTGGCCTATTATAGCGCCACCAGGAGGCCAGAATAACGTACCTGACCTGGCGGAGACCTGTGCTCCGAGGAGCACTTTTTCTAGTTTTCCAGCTGCGTTCGCTTCCCGCGTTTGCACGTCTTACTTGTTTTTTTACATTAGTCCTACAGATTTTATCCAAACGTCATGCAAATCGGTACACAGTATCTCTATAGTCATGTGATCAACACGGATCTGTCCGATTTCCCATATTCCATCCTCATTACCTATGGTTGGCTTCCAAAGTTTTCAGGATTGGTCCGTTTTGAACAAAAAGCCTCAAACTATGCACGCAGCTTGCGATTTCCGTGAAATTTCACACGCACATTCCCACTAGGCCGAGGAAGAAATGGCACCCTTTTCACATTGGCCTGTTATAGCGCCACCAGCAGGTCTAATTGCGTCTGCAAAACACATTTTTGGAACAGAATGCCTCAAATCATGAATGCAGTGTCTGATTGCCGTGAAAAACCTAAGAATAAATGGCACCCTTTTCACATTGGCCCATTATAGCGCCACCAGGAGGCCACAATAACGTACCTGACCTGGCGGAGACCTGTGCACCGAGGAGCACCTTTTCTAGTTGGCCTTGTTTCCAGGGAAAAATGTTTACCAAAGACTATTAGCGTACACCTCTCTTAACTAATTATTTCTGGTATTCAATATCACCATCTTTGTGGCACATTTTCCTTACTGTAAACAAATATATTTTACATACTCTGATTACCCATAGAAAATGCTATGCATATTTAAAATTATATGTTAGATATAATTTATTTATGGCCATTCAAAATATGGTTTCTCCCATATAGTGTTTTCTTTAGTTGTTAAACATGCAAAAATATGTTCTGCTTTGTGGAAAGGGCCATTAACTTCAAATTATCCACCATTATCCTAATTTCTGGAATTTAATATTGCCATCATCAAGTGTAATAGTGGGTAATAAAGTAGGCCTAACTAATTGCTATAATTCATGCACTCTAGCTCTCCATTCACAACTGACTTGTTATGGTCTTATATACTGTATGTTCCATGTGGATGAAGTGTTACCGTACATGTACAGTAACTCTATTTTATATACAGTAAGGGGAAGTGTCCACTGGGGCTTTTATTCCTGGCTTAAAACAACAAAAGCGCTCGCCTAAAAACACCTGAGTTGAAAATATTTCAGTCCAAGCTTCAAGCAGAGAAAAACGGCACGCTGCTGGTGTTTCCAAAAACACGGCACTGTGCTCAGGAAAAAAAATCTTCAGTGGACAAGGGCCCTAAGTACCATACGTGGATGAAGTGTTACATGTACCGTAACTTTGGTCTTATATAAGTACCATGTGGATGAAGTGTTTCATGATCCATTTCGGAGTTAAGGATCATCCCTGACTGACATTCCAGTTATACCACGCCTAAAGCCGAGGAAGGGAGTGCATATTGCACAAGCTAATAATATGTAAAAAAAAAAAAAAGATAAAAAAAAAATACATGGAAGGCAAAAAAAAAAACTCAACTCTCGCCCTACTCATGACAGGAAGTGCAGCCTCAGCAGACGTGGTGCAAAGGCGTTCTGATACCTATGCAGAGAACAAAGAAGACTCCGCGACTGCTAACAGCTGGCTGGGTGTTGACCAGGATCACCAGAAACCTTCTGATCTTTGTAATGTATTCAGATAATTACTGATGTTTGGTGACGGCGGGGCAACCAAAGCCAAATGCACGCGCTCACGTGCACACACACAATAATAAGACAATGTTATAATTAGAAAACATTTTTAGCAAGTACAGTGTATTGGGAGTGCAACATCATCATGGAGATTGTGAAATTGTGTACGTGAGTCAACAACATGTAGAAAGTCTCATTTCATAACTGTATGTCTGAGGGCAATATGTGCCATGCGTTTCTGCTAATTGTGTTGTGTTGCTGCTGATGATTATGTGTGCATCTTTCTACTGTTAGGCAGAACGCTCCCTAGACAGGCCATCACCATTCATTTGGATAATATGGCTGATGATAATGCATTGGTTCTTTGAAAATTAAGCACGGTGAAAAAGCAAGAACCTTATGTATTATGCTGCAATGCGTATAGACAGTGAAACAGCAACAGTGATTACCGCACTATTTGGATTTGAGTTGCTACTACTTAGTAAGTTTACAAACCTTTACCTTTAAATCAACCATTTCTTAAGTGTTTACGTGTACAGTATTTTTCATCATTTCATTTTTTTGTTTACAGATAAAAGTAATTCTGGTTTCTACTCCAAAATGAGATTAGGGAAAAAAAGAAAAAGGAAAACTATTTGCAGTGGTTGGTTACTGATTTGAATGCCAATCCCTTGAGGCAAAACTGTTTAATTTACATCAATAGCTATCTTAAGAATATTTTCACAAAACACTTTTTGTCGATGGGACAACTCTTATTTACAAAGAATAGCAATAGAATATCAGGTAACTTGATATAAACCAGCCCTTCCAACACTTTGACCAGAACATACTAGAGGTCAAGGTCTTAGGGGCACCATTCAAGGAGGTAGGGTAGGTAGATGTGTTGACTTCAGCCAACAGGAAGCTTTTTGTCCTGTGTCACCTGAACACATTTGGGCTCAGAGACTCTGAATTGGTTTAGATTTGTGTATGACTTTATTCTACGTTTAGCTTAGATAATTGCACATTTGTTATTGTAGACTTTTGATTTGACATACGTTTTTATTGTAATCAACTGAATAATTCTGTGTTTTAATGTCGCCAGTTTTCTTTTTTGACTGGAGAGTAGCTCCAGTCTAATGAAGAGATGTGTAGTAATGATCGGAATGTGGGAGTTAACCTCTGAAGCCTTATAAAGAGGGGCGGGGCGTCAGTGGAAGAGGGGCGGGGTTGGGTAAGAAATTCTCTGTTTGTAGGAAAAAGGGGGCGGGTAAACTAAAAAAGGGTCTGGAACGTGTCATCATTTGTTGGCCGTCCACCGATTGGTTGTGATATTGCCCTGACAACCAACAACAACCAATCAAACCTATGACTGTCCCTTCGGGCTATAGCATCTAGCTCCATGCTAGTAGCCCCTCCCCCGCGACAATCTTGTGTGTGTGTGTGTGTGTGTGTGTGTGTGTGTGTGTGTGTGTGTGTGTGTGTGTGTGTGTGTGTGTGTGTGTGTGTGTCTGCAAGGCAACAGCGCGAGCATTGTTACTCCTCCTCCCTCTCTGTCCCTCTCGTGTCTGTCTCTCCCCCTCCCTCCCCCTCCCCCTCTCTCTCTCGCTCTCTCTCTCTCTCTCTCTCTCTCCCTCTCTGTCTGGGACGCTCCGTGCTCACTTTTTGTCTGCGTGTGTGTGTGCGTGTGCGTGTGCGTGTGCGTGCGTGTGCGTGTGTGTGCGTGTGTGTGTGTGTGTGCGTGCGTGTGCGCGTGCGTGTGCGCGCGTGTGTGAGCCCTGCCGGCTGCTAGTAGTAGTCACGTGACAACAACACACATGTTGCACACACACATTAAGCCTGCACTTTTTCTTCACGGCGCTTGTGACTCAAAATGAGGAGTTTTTGTTTGTGTGTTACACACTGGATTGGAACTATTTTTGCAATATTCTTCTTCACAGTTGACCTCAAAGAAAGGTAGGCCATAATCTTTTTTTGTTGTTGTTGCTGGCTGGGGTGAGGATCATGACGCTGCTGTCTTGACTTCTTGTGGTTACAATACAATACAAAGCATTTTAATCCGATCGACGGCCATTTCCTCATACAGTTACAATGTATCAGAGTGCAATACACCTCCCAACCGCTAGGGTCGCTTAGTTGAATGCATGAAGAAAATTCGGAGAAAGTAACATCCATGGCCATGTGGTAAGCACTTTATATTTGGAACCTGAACGTTTATGTAGATGTACGGGTTGTAATGGAGAAAGTGCAAAAACCAGGTTGACGTTCAGCCATGACGCTGATGACGGACGATGCGATCGTGTTTCCACAGTGTGTTTCTTTTTTTCTGTATACAGTAGTTATTTTTTTGACAAGGTGTCACCTGAACTACTACAGTACTAGGCTAATGTTAACCTTGCTAGTTATAGTGTTATGTGCACACTACAGTAGGTCTATGTACATTATGTGAAGGCCTGTTATGTGCGCAATAGGCCTACCTTTTATTATTTGACAACTTCAGTTACTAGTTCCTTTGTAGATTTTGATTATTATTACAAAACTTACATTAACCACTTCACCTTCATATACATTTTGTCCATTCGAAAATAGCTGATCTACAAGCTCACAGATCTTGTAGATCTGCTATTTTCAAAAGATGTCATACATTTGACAACTTTTGCAATGGGATATTCTGCATAATGAGTAGCCTACTTTCTAGTTTTGGTACTTTAAGTACATTTAGATACCAATGTTTTTGTACTTTTACTCAAGTACATTTTTAATTCCGGACATTTACTTCTAACATAGTATTTCTGCGTTTTCTACATTGCAGTATTGATACTTTTACTAAAGTAAAAAATGTGAATGCTTTTTCCACTGACTGTATGTCCATGTCCAACCACAAGGTTAGTGCCAGGGACCAGCATAACATTTGTGGTCTAACATTGTTTGCAAAAACATTCCACGTTTTTCACATTTTGTCAAAAGTTTTTGTAAATAGCAGATCTACAAGCCCACAACGCGTCACATACTCTCACATTGGATAATATGTTATTCAATTTATTAATTCAGATCCAAACTATGGTAAGTACGTAGCTACAAAATACTACATTTCACCATAGCAGATCCAAACTATGCCATCAAAATGTATTGAAAGTATTAAACGTAAAAATGCTATATGTCACAATAGCAGATCCAAACTATGCTAAGTAGGTAGCTAAGCTACCGATCGTCCATACTGCCAGTAAGTACATGTTTACCATAAATAAATAAACTTCCTCTATTGTCTACATGACAAAAATGTGCTAATATATGTAGGGCTAAATCACCTGTTGTCGTGGGTTCCTTTTGTGGACCTGTAATGTTCATATAATCATCATAACAATAACTTGATATAACATGCTACTTGTGGCCACAATTAATTTTGTAAGAACAAGTAAAACATTATCAACCTGTAGATTCATGTTACTTGAATGCTGTGATTGGTAAGCTAGGAAGACATAATAGTCTACTATGTGGTCATCTAGGCCAGTGATTCTGGCTCTTTCATTTATAGGACCCCCGTTTGATATGTACCAGGGCACAGGCCCAAACATTTTCAGCCACAGAGAGAGAGAGAGAGAGAGAGAGAGAGAGAGAGAGAGAGAGAGAGAGAGAGAGAGAGAGAGAGAGAGAGAGAGAGAGAGAGAGAGAGAGAGAGAGAGAGAGAGAGAGAGAGAGAGAGAGAACACACAACTTTGTGTGCAGCTCATTCACACCTCGCGGTTAATTTGCTCATGCGTTAATGTGTCAATAACGCGCTAACTTTGACAGCACTACTTCTGTGTCTTTCCTCCAGGATCCTTCTCAGATCATGAACACAGAAGCCACGTCCTAGCTCTCCAGTCAAAATGACATCTATTGTATGTCATTCCTCCTTGTTGTTTTTTTTTTACCTGTGATCATGCTGAAAGTTGAATAAAGATAAACACACCCACTAGTAAGGTTTTCTGAAATATAATTGATCTTGGTCAGTTTACGCATAAATAGTTACTTGAAATTCAATCTAAAGACCATTTTATAAATTCATTGGCATAATGAGAAGAGGGGGCGGCAAACTGGACACACTCCTTTTACACCTGAATGGTTCATCTTGCTTCCATTCAATGTGATCAAGACCTCAGAGAGGTCAACAAGAGACAGTTTAGGGCAAGGTATGAGGATGTTCTGGAGACATGAAAACAATAGCTCATTGATTGTCTCCCCCCCGCCATGAGGACAACCGAGAGGCCAAAGATGAGAGGGGAGCATATTAACCCATGCCATGGAAGCCAGCTTATTCTCAAACGCATGTCCTCTTCATTATTGCTTTTTTGTTGTTTCTCTGAAACCACTTAAAGCATCAAGAGACGTTTGTGTTTGCTTGCCTTGCCTATGTTTGCTATAAGGAATTTGAGCTTTTTTTTGCCATGTACCAATTTGTTGTTGCATTCAGAGAAAATCGTTTTATGATTTATCTTGTGAGGTTCACGGAAAACAATGTAACATGTTTAGATAGCAAGAATTCATTCTATTGTTCATCTACGCTCTCAATTTGTCAGTGTCACTTCCATTGTGATAGCATCCAGCGGCAATGAATTATTCCTCTGTAAGCATTAACCTTCTTGCATGGTTTATCCTCATCTGATGTATACTTAATGTATAACTTAGATGTTTTTTGTAAGTGTTTGCAATAAATTAATTCTCATAAGTGCCAGACTACATTCACTGGCTGATCCTGATTTGGCACACAATTTCTCACAGCTGTGCTACTTTACCACACAGTATTTCACAGTTTAACAACCCCAAGTCAGAGGCAAAATGCTGGAAAAAATAGAGTGTAATTGACCACAAGGACAGGTTGATTCACACCGCGGAAAATTGCATACTGTATATCCTGGAAGAAAACTCCTGGACACAGCAGCAAATTGATGATGTGCTGAGATAGTCCTCGGCAGAAATATTATACTGTAAAAAAGGATGGACCTTCCATAAGGAAGGGACTGCACACTCCAGCAAACAGAGATGGACAACTTACTGTACTTCTGCATTAAGTTATTTATTAGCACAACGCGTTGCCGTGAGCTTCCTCAAGTGATTGGAAAACCAGTCAGATTGAAAAAGGAGTGCTCGTTTTCTATGAGTTCACCACCCGCTCACCCCCGTGTAAAAATAAATACAAATATTGTTGAACGGCAAAATAAAAAGTGTATAAATAATAACTCTGCAAGCTCGCGAGCGACACCGTCACGCAGCGGAGGGGAAAACGGCCTCGAAACTGGAGCTACAACTAGGCGCTAAAGCTAAGCGGCTAACCATAGTGTTCCTAGGATGAGCGTGTTGAGGTGTTGACGTCTCAGAGGTACCGAGACTAGGGGGAAGATCATTTACGATTCTGTCCCTATCGGAACATAACTCGGACGGCGCTGAGTCTACTGAAGGTGACTTTGCAACACTCTGCACGGCGACTCGCTCGCCTTAGCTCGCTCGCCCTTCCAGTTGACACGCCTCGGTCGGTGTCCGAAGACAAGCGCTCCTGCAACCCACTCATCCTCTTAGGGAAACACTGGTAGGCCCCGACAGCCAAGACAGAGCCAAGACAGAACGGTGTGTGTGTATATATATATATATATATATATATATATAAAAATCATGATGTGTTTCATGAACAGCTGTTTCTTTGTTTGATGTGTCTAACTGCTCTTTTAACCTCGGCCGGGCACTAACACATTTGACAGGGGAAGGAATAGATCTGTCTGCAGTTTGGCAAAGTGGGTCTGGCTGTAAAACGACGAGTCAGCTAAAATGCTTGAGCTGCATTCAGCACCCTGCAGTCTCTTTATAGTTGCAATCAGAGGCCAGTGCAGAGTGGCTTGATACTTTTTCGATACAATGTGAAATAAACTAGCAAGCCTTGTACCGCAGACCATGACTAATATTACCTGGTCACAAGTCAATCAAGTCTCTCTCCCACAGTGTGCGAGAGAGAGAGAGAGAGAGAGAGAGAGAGAGAGAGAGAGAGAGAGAGAGAGAGAGAGAGAGAGAGAGAGAGAGAAGAGAGAGAGGGGGGGGGGGTGGAGAGAGACAGAGAATAGGATGAAAGGTGCTCCTATTCAAAAACAACCCTGATTGACAGAAGCAGATGCTTAGTTTTTGTTTTTTATGCTTTTCTTTGTGTTGTCTTCTCTTTTCTTATTAGCTGGTGCATTAAACTGTCAATCAATTTCACAGCTGCCAAGCCTGGTTTTCAGATGTCTTCCCTTTTCAAATTGAATTTGCACACAAGAATCTACTAGGGAAAAAAGCACATTAACCATATTAACCCATAGCGCGCCTATTATGTGAAAATAGCAGATTTACAAGCTCAAAATGAGACACGTGGTGAGCTTGGATATCGGCTATTTTCGGCAAAGGCATTTGGGTGTAGAGGGGAAAAAAGTTGATTCAGAACGCTGCTGCTCGAGTCCTTACTAATACCAAGACAATGGAGCATATCAATCCAGTTCTTAAATCCTGACACTGGCTCCCTGTGTGTCAAATAATTGGTTTAAAAATACTGCTGTTGGTCTATACAGCTTTAAACGGTTTAGGGCCTAAATCAATTTCTGATCTTGTGCGATATCATGAACCATCCAGATCTCTGCTTTTTGTCCTTTTCCTTTAGTTTTCATGCACCACATAATCTGGAACAAACTCCCAGAAAACTGCAGGTCTGATCCCACTCTTATGTATTTTAAAACACAACTAAAGACTTTTAGTTGTTTGCCGCTGCCTTTGATTGTAACTGTAACTGTTATTTTTTACTTATTTTATTTTATGCATTTTATTTTATTTTTATTGAAATGTGCTATTCAAATAAAACTGCCTTGCCTTGCCTTACATTACATGTTTTCACATCTATAACCCCCATCTGAGACCCCTCTTCCGACAACCATTAACAAGCATTAGCCTAACAAGCCATGGGCTATCAGTACAACATATTCCCCCCTAAGCCTTTTTTATATCCCATTGAGTTGTTCATGTAGTGATCTCTTCCTCTTGTAACTTCATCAGTCTGCCGTGTATTTTATACAGCGGGTAATGCACCAAATCTCTGTATGTACGCCTGTAATCTCGAGAACCGTTCGACAGTCCAAATTCAAATTCGGCACACACCCGAGTGAGTGCAGTGCCCGGAATCAACTCAGTCGGATAGGTGGTTGTCCAGAAACACCAGAAAAGGCTCCCGCTGTGGCCCAAATGAGCCAATTGATTGCCATGGCAACCCCAGCCTAAGCTTAATTTGCCAAATTCCCCACACCTGCCATGATTAGTTAGTCAGTCCACTTCTCAGTCAGTTTACACACTTCAGACATTCTCCACACATTCTCCACAGACGTTTACCACTGCACAAGGACTTTCCACAACTGCCAATCCCCCCATATTCCCATAAATGGGCAAGCCCATATATGCCCATATACTGATAACATCAGGGATCTCCATATATGGCCATAAAAGGGACAAGGACAGACATATATACTGTCCTGCCAAGGCAGAGTGCAGTAACTACGAAAACAAAAATCACTGAAAAATGGGTTTAAAAGTGATTCAACTGGTCAGCCAAATGAGATATCGGCATATAAGTGATATTACACTAATTGTACATCTGTTCTTGAGGTAATTGTTTATCCCCCAACATCACAAAGACCTTTGGGATACCCAAATAAGTCGCTGTGTCCAAAAACGTAGTTACTGCTCTTTGGCTTGGCAGGGCAGTATAGAGATCTCCATATATGGCTATAAAAGGGATACAGGCAGACAGACAGATACAGAGATCTCCATATATGGGCACAAAATGGACACAGACGGTTAAAAAGGGTGCTATGACAACGGGTATTGCATAACAGGGTGGGGCATGCATTCCCTTTTCACTGTTCCCAAACTTGCATAGTTCCCAAGTAGGCCGGTGCCCGACGGGCAAAGTTCTAGTTCAGACAATTCAAGCAGTTGTCACACTAACTATGATCGAAGCACAGATGCATGGGTTGCACCTACAGTAGGCGAAAATACAGTACAAAACGTATGTTTGTGCTTGCGTGCATACGTGCATGTGCGTGTGCATTTGGCTGGTGGACTTGATACCTACCTAGCTTAGAGAGAAACCATCTCATGTGTCACTTGGTTGCTTGTTTTTACAGGAAATGCACTTAAGACTTCTGGTGATTAGTAGTTTCGTTCCCTACCTATGTTGAATGCACTTATTGTAAGTCGCTTTGGATAAAAGCGTCTGCTAAATGACTGTAATGTAATGTAGAGGTAAATAATCTACTCCCACCCTCTTCCTTTTTTTAGACAACCAATGCTATGCCCATTTGGGGCATGACTGGCGGTCAGAACGCATGGCCGTTTGGAAAACCACTCATCTGACTGAACTCACAATCAACAATGCACCCCCTTGGGTCCTCATTCAATAGTGTGCGCACCAAGTGTGAAGTCAATCAGATGAACAGTTTTCAGGATTTGTGAGATAAGGTCAGACAGACATATTCAGACATAGACATAAATACATACTGTAGACATTCATGACATTTATATATAGATGGTGAAAGTTGTTTCATACTGGACCACCAATTTCAACATTTATTTTTCTACTTTCATTAAGGCACCCCTACTAGCTTTGCAGTCTTAATTGTCTATCGTGCATCGGCAGTATCGTGGATAAGTGTTACCATGGGACTGCATCCAAAATCCTGTTGTCGATATAAAATTGGTTCGGAGACATGGAAGGCTCTGAGGAGTCTTTAATCCTCTCACACTACAATCAAATACTGCTTCCTTCCAAGAGTCTCCTCATATGCAGTAATGGCTTATAACGTTTTGGATATTAAATCTGAATAAAACACAATTAGTGAGTTCTCAGAAATGTGTTATGTATTTAACTCATTTTCTGCCAATAACGCATATATGCGTTCTTTAGAATCCATCACTTGCCTGCCAATAACGCATATATGCGTTTTTAGATTATTATTTTTTTAATTCTGTATCTCGGCTCCTGAGTACTTTTTTAATTTCAATGAAAAATCTCTGGCAGACAACTGCAAAAAATCTGAAATAACTCAGGCAGGTTAAGTGTTAAGTTGATGCAGCATTACATGGATGCTCAAACATGGATAGGCCTTATAATGCATAATCTCCAAAGCTTTATCTTTGCAGTCTATTTTACCACTAACTGACCTCTGGAAATGGATCATTCAGTTTATGCTGCGGGATATATTATGACTTCAAGGTACTGTTATTGATTTTCTGCCCAACTGATCTGTGTCAGGTTGTAATTGACTCCGCCAGGCCGAAAGGCATGGCGAGAGAATATGTTTTGCACCCTGTCCGCCCGTCCTTCCATCCGTCCGTCCGTGTGTCATTATGTCTGTGTACAGCTAATCTCCTGCACTGTTGGCTTGATCGCAGCGAAACTGTGCATACACGCTCCCTGGATGCCAGAGCAGAACCTCTGGCCCACATTTTCATGGGTCAGATGCCCAACAACTGTAACTGTTACAGTTGTAACAGTTTTTTTTTTGTTGCCAGACCCAAGGGGGCGGCCTACATGAGGCTTTGTCCCCCTTTCGTCCATACATGGGCATAAAAGTCTGGTTTTTTTTCGTCCCCCTTTCGTCCATACATGGGCATAAAAGGGACCTCTGAATTTCGTCCCCCTTTTGTCCATACATGGGCATAAAAGGGAATTTATTCTGGGTCTGGCAGAACCAGGTCTCCTGGTCTTGTTTTGTTACATTACTCCTAGAAGTGATCAAGAACGTTCCGTCCGATGTTTCATATTCCATCCTGATTGGCGAATTCCGAACATTGGTGGCCCACAATAACCTACATACTGTATGACCTGGCAGAGACCTGTTCTCCGAGGAGCACTTCTTCCTATATTTGGTCTTTTGCTCCTGTCACCTGTTTTAAGTGGGTTGTCCTCGAGAGGAAGCTTAAAATGGCATTTGAATTTGGTGAATTAACCATTTAAACTTTATTTTATACCTTGGCTATTAGAAAATAGCCAATCTACATGAACTCAAAATGTGTCACATAGCCACACGTGAGCTCGTAAATATGTTATTTTAGACACATTTTGAAGGTCAAAATGTATTTGCAGTGCTGAATTATTCCATCTTGGTTCTTGCCTTGCAGATATCACTTCACCCAGGCAAGGCATCAATTTAGTCCAGCTTAACAAAGCCAATGTCTTTTGCATATTGCCTGAAGCACTGGCGGCACATGTTGAGTCCGTATTTACGGATCAGACCATGTCTGTTCGAGCAGACCCGGCAACATCGGGATCCCTGGCCATATTTTCGGGGGTTACTCCAGTAAAGCTGCTGATGACCCATCTTGTCACTTTCGTTTGTATATCAGAAAGGCAGGAATTCACAATATGAAGATTGGCAGGCCACAGGTAAAGTTATTATGCTTTTAAGTCTCACTGAAAATGCACTGCTTTTATACCGTTCGCCGGTGTTTGCTTACATCATGATGAGTGAGCCATGCCCAAATATGGAGTTCTGTGTCAGCCATGCCCAAATATGGAGTCCCCAATGTCATGATGCATTTATACTGCCTGTTGGGCATTGGTCTACTCAGGAATGATGCAAGTCTTGAACAATGCAAGTTGGAAATGCATGGCCCACCATATTATGCATTACCCATTGTACCTGTTATCAGAGTACCCGTTGTACTCGTCTGTGTTGTGTTCGTCTAGTTTGTGACCTGTTGTAGTGGCCAAAAACATTCTTATGTTTGTGTCTTTAGGGCGTGAGGTGTTACGTGTATTGCTTGCCATCAGGCATACACTTGAGGTGTTGTTTCCCCTCTGCTTTTTGCCCTCTATCCGTCAATCTTTCCAGGTCCAGCCCATGCAGTCATCACTCCATCATTCAATCAACATTCAACTCCGCCTCACCACCCGATTGATTTTCCAATCTCCAGTCATCCAATCATCTCAAATCACTTCCAATAAATATACCTGTGCACCTTCGACCAGTTATTTTTCCCTTCGAACATGACCTGAGAGACATTTCTGTTTTTGTGTTCATCCCTACAGTACTGTATGTATTCAGTAGGCAGGGAAACATAGGTAAGATTTGGGGTACCCTTTACATACAGTAGTTGTAGTTTTATGTTAAACACACTAGGTTAGGTGTGAGTGCCACCCTTTTCCCTGTCGGTTTGTATTGAACACCAGACATGTCACTTGTAAATAAAACACTGAATTCACTTTACCCATCAGTTTTCCTCCACACAATTTTACAGGATATTATGCTACATTAACACCCTGGACCACCAGTACTATGATGTCATATTGAAGACATCAGGGTCCTCCATGTACACTAATGTGGATTTTCAGTATTAGCTTGCTAGCTAAACTGGATTGTTTTATAGATTATCATTTCAGTTAGATGTCAACAGTCACTGTTATTAACAGTAGGCTATTTATAGCATCTATTCTCAATACCACCATAGTGAGAAATCTATAGTAAATCACACTTTCCTCTTATTGCTGTCATTGATTTTACAGTTTTACAAAACCCATCTCTTTTTTCCATCCAGATTTCATAAGATGAGTGACTTCATGAGGCTGATAATACAAAGCAAAATATATTTCTCAGTGTATTAAAATAAAATCACACCTGTGTGAAGGTAGCGGCGCCTTTGATACATTTTGTCATCAATAAGTGTTTATAATGTGTTTATAGCCACGTGTCACGTGAAGCTTGACCAATCACTTTGTTGACGTGTCTGACCAATCAGAACGTTGACGCAAAAGCCAGGTATAGAGGGCTAATATCCGCTCTATACCTAAAGGTATAGAGCGGCTAGCGCCGCTAAAAATGTTTCTTTGCGTTTCTCTCTTTTAAAAAAAAAAATACAGGATATTACCAGCCTCTGCAGTATTGTGTGTCCATCAACACCTAAGGCCTTCACGGGCAAGGTGTAAGGGTAAGGGTAATGGATGCTATCTGGCAGCCCTGCTGTGTGCGCTCCCCAGTGTGGAAAGCAACACAGAAAGATGAACAAACAGAAAGGACAAACACATCACTGCATAGCAGGGATGTAAGGGGGGGAGAGTAGTGAATACACACTCTAGAGGGATTTTAAGGCTACATAGAATCAGAATTGTGTTTTTTGCCAAGTACATGACTGCACAGGAATTTAACGTATTGACAATGGTACCAACTCACATTATGTGAACAAAGGCACATAAATTAAATGTCGTTTTTTCCCCCATGTAGCTGTTCCATGTACTCATGGAAAATGCATTTAACATGAAATTCAGTACTCTAACCATTAGGTTGCCACTGCATTCATCCATCGCAACAGAGGCCAGTGTCTGAAATATGTCCACTCTGAGACACTGGCGTATTACCAAAGTAAGGTCTTGACGAATAGTTATTGATTTTGTTAAGGATTTTGTATTACATTTTTTACATTGCAGGGCATGTAAATCAGTGGAATATATATATATATATATATATATATATATATATATATATATATATATATATATATATATATATATATATATTTGTTTGTTTTTTCTTCTTCTTTTTCTCCATCCAATATTACAGCATTGTAATATTCGGCTTTATGGTACTTTTTTTTCTCCACTCCTCTCGTTGTTGGTAACACTGGAGTCGGGACTGAATTGAATATTCTGCCTTGCTAGTTTTCACTCACACAATAATAAATATGATTTGCAGTCCCATTTCACAGATGAAACTATAGCTCATTACAAGAATAGACAGGTGGCGGAGAGTTTGAAGGTAGATTTGTCACGGTGGCTTTGCTTCTCCATAAGTCTTATTATTAAAGTCTTATTAATATTATCAAGCCGGGAGGGAGTTACTGTTGGTGCTGTATCTGTAAGACCTAATGAAATCAAATCAACCCAAGCCATGGGGAAACCATTTTGTTACTAACAGACAAGCACACAAGTTCACCTTACCCTTGTCTGAATGCGCTATAAATAACTTAGTGTTCTTTGACTACCATGGGAGGCTGAGGACCTCAAAATGGTCAGTCGTGTTATGGGTTGTAGAAACATTATGACTTGATCCAGATGTGTAACCCTTTTTTGAGTGACGATGTGAAGTCAATATAAAGAATTGACATTGAGCGATCTTTTGTGTCTACGCCGAAGCAACGCTAATCACTGAAGTTGAGAGCTACAGCCAATTCATACAAAAGCATATTTTTCCACTTACAACACATATATATATATATATAATTTAATCTGTTCAAAATGTACCTAAAAAGCGAGTGTTTAATAATCTTAACATTGTAAGTGGAACAATTGGTCCATAGTGAATGTGTGTGTGTGTGTGTATGTGTGTGTGTGTGTGTGTGTGTGTGTGTGTGTGTGTGTGTGTGTGTGTGTGTGTGTGTGTGTGTGTGTGTATATATATATATATATATATATATATATATATATATATATATATACACACACACACACACAACTAAAGGCTACTCTGAAACCATTGCTGATAAAGACAACCACAAGGCTGTGGAAAATATTTCCAGATAGACAGATGACTGTTTAACTTTATACACCTTGAAGGCTTTGACTGTAACTGCATTTTGAGGTGGCTGCGCGGCCTTCAAACCTACTCCTATATTGTCCTATGCTGATAAGAGCAATGGTCACCGTCTAAGAGCACCCTCCAAGTTTGGGGCGTTTAGCCATAGACATATAAAGGTAGACGCCTCCTCTGGCTCGCTTCCGCTTCCGGAGGGCAAGCTGGAAACTTCCACGTGCGTCACAAGGGGGCGTTCGGTAGGCCAATCAGAGGCAGGTAGGGGCGGGACAACTAGATTCTGACAAGTCCTGGAAAAAACGTGCTGTGATTGGCCAGTAGTCAACGCGCTGTGATTGGCTAGTGTTCGTGCCCTCCGGAAATATGGCGGCCACCATACGAAACAGGTCGCTCCAACGAACTGCAGAGGCCAATGAGGTATCTAGGTTTCTATATCTATGCGTTTAGCATGCTGTGAACTGGAGTTGTGGCTGTTTAAATCCCAGCCAATAGGAACACAGAGGGGGTGGAGCAATGGTGCACCTGTGGCACCCAGTGCCCCCACTGGTGTGGCTATTCTGAAGGCAGACCCCTGACCAGTGTTGGTGCCACGTTAAGCCGATCGGAGCAACGGTGCGCCTCACAGGTCCGCATGTTACGCTTGTGATGTCCACCCACCCAAAGTTGGCCATCGGTTGACCCTCTAGGCAATTTTATAATATAGGATGAGATGATAAGATTGCTTCATTGATGCATTCAAAAAGACATCAGTTCAGCTACATTACAAATGTGTACAAGGCTTGCGATATGCACTTCTTTTACCCAAAATTGCCGACCCCTAACTATAATCTATGAATTTAAGCATTATTTAAATTATTATTTAAATTATTTTCCCAAAGATGTTCTTTGAAGTAAGAAAGTTTGAAAAGTTATACATTCATGTGGTTGCAAAAATGCTGCGTCACACAAATAGTTAAGGTTCATCCACCGGGGAGCATGATTGGGCTAAGAGAGTTTAAAGGCAAATCCGCCCATATGATTTTAAGATATCTTGGGTGGAAATCTTGGCTTAAGGGTGGTGCTGGAAAAAAAGGCCATGGGGTCACCAAAATCAGTAGGCTTCATCCTACCGGCAAACATGAAGGTGCACAGCAAATTACATGCCAAACCAGCCAGAATTTTTAGGTCTCAAATTGTTGGTTGGAGCCCAGCTGCTAACAGGGTTATAAAGACACCTAAATGTCAATGCTAGACAGGCGAGTGAGAGAGGCTGTCACTGGCACACCAGGCTGCCCTGGCAGAGCAGACTGCTCTCAGACCTTTCCCCAAGTAGAGGGACACAGGGGGGGTGCATCACCTCCCTTTACACAGTGACACATTCATGTTTGTGCAAAGAATATTTTACTCTGCCCGTAAAGCAGTCTGTAGCAAGAGAGAGAGAGAGAGAGAGAGAGAGAGAGAGAGAGAGAGAGAGAGAGAGAGAGAGAGGCACAGAGAGAAGAGAGGTGGAGAGCGGTATGCAGGAAATAGAGGTAGGTCAATGTAGAAATGGAGATGAGAGAAAGAGTGGAAGGAGGAGGCGACAAGAGAGAGAGAGAGAGAGAGAGAGACAGTGACAGAGACAGTGAGGGAGACGGAGAGAGACAAAGAGAGACCAGAGAACAGCATGCATTTTATCCCCACACAGCCATTACTGTACTGTACATGGTGAGAGCTACATGGGAAGTCAGCTCTGAGCTGAAAACGCCAAAGCAGCCCGCTGAGCAGCCATCAGTAATTAAAGAGAGATTTTGTCCCCATTTGCCTTCAAAGCCTGAGCTGGCATCAGTTAATGGAGATCCACTGCACTCGCTGCCTTATTACAGCAGATGCCTCATGCCGGTGTATGTAGATGTGCTGCAGTCCACATCGCTGTACTGTATCGCTAACAATGTCAGGATTTAAAAGGGTGTTGATTCACAAATGTGCAGATCTACACAGCACATTACAGAGTGCAGTCCTTACCTTGCATGCAAACTAGAATCTGTGTGTGAGTGTGTGTGTGTGACAGAGAGAGAGATACAGAGAGAGATACAGAAAGAGAGAGAACGAGAGAGCGAGAGAAAGAGTGAGTGAGAGAGAAAGAGAGAGCTGTGAGTGAGAGAGAGAGAAAGAATATCAAAAATAAGTTTGACACTTTAACAGTCTTTGCCAGTAGCTGTCATACAGTATTTTCATTTTGTAAAGCAGTCAAGACATATATGCTGTCATATAGCACTTTGCTGGTGTGATCTGGGAATCTCTCCAACAGACACCCAGAGTCACGGCCAAAAAGTACAAAAAGTAAAACATAAATATATATAAAATCTATATTAACCATTATTTGCAAGAGGCCCAACCCACTTGAATCACCGCCAAACATCATGTTGAGGGGTAATGCGCTTGTTTATTTTCTTTAATTCTTGCTAACTTCCTGCACCACCGATAAAACCTGCCCTGATTCTTAACACTCGGGTGTCTAAGCAGTCAACCTGACCGATTTTGAGCTCTCTCATTTTGAACTTTGTGTACTTGGGAAGTCTGATTAGCCAGGACAGTGCTGCACAGAAAGACATCCAGCGCAGACTTGGACAAGCACGCAGCACCTACACAAGACTCCACAACATGAAAATCCAACACCTACAGCCTCAAAACCAAGATCCGCTTATACAGTACAACACCCTGGTCAAGCCAGTTCTACTATATGGGGCTGAGTGCTGGCGAATTACCAAGTGCAACATGAGCAAAGTCAGCTCTTTCCACAATGGCTGCCTGAGGAAGATCTGCCGTACATTCTGGCCCAATAAAATATCAAACAAGGAGCTTCACATGAAGACTGGCTAACGACATGTGATCAAAAAAAATTAACACAGTCGTCTAAGATGACTTGGACACATACTTTGAATGCACCAGAGCGGATCCCCAAAGTAGCCCTCAGATGGACACCACCAGGGAAAAGGAAACACGGCCGACCTAAGATCACCTGGCGCAGAACTGTAGAGGCCGAGCTGCTGGAGATGGGTCTCTCATGGGGGAAGGCACAGCTGGTTGCCAAAGACCGTGATAAGTAATTTGAGGAGGCACATTAGGGATGGGGGGTGGCAGGTTGTTTGGGGGATGGGGGTCAGGCAAAAATGCAATATTGAAGTCAAGATAGTATTATTGTGAGATTTATACACAAAAATCTGCCTAATTCATGCTGTTGTGAACAAACAAGCCATGGTTGAGTAGCCTACTCTCCATTTCCCTGTGTTTATAGGAAATGCAATTACAAACTGATTTGCCTCCTGTGTTGTCGTCTTGAAGTAGTTGGGCACATTCCTTGAAAACTTTGCAAAATCATTTATCTCATGATGGCTCTTGGCAGATCCTTATTTATTTTGAACTTCAGAAATATATGCATCATAAGTTCATAACTAATATGTTTTTGCCTGTTTTCTTTCCTTTTTTATTAAAATGAAAGGGAGTATTCATGTGTTTGCCTCTGGCAAAGACATGCACTACTGCAAAAATAATGAAGTCTGTTTTGATCTGTTATCCAGCTACAGCTGGAAACATTACAATTAAAAGAGACAGGTCTACCCAGCAGAGCTTATTAGGGTTCAGTGTGAGGTCCTCACTGAACCAAAGAGACAGGAATCTCAAAAAGGAAATACATGGGTTATATTAAACAGTTCAGTATTTGTTTAAATATATATATTTTTGTTTACTTGAAGACTGGCCAACCAAATGGACCCACAAGGGACCATTTGGTTGTTTGGAATTTAGATCTGAAATATGATGGTGAACTAAGGAGATATCTAAGTTCACCACGTGTCGCAACAACACCGTCATTCTAAAGAGTATAGGCTAAATAGCTTTACACTAGCTCATTTGAGACACAGCACACGTTGCACACTACTTTATTCACATACTCTGTATTATTCCACATGACGAAAACACACACATGTTCATATTCTATATTCACATAGTCTCATCATTTCTGCAAACATTCAGCGACACTGAGGTGTCCAGAGGTCTCAGGTGCCCACTGTATCTGCATCCCAAGTACAGGACTCATAGATTGCGACGCACGCACACACACACACACACACACACACACACACACACACACACACACACACACACACACACACACACACACACACACACACACACACACACACACACACACACACACACACACACACACACACACACACACACACACACACACACACACACACACACACACACACACACAAAGCTCATTGCTTTAACCAATGGTCATGGTCTGTCTAAGAACATCAACAGGACAGTCTTATCTCTCTTCAATCACTCTGCCAGCATGCTTGTACACATACACCACCACACCATTATTTGTACTGAATAGGACCAGGTCTGGGAAGAATATACAGAACAAAATGTTCGTTATACGTTATACCCCCCCAATAATAATAACTAGAAAAAGTGTCCCTCGGAGCACAGGTCTCCGCCAGGTCAGGTACGTTATTGTGGCCTCCTGGTGGCGCTATAATAGGCCAATGTGAAAAGGATGGCATTTCTTCTTAGGCCTTTCACGGCAATCAGACACTGCATTCATGATTTGAGGCATTTTGTTCCAAAAATGTGTTTTGCTAAATTAGACCTGCTGGTGGCGCTATAACAGGCCAATGTGAAAAGGGTGGCATTTCCTCCTCGGCCTAGTGGGAATGTGCGTGCAAAATGTCACTGAAAATCCATGCTGCGTTCATGATTTGAGGCATTTTGTTCAAAACGAACCAATCCTGCTAACTTTGGAAGCCAATCTTAGGCAATCAGGATGGAATATGGGAAATCGGACAGATCCGTGTTGATCACATGACTATAGAGATACTGCGTACCAATTTGTGTGATGTTTGGACAAAATCTGTTGGAGTAGTATAAAAAAAAATGTTTTGCACAAATCGGCCTCCTGGTGGTGCTATAACAGGCCAATCTGAAAAATTGGTATCCAGGGAGTGTGTGTGCACAGTTTCGCAGTGACCGGGCCAACGGTGCCGGAGATCAGCTGGTCACAGACAGAAGGACACACGGACGGACGGACTGACGGACGGACACACGGACAGGGTGCAAAACGTACTCTCTAGCCATGCCTTCCGGCCTGGCGGAGACAATAATAATACATTTAAGCAGGATATCTGGCTTTAATTACATTCAACCAAAAACAATATGTTGAGCTGAGAAACAGTAGCACAATAATCCCCTGCAGCAATGCTAGACCGCCCAGGGATACAGTTCATCTCAGGTAGACCACCACAGTAATACAGGTGTGTGTGCGCGTGTGTGTGCGTACGTGCATGCGTGGGTGTTTAAAGGAAGAACTTGCTTCTGTATGATGCATTTGCTCGTGCCCATAAATAATGTATTGCTGTGCTACCAGAAAATAGTGAGCCTTGTGCTGTATTTTAACACACACACACACACACACACACACACACACACACACACACACACACACACACAACACACACACGGTGAGTGTCCCCCGTCGTCCATCTTGACAAGACACTCCAGAACAGTGATGTTTTCCTTCGGCACAGACACCATGGGGTATATTACACTCCATGATAGGATTCATCCTTCTCTCTGTTCCTCTGTCCATCAACCTCTCTCCCTAGTGCTCTGTCTCCACTGGCCTCTATAACAGTGGTTCTCAAACATTTTCATGTCAAGGACCCCCAAATTGATATATATTTGGCTGCAGAACCCTGAATCTTGGTACTGGTGAATCAGGGCTCCAGACTAACTTTTTTCACCAACGTCCCAGAACCGTCCCAAAATACAATTGTAACCGGAAATATATTTTTAATGAATTAATGTATGTATATGTTTTATTTATTTCTTTATTTTATTTTATTTTATAATTTAGTTTTATTATTATTATTATTATTATTATAGCAGCTGGTGAAATATGTTTGGTAATCCTTTCTATTTTTTATATTGTGATTTGTGGCTACTGGCTACTAAACATCTGATTGCAAGGCACTGCATGGCGTGCATGCAGCACGAGTATTGGAGGAAATACGGTAAAGACTGGTTCATGCTTCTTCGTACGTCAGTGTTGTCCGGGTAACAGCCAATCTACAAGCATAAACACTGCTCCCAGCAGGAAATGCTCAAAATAGGGCATTTCCTGTTTACATGCTCTGTAAACAGGAATGTATTTACTTGACGATTTTCTTAATCATTCTAATTTGACTGGGTGGTTTATAACATTTCTTTGTCTTTCTATTCTATGGTCTGACAACATTGTAATACATACAGTAATACTGTATATAGGCCTACTCTACTCTACTCATACTGGGTTAGGGTCCTACTTCCTTTTTAATGAACTGGTGAGTGTGTCCACATAAAAACATAATTTTAACACTTTCTGTAGACGTTTTTGAAAAGATCCTTCCTCCTTGTATAATAATAATAATACCTGACAATGTTTTAGTTGGGGAAAAAATCACAGCACCCCATCTTTAACATGTTTCCAACATAAGTGCTGATGGTAAAGACAAAAGGGCACACCAACTTGTGATAGTTTGTCTATGTTAATGTTATCTCTGCTAGGCCGGATGCAAAATCATGATCTCCAGCTCAATCATGTTTTGCCCATGTGTGCTCATTTGTTTGTTTACATCACTTGAGATTGACAGAAACAGACTGTATATTAAGAAAGATTCAAACTATAGCAGTTGTAGATGTGAAATCTATATCAAGGCTGAACAAATGCATGGCATATTTCTCACCTACTGTAAGCTGTTATCAGAAGCATTTTCTTTTTACTGAAAATAGTGATACAGTATATCCTCCCCTATGCAGCAACACACCCATCAACGGGCGATGCTGCCTACGTGCAAATAGTACACCGCTAAACAGAGTGACGTTGTTGCCCTCAGTTGGATGACCTGGGGCAGCAACGAATGCCTGGGTAATAAACTACATTTATTTCTAGCCTCAATATGGCTATATACAAGCCATATGCAACCCAGTGGGGAAAAGAACTAACACAAACATAAGCCAACAGCTATACTGCACAGTCGTTGTGTATAGGGGCGGTGAGATCGAGGGTGAGAAGTCAATGACCGCGACTTTGGAATAATGGCTTTGAGTCAGGCAATACATTACTGCCGCATGGGTAATCCTCTCTCTGTTGATAATGGGCTCGTCTCTTGGTACTGTGGCCAAGCACATGGGATGCAAGGCCTGACACAGTGTCAATTCAAAATTGCCTGAATACCTGGAATGTATTGTAGTTGTGTCTGTGTCTGAACTGGGCATGGAAGGGTTTACGACGTGGACAAAATGCATTTTTTTTATTATCTCACTATTGGTAATTTAACTCACCAGCAATCAGGGTTTTACAGGGTACTGTATACATTGTAATAGTAAAAAGAGTGACATAAAAAAAGAGGCAACAACATCAAATCAGTGCTGCTGATGATTATGTCACTGCCTCTAACGTGGAGAGCGGTACTTACTGCATCAACCGTAAAGCATGGGAGATGCTTAACAGACACAATGGGCCTCGATCATGCAAGAACCACCTGTATGGACAAATTCATTCTAAAGTGCCTCTGACGAGTGATTTAGGTGACCTTTCTCTTAAGCACATAAAACAATTTACTTGGTTACAGATTTGTTGAAGGGGACATGTGCAATTAGTCTGCTGGTATCCAAAGCTATGTTTTTCACAAATGGATTGTACAGGGTTTCAGGTAAAACTATATTAAAACTAGAAAAAAGGTCTCCAACCTTAGCCAATGACGATGTAATATGGGAAATCGGACAGATCCGGGTTGATCACATGACTGAGATACTGTGTACCGATTTGCATGACGTTTGGATAAAAGCTGTAGGAGTAATGGGAAAAAATGGGTTTTGCACAAATCGGCCTCCTGGTGGCCAGAGGTTCTGAATTGGCATCCAGGGAGTGGTTGTGCAGAGTTTCGCAGCGACCGGTCCAACGGTGCCGGAGATTAGCTGGTAACACACGGACAGGACAGACGGACGGACGGACGGACGGACGGACGGACGGACGGACGGAGTAAAACATACTCTCTCGCCATGCCTTTCGGCCTGGCGGAGACAATAAAAGACAAATCAATGTGACTGAGTACAATGATATATGCCGTAAGTAGGCATGTCATTTTTCATTTTTTTACAGATTATTAAAGTACAGAATATAAGCTTTCAAATTAACTGTCATTCATTGAAATTGGAATATTTTTTAGAATTAGAATTAGCCAAACCGGGAGAAGTACTGGCAGCGGACGCAGGGGGGTTTTACGGGTTGAATGGGAAACATGGCCACAGGCTGACTAAATAAGCGATTTAAGTGGGTAGTTTCGCTCCGGACCTAAAATATGATGCCCCGGACCAAACCTTAAACATCCGTGCGGTTTGGAATCTACCATTAGTTTTGGGATACGATGTATACAAAAGGGTAAACAGCGGAGCCTTGGTGGACGTTCCACAGATTCTGGATGACAACCACATAGAACCTCATCTCGGAGCTTTATAGCGGAGTGAGAAGTTCTTAATGGAGCTACTTATGGGCGGTACTCTGGTGTGTGAAACTGGAGAACAATACCTAGCCAGGCCAATCGAAACCTCTATGCAAATGCTGGACATGAATGTTCAACCCCCAAAATACACACATAAACTCTCTTACTAACATAGGCATGTTCACAATCTAATTGTAACCATTTAATGACTATAAAACGTCTTTCTGATAGAATACAAACCTTCTTCAACATTCAAACTGTGTTAATATGAAAAAAAGAAAAGAAAAACACAACAAAACAAAATCGATATTACTAGCCTTTCTCAACTGGCGACATGAGGAAGGTTTCACCAGTAGCGGACAGTTTTGAAATATTATTTAAAAACTACATCCATAGCAGTTGATGTGGTTGCTTAAACATTAGATGGTCTTACATCACACCATTACTGTAAGGCCTATTGGCCATATTTTCACATGCAGGTTTTTGTAAGGTGCTGTCCAGGGGAACATCCTCCGTTATAATGCCCGACAAAGCAACCTCACCTAAGGTGTACAACCAGAAGAGCAGTCAGAGTCAAATGTTAGCTTCATGACAACAGACACTGATGCTACACCTGCTGGGACTGCTGTCAGCACAAACTCGCCAACGCCCGGGGTCGGCAGGACAAGCCGACAGAAGAAGCTGGAGACAGGTGTAACAGCTCGACAGAGAAAGACGCCAATGATGATGTTAATTCCACCTGCCCCTCTCTCCTGGCTAACTGGACCAGACAGTAGTGATTAAAAAGTAAGATGCGTTTATAGGCTGTTTTGCTGTTTGTGTGTCTTATTTGTGCATAGAAACTATAAAATATAGTATATCATTCCGCAGAGCATAGTGGGCCGTGCTTTAGTTGATGATATGGTCTGTGTGATGTCTGATTATTATACATCAGAAGAGGCTCGGTCACTCCTCTTTTCGAGGCGTTCAGCTCCACTGAAAGCCATAGTATATTTTGCACTCTCATAATGGGAGTATAAACATCTCAAAAACGTGAAGTCTGACTCTGCAGCCATCACAGCCATTACATTTTGGCAACAAGAAATTATTCAGGGGATATATTTTCCGGTGGTGGAATGGCGTGTTGTGTGGATAAAACAACACATTACTTAACAAACTAACTGTAGTGATAAGACTGAAATCCTATTAGTATTATTTCATCACATTCAGCAACATTAATTTGTCCTTTCGTCCGTTCGTTTGTCCGTTTGTTCGTTTGTTCGTTTTTGTCAATATTGGAACACTATTCCAACATTGTTTAAGCATACCTATCTCCTTTCTCCCTCAAATCTCACTCCTGGTTCATAGTGATGTGGTCTTCGTTAGTGAAATTAGAATGAAAAACTCTATGGTGCATGGGTCTGAGACAGACCATAACTACATAATGAACATAGCAGACAGTACAGTATATAATAAAATAGAAAACATAGACAACTAGAAAAAGTGCTCCTCGGAGCACAGGTCTCCGCCAGGTCAGGTAGGCTATTGTGGCCTCCTGGTGGTGCTATAATAGGCCAATGTGAAAAGGTAGCCATTTCTTCTTAGGCCTTGCACGACAATCGGACACTGCATTCATGATTTGAGGCATTTTGTTAAAAACATGTGTTTCGCTAAATTAGACCTGCTGGTGGCGCTATAACAGGCCAATGTTAAAAGGGTGGCATTTGTTCCTCAACATAGTGTGAATGTGCGTGCAAAGTTTGAGCGCAATTGGACGGTGCGTTCATGATTTGTGGAATTTTATTAAAACAAGCCAATAATGCAAACTTTAATGTGAATCTTAGCCAATCAGTATGGAATATGACAAATCAAACACATCCGTCGTGAACACATGACTATAGAGATCATGTGTACCGATTTGTGTGAAATTTGGATAAAATTGGAAGGAGTAGTATAAAATAATGTGTTTTACATAAGTCGGCCTCCTGGTGGCGCTATAAAAGGCAGATGTGAAAAATGCAGGGCAAAGGTTTTTCCTTGACCTCTAGGGAGTGTGCATACAAAGTTTTACACAGATCGGTGCAATTATAGGTAAAAACACGAATCGGCCTGTTATAGCGCCACCATGAGGCTGATTTGAAAATGTTCAAATGGTAGTTCTTCCTCGGCCTAATTGGAATGGGTGTGCAAAATTTCACAGAAATTGCATGCTGTGTTCATGATTTGAGGCATTTTGTTCAAAACGGAGCACTCCTGCAAACTTTGGAAGACATTTTTAGCCAATGAGGATGGAATGTGAGAAATCTGAAAGACCCATTTCGTTTAATGACTATAGAGATACTCTGTACCGATTTGCGTGATTTTTGGACAAAATCTGTAGGAGTACTGTCAAAACATATGTTTTGCACAAATCTGCCTCCTGGTGGCGCTATAAAAGCCCCATGAGAAATATGTGTGTGTGTGTGTGTGTCAGGCCTAGTTAAAATGCTACCCCATTGTTGACTTTACAGTATACAGTACATGTTCCCGCAATCTCTCCCTCTGACATGATCCTGACCATGATAATGACCATAATACTGACATGATACTGACCATGATCCTGACCATGATACTGACCATAATACTGACATGATCCTGACCATGATACTGACCATAATACTGACATGATACTGACCATGATACTGACCATGATCCTGACATGATCCTGACATGATCCTGACATGATACTGACCATGATACTGACCATGATACTGACCAGTTGCTGACATGATACTGACCATGATACTGACCATGACACTGACCAGTTGCTGACATGCTACTGACCATGATACTGACCATGGTTGTTAACAACATGTTTGTCAACACCTAGGAGTCTGATGCAGGAATTAGAGAGGATTTTATTTTCTTGACTGGCTAACACTGGATAAGAGCAGCTGCGTTATACTGTAAATGAAGGGGGGAAAGGCCTTATTGTCATTCCTTCCAGGGTCATGGCCTCTAAGACTAAAAGCACAGCATTTTTTCTACAACTGCGGACATAGTAAATGGTTTGATACAGCAGAGCTGATTCTAAGGAGAGCTAGTCGCCCTGGCTACAGTAAGCAGCTGTTCATTTGTAAGCTGGAGGAGGTTGACCTTACTGGACTAACACCCTTCTACAGTTCATCTCAGTGAGCCAGCAGAGATGTGGCTCTTTGAGGAACCGTTGTTCTACAACACTTTTGTAGAGACAACAAACTCTGTCCTCAGCTAGCCTGCGGTTTGCTTGGAGAGAGGCCGGCTGTGTGGAAGTTGGACACTTGACCCAACTGTCAACTGAAGGCAATGAAATAATTATTCTCGCCAAAAGATGGTAATGCACTCTAGGGTATAGCATGACACACTGGCCAAAAGATGGCGGGGCACTCTAGGGCATAGCATAGAGACCTTGGCAGAAGACTGGTGTACCTTGGAGGAAGACTGGTGTAGTTAGGAATTATGCCATCAGTGACACAGATGACATCACTGAAACTAACCTGAGTCTGTAATCAGGTGACATATTTAGCTCCGCCCATAAAACTGCTCTCAGGAGGAAATGCTCATAACAGGGCATTTCCTGCTCTTTAATAAAGGTGCTTTTAAAGGTCAAAAGGTCTGTCTCTCTCTCTTTCTCACACCTCCTGGCATCTGTCACACATCTCTCCCATGTGCCTGTTCAAGCACAAACACACAGACACAGACACACACACACACACACACACACACACACACACACACACACACACACACACACACACGGGCATGCATGTACACTACACACACAACCATACACTGAGACTACTCCAAGCTGATCCTCAGTGACCAATAAAAAGAGCCTGGAGACTGACAGGTTGCTCGCATCCTCTGATTTATTGAGCAAGTTTCAACTCTCGCTCACCCTCCTCTCCTCTCTGCCTTAATTACATTTTACTTCACTCCTCCATTTTTCACATCTGTTCATCTTTCCCCCGGTCGCGTTCTCTGTCTCTGTGTGCACATGAATGTGTGTACATGTGCGTGTCCCTCTTCACCTTCCTCATCCTCGTTGTGCTGTGCCTTCTCTCACATGCCCCCATCTTCACAAGGGAGACAGACAGAGAGAGAGAGAGAGAGAGAGAGAGAGAGAGAGAGAGAGAGAGAGAGAGAGAGAGCGAGCAACAGAGATGGAGGGAGAGAGAGAGAGAGAGAGAGAGAGAGAGAGAGAGAGAGAGAGAGAGAGAGAGAGAGAGACAGAGAGAGAGAGAGAGCTGCGCCCACATATAGCGCCCACTTGGCAGCGCATATCAGTGGCGTAACGTCATGAGGGCCAGTGGGGCCATGGCTCGGTCAGTAAAGACCCTCTAGCGCGTCTGATATCTGGCATAGAGGGGCGGATTCAAAATCTCCAGAGAAAACATACGTGGGCTCCCATTGGTTCACCGATCTGTGTGCCCGCCCTGCGCCCCTATATCTCCGCCCACAATATCTCCTCTCCCACCGACGTCATGTGTTAATTTATCGACAGCCGTACAGAGTCCATTTGACACATTTTACCTCGTTTATCAGGCTCTCACTGACTCTCCCCTAATAGGACCGAAATTATCTGAAATTACTACATTACCCATAATGCAGCCTAAATGTGCGTTGCACGGGGCGGACCTGCCATTACGTTAGTTACTGGAGTTGCTGTGGAGCTACAAATAGTTCTCCACAAGACACACAAGCCCACAAAATACACCATCTACAATGGACTAACTGAGCAGCAATATTAACATTCACCACACCAACGTTCATTGTTGACAAAGTGATTGCACACATTGTGAATTGTACTTCCATGTATTTTTACCATGTCTTTCTAAATAAAGTATTCAATCAATCAATCAACAGCCGCTTCAGCCATGAAAACCACGTTAGCGTTAGCTACATGCTAACGTTGAAAACCACGTTAGCGTTAGCCGCATGCTAACGGCTCATGTTAAGCACCCCTGGGCACTAATCATTCAAATACAACGAACACTATCACAGTAGTGGACATAAACATTCGTTACATTAGTAGCAGGCTGCAGTGACCTAAAAGTCTTGACAATATGAATGACAGGGAGATTTATTAGAGAAATGACGGTGATTGTGCTGTCCAGCTCAGCTCGCACAACTATCACGGAGCCCTGCCGTTGCTGCGTCTGACTGACTGTGATGGCGGCAGCGAGCTGTGTGAGCGAGTATTCGATGCTGCTGTCTGGAAACTGCCCTCAACATGACACGACCAATGAGAGTTAGCGCTTTTGTTGTTGCTAAGATACGGTGTATGGCACATAGCGTCTCTGCCCCATAGCTTGTAGATCTCTCGCACATGATTTGCGTAGCCTGCGTTGCCAGGTCTGCCTTTTGTATAAGCGATTTTGGGCTTTTTTGGGCACGCTTTTGGGCTGGTTTACATAAACCACGGCAGCGCTTGTTTCTTGCCAGTTTCACGGATGTGGCAACGTTAAAGCCGGTGCTCACTTTTTGGCGCAGATGATGATGATTGGCTGTTAAAACGGACCATCCTAAAGTAAATTGTGAGCTGAATAGTATTGGGTCATAATGCGTTTGATATTAATTGTACATCCTGCAAGTACAGTAACAGTATGGGAAGCAGCTATTGTTACAGGCAGAATATTGAGGATTCTTTTATGGAAATTGTGGAGTTAGTTGGGCTATGTGTGTGCTTGGAGACTGGCCCCATACACTTGTGTTGACTCCATGAGTGTGCTCGTAAATTAGTGTGGCAAGATTAGTCGGATAGAGGTAGAGGGAGAGGGAGGGAGAGAGAAACTAAGCCAGAGGGGGGTGAGTGAATGGGAGGAAGAGAAAGAGGGAGATGCTATGTGGAGATGGATACAGAGGGGCGATTAAAAAAGTAATCTAGAGGGATAGTGGGGAGCAATAGATAGAAGTTGTACAGCAAAACAAAACAAAAAAAGATGTGTGTGCAGATTTGGTAGAGATGATGCACGTGATCATGTTATGGTTGTGTGTGCACACACACGCACGTGAGCGCGCGCACACACGTGCACACGCACGCACACACGCACGCACGCACACACGCACGCACACACACACACACACACACACACACACACACACACACACACACAATGGAGAGAGCAACATAACTGTTTTCAATATCTTTACTCCACGAGGCTCCTGTGCATAAATTATCCCCATCACAAACAGTGAGGCAACGACCCTTATGTCATGCCTTGTCGCCCTGACCGTTAAAAAACATAGGTGTTTAGGTTACAAATGCTACCCTACTGCCCTACCACACAATGGGAGAAAAGCACATTAACCAAAAAAGCCTTTCCACCCCTACCTTTTTGTGAACATCATTCCAAAAAGAAAATTCACCTCACAGTGTTTTGATGATTATGGTGGAGAGCTCTGTCTAAAACATTGGTTCTAAATCTCTCATAGGTGTTCAATTGGGCTGTGATCTGGTGACTGTGAAGGCCATATAGCATGATTGACATCATTTTCCTACTCATCAAACCATTCAGTGACACCTTGTGCCCTGTGGACACTAAACAACAAGTGCATGGGTGGATTAAGACACTGTTGGTCATGTTGGGAGCCAGACAGGCAAGAGAAGGATGCTGGCCATTGTCAACTGCACTCCTGGCTGGAAGCTGTCATCTCCAGGCCAATCAGCAACCATGTCACCTCCCACTCATCACAGTCCAACAATCATCACACAACACCTGAAACCTATTATACACTCGCACAATTCGCCAATCACACAATCCACTCAGTCACTCTCAGAGAGGACACAACGCATGATAGAGCCAATCCACAGACAAATATAAAATACGACCTCAGGGTCGTAACACATTCAGATTTTTCACATTTCCTTCTGATTGGCTATGATTGGCTTACTGATTTACAGGACGGGCCTATTTTAGTAACAAATCAGATGTACAGCCCCAAATTTTAATCACACATTGAGCGAGTGGCCCATAAAATTGCATATCTTCGCTGTCGGCGCAGAAATCTCATACTTTTCCCCCCATATTTGTTATGTTTTTTTTTGTGTAAATTAGATTAGGTGTTTGCACTGCGCACCAGGGCAGTCTAAGAATAGCCGACAGGAAAAGGAGGGTCAGCAGCATAACGCGGAAAGGGCATATCGCCTTTTTACTTCATATTATCTCACTTCAGTTTCAATGATAATACATTATATGGTGACATTTAACATTTGAAATAGCAAAAGTGGCACATGCACATGGATAAATTACTATTGTAATTGATTTCCTGTGTCCCTACACATCAAAGACGGCCGGGGGCTCATTTGATTCAAGGACCGTCTCCCTGCTCCTTGATCCATGATCCTCTCCATCATGTTTTTATTAATGTCAAATCAGTGCTAACCCAAAATTATGGAGCAGTGCATTCAATGCTTAACCACCATCCAGTTAAAGGGAGTATAATGGGCCGTTACATTTTGGATCAATGCCCCGCTCACGGTGGACCAAAGCACCATAATGGAAATAAGCTCTTGGGGCTTTTTGTGTTTTATCCTTTTGACTGATATGTACAAATATAGTGCCACTGTCGGGTGAAAGCCTTGTATGTCCAAAACGATAACTTTTTAGGGAATGAAAAAAAAAAAAACCTGCGTCCCAATGGATTCAATGTAGTTAATACTTTTCATATTTTTTCAATATTTTTCTAAATCCACACACACTTAAAGCAGGTACACACTGCAGGATATTTGGTGTCCGCGACCTTTTTTGGCGCTCGCCGACAAAACCTCCCGATCTGACGCAGATGTATGTATGTATGTATGTATGTATGTATGTATGTATGTATATACAGTATGTATGTATGTATGTATGTATGTACATCCATACCATACATACCATACATAACATACGCACATATATATATATATATACTGTACATACACAGTACACACACACACACACACACACACACACACACACACACACACACACACACACACACACACACACACACACACACACACACACACACACACACACACACACACACACACACACACACACATATATTATATATAATGGGTGACAAAGTTGTTGGGCGTTGGGTGTTGGGCCACCACAAGCCTCCAGAACAGTTTCAATTCAAATTGAAATAGATTGTACAAATCTCTAGAACTGTACTGGAAGGGTGGAACACCATTCCAACAGATATTCACCTCATGTGATGTTTTGATGAGAACGCTGTCCAACACATCAGTCCTAAATCTCCCATAGGTGTTCAATTAGGTTGAGATCTGGTCACTCTGAAGGCCACAGCATGTGAATCACATCATTTTCATACCCATCAAACCATTCAGTGACACCTCATGCCCTGTGGATGGGGACATTGTCCTCCTGGAAGAGACCACTCCATCAGGATAGACATATTTCATCATAGAGGGCTCTAGAGTGTGGCCACTTTGCCCCTGGGCTCCCTGACACTGGCATGTCCCAGCCTGCTCCCTGTTGCCAAGGGCAGACTGTGTAGCAAACTGTCTGTTGCCTACCACCATATATAAAACCCTAGGAGCTAAATTATGCTGAGCAAAACATAGAGAAGCCAATATGTGTATCTCAAGTCTGCATTAAATTAAACAATATCTAGATAGTCAAAAGTCTTGAAAATAATAGTTTGGAACATCAAAAACCCTGTTTGACGTTGTCATTGTCATATGACTCACATGCCCCTCAATGTATGATTCACTTTTGTGGTAGATTTGTCGTCCTTTTTATCTTTTCTTTCAACATTGTAAGGCAATCATAGCCGTTTGGAATAGAATATGAGTCATGTTTATAACATGACTTATAACATGACTCCAGAGATAATGTGTACCAATTTGTGTCATTTTCAGATAGACATTTACAATGTGCATTTATAGGTCAATATTGTAAATTAAAATACTGTATATGTATAAACGTCCTCCACTCCTGGCATCATTTTGCAATTCAATTTGTGTAAATCACCTTTTCTGCAGTAATGGAGAACTTTTCTCTTTTTATTTAACAGCAGACAAGACTAAGTTGTTGCAATAAAAAAAATACAAATTGACATCTGTAAACCATCACGGTCCCCTGCCATAACAGGGATGGGGCAGGTATGTTCAAATGAACGCTTTAACAGCCATGGCCAAAAGACAGGCTTGTTCCAACTCACTTCACAGCCCTGTGGCTTCCCGGAGAGGTGTGTGTACTGCAGAGGTGTTTGTGTGAGTGCATGGCTGTGCATGAATCTATGTGTATTATTTGAGCTATGTGAGTCAAGCATACACACGCACCTGACCTAAATGTAACAGAGTGCTTATTTGATAAACAAGTAGCCAGTCGCCTGGATCTTGAGTGTGACCGCACTATGACATCTGACACATCATTATTATACTATTGATTTCAAGGTTTTGGTTGTTGTCTCCGCCAGGCCGAAAGGCATGGCGAGAGAGTATGTTTTCCACCCCGTCCGTCCGTCCGTGTGTCCGTCCGTGTGTCCGTGTGTCCGTCCGTCCGTCTGTGACCAGCTAATCTCGGGCACCGTTGTCTTGATCGCAGCGAAACTGTGCACACACCCTCCCTGGATGCCAATTCAGAACCTTTGCCCCAAATTCTTCTCATGGGCCTTTTATAGCGCCACCAGGAGGCCGATTTGTGCAAAATACATTTTTTGACAGTACTCCTACAGATTTTGTCCAAAAGTCACGCAAATACGGTACACAGTATCTCTGTAGTCATTAAACGAAACGGGTCTTTCAGATTTCTCATATTCCATTCTGATTGGCTAAAAATGTCTTCCAAAGTTTGCAGGAGTGCTCCGTTTTGAACAAAATGCCTCAAATCATGAACAGAGCATGCAATTTCCGTGAAAATTTGCACGCACATTCCCATTAGGCCGAGGAAGAACTACCATTTGAATTTTGTCAAATCAGCCTCATGGTGGCGCTATAACAGGCCGATTTGTGTTTTTACCTATAACTGCACCGATCTGTGTAAAACTTTGTATGCACACTCCCTAGAGGTCAAGGAAAAATCTTTGCCCTGCCTTTTTCACATCTGCCTTTTATAGCGCCACCAGGAGGCCGACTTATGTAAAACACATTATTTTATACTACTCCTTCCAATTTTATCCAAATTTCACGCAAATCGGTACACATGATCTCTATAGTCATGTGATCACGACGGGTGTGTTTGATTTTTCATATTCCATACTGATTGGCTAAGATTGACATCTAAAGTTTGCATTATTGCCTTGTTTTCAACAAAATTCCGCAAATCATGAACGCACCGTCCGATTGCGGTCAAACTTTGCACGCACATTCACACTATGTTGAGGAACAAATGCCACCCTTTTAACATTGGCCTGTTATAGCGCCACCAGCAGGTCTAATTTAGCGAAACAAATGTTTTAAACAAAATGCCTCAAATCATGAATGCAGTCAGTGTCCGATTGTCGTGCAAGGCCTAACAAGAAATGGCACCCTTTTCACGTTGGCCTATTATAGCGCCACCAGGAGGCCACAATAGCCTACCTGACCTGGTGGAGACCTGTGCTCCGAGGAGCACTTTTTCTAGTTTTTTCTTCATTTCATGATGTGTCATGTCCATTTTCACAAAGGGACGGAATGAAATACTGTACAACGCTACTTTCAGTCACAGAATTGAAAACCATGACTTATTGTACACTCCAAAACACATGACATTTGAGATGAAGGATTGCAGTTATCATCCTTTCTCAAATTGAGATGTCAATCAGTGTAATGTAACTGCAAAATGTGCGGTGTGGCATCACTTTTGCTTTTGTCATCCATTGGACCTTACTCTTCGCTCAGCCCTTGAACACAATGTACCTGATCAAACGGCAAAACAAAGTCTTGAAGTTAAAAATCACATTTTCATAAATCTTCCGAATCTACAAGATGATATCAGTATGCCCAAATAAATTCAAGGTTCAAGGTTGTGCTTTATTGTTACATCTTGTGTACAGGTACATAAGAGTAAAACTTTACAAATATAAGTTTAACTCTTACGTACCTGTACACAAGATGTAACAATAAAGCACAACCTTGAATTTATTGGAATGCCCATATATGGGCACATTGGTTGGATCAGCAGTTCTGGATAACTGGATATCCAAACTACTCGATGGCGGGCACCGCAGTCCCTTGAGTCCTTGCCGCTGCATGCGCCGAGTTTGACGTCCCATATATGCATATGACCATATATGGGCATACCGGTCGGATTTGTGGCTCTGGACAACCGGATCTCTGTATCTGTCAGTCATTGTCTCTTTTATGCCCGTATATGGAGATCACTGATGTCATCAGTATATGCCCATGGGCATGCCCCTTTTGTCCCCATTTATGGAGCTGACTTATTTGTGCCTGATGCCATGACGACACATTGAGGTCAGACAACACACTCCATATTTGGGCGTGGCTGAATTTGGAAGTCCTTACAGTATATGGTTATCATGGTGACATGAGCGGGACGACGTCGTCCGCCTGCCCACCAGTCCTCCCATAAGCCAATTTTAATATAAGATAAGAAGATTTTAAACAATGAAGTAGAGTAGAGTAGAGTCAAAAGTACAATATTTGCATTTGAAATGTTGTGGAGTGAAAGTCATAAGTATCCAAAAATACAAATGCTCAAGTAAAGTACAACATTTACTTAAGTACATTAGGCTACTCAAGTAAATGTTCGATACTGTCAGTGTCTGTCCACCACTCCTGAAGTCCTGTTAAAACATCTATGCCTGCAGGCCTGTTTTCGATGTACAGTATACATACACAATTAATATTTAATCAGCAGGCTGCAATCCATGTTGTGTGTTTACTGTATGTGTTCATCGATCTGTCTACCCTCTGACAAGAAAATATTCTGTTGGGATCACAATCGTGGAAACTAACTAAGAAGGCTACATTTACTCTAAGTACCTTTCCGAGTTATTTTTATTTGAATCTTTTGAATACTTTATAATTCCACTCCACTACATCTCAGAGGTCTCTCCAACGTACGTGCGTGCATGTGTGCATGTTTTCACAGGAAACTGATTGATGTTGGGTCAGTCCAAGATGCTCGTCGGTAGCTACAGATTGTCACTGCAGAAACCTGGCACAAGGCACAGAACCAACGCAAAAACAGACTCATGCACGAAAGCACACTCGTTTTTTTTCTCCATCTCTGACTGCAAACCAAGCATGGGCAGCGTATTCCAGAAGGGGAGGTTGTTTCCCACATGCCCTTTCACATCTTGGTGGCATCTCCGCCTGCCAAGCTCCGTTTGCTGGTGCCAAGACAGAGCTGTGAGCATTCGAGGATGGGGGCTAGGATTCACACGTTGCTTATTATATGAATATATAATAACCTCATAGCCTAATTTTTTCCTCACGTTCCCTAATACAGTATACATTTTTATCGTCTCCGCCAGGCCGAAAGGCATGGCGAGAGAGTATGTTTTGCACCCTGTCCGTCCGCCCGTGTGTCCGTCTGTGTGTCCATCTGTCTGTGAGCAGCTAATCTCCGGCACTGTTGGCCCGGTCACTGCGAAACTGTGCACACACACTCCCTGGATGCCAATTCAGAACCTCTGCCCCATTTTTTTTTACATGGGACTGCGCCACCAGGAGGCCGATTTGTGCAAAACCCATTTTTTTTATTACTCTTAAGATTTTATCCAAACATCACGCAAATCAGTACACAGTATCTCTATAGTCATGTGATCAACACGGATCTGTCCGATTTTCCATAGTCCATCCTGATTGGCTAAGGTTGGCTTCCAAACATTTTTGGAACAAAATGCCTCAAATCATGAATTAAGTTGCCGTGAAAGGCCTAAGAAGAAATGGCACCCTTTTCACATTGGCCTATTATAGCACCACCAGGAGGCCACAATAACCTACCTGACCTGGCGGAGACCTGTGCTCCGAGGAGCTCTATTTCTAGTTTTCTCCGCCAGGCCGAAGGCATGGCGAGAGAGTATGTTTTACCCTCCGTCCGTGTGTGTGTCCGTGTGTCCGTGTGTCCGTCCGTCCGTGTGTTACCACCTAATCTCCGGCACCGTTGGCCCGGTCGCTGCGAAACTTTGCACACACACTCCCTGGATGCCAATTCAGAACCTCTGCCTCAAATTGTTCACATGGGTCTGTTATAGCGCCACCAGGAGGCCGATTTGTGCAAAACCCAGTTTTTCACATTACTCCTACAGTTTTTAACCAAACGTCATGCAAATCGGTACACAGTATCTCTATAGTCATGTGATCAACCCTGATCTGTCCGATTTCCCTTATTACATCCTCATTGGTTAAGGTTGCCATCCAAAGTTTGCAGGATTGGTCCGTTTTGAACAAACTGCCTCAAACCATGAACGCAGCTTGCGATTTCCGTGAAATTTCACACGCACATTCCCACTAGGCCGAGGAAGAAATGCCACCCTTTTCACATTGGCCTGTTATAGCGCCACCAGCAGGTCTAATTTAGCAAAACACATTTTTGGAACAAAATGCCTCAAATCATGAATGCAGTGTCCGATTGCTGTGAAAGACCTAAGAATAAATGGCACCATTTTCACATTGGCCTATTATAGCGCCACCAGGAGGCCAGAATAACGTACCTGACCTGGCGGAGACCTGTGCTCCGAGGAGCTCTATTTCTAGTTATATCATCATTCCAGTAAAGATTCATACACGTCTTCATCCACTGTACATGCGGTGATAATATTTACATTGTTTTGTGAGTGCATACATGGGAGTTTACAGTATGTACATTTTTGGTTAAACAAAAAATAAATTGCTCACGTTAAATAATAAAGCCAGGTCTGCATGTACTGTACTGTGTCAGCACTTACTAGTTGTTGAAACTAGATAGACAAACAGACAGCAATTGCCCTGTGTAGATTATATATGTTACAGGCAAATTGGCATTCCAGGTAAATTAGAATTGGATAAGCAGCGCTTGTTTTCACCGCCCCCCAGGCAATTCTGTAGAACCAACGCTAGAGGGCAATGCAAGCCAGACATGAGTCCCACACCACACACGCACGCATGCACACGCGCACAAACGAGCACGCACACATGCATGCGTGCACACACACGCATGCGTGCACACGCACGCGCACACACACACACACACACACCCGCGAACAGCCTTATTCCATGCAGTTGAAGCACAAGGGGGCGAGCCTGAGGGGGCGGGGCTGGCGGGCTATGTTAGTGCAGTGAGTGGCAGTTGGGGCAAACAATAGAGGGGCAAACACAGTCCCCACAACATCATTTACGATTCTGTGCCTATCGGTACATAACTCGGACGGCGCTTAGTCGACTAGCAGACCATCGGCCGGCCGTCGCGGGCACTCGCGCCTGGAGGCGCTCGGGCGCGACTCCTCGGCCTCAAGTTCTGCTGAGTCGGCGCGCATGGTCCAAAACTATACTTTATCGGCGAAAAAAAGTTGTCCGCGGTTGTTTGAAAAAGCAATGTCCCAAGCAGGAGTCAAACCCAGACTCCCAGTGGTAGTGGATGGGGAGTCCAATGATTATCGAAGTGCGCCACTGAGGCCGGTATGTATGTATATCCATGTTGTCGTCGTAGTCCTCGCATCAAAGCCCCGCCTCGCAGCCCCGCCCCACGCCTAAAAATAAGCGCTCCCCTTCCAATTTCCCTGGAATGCCAATTTACCTGTGACATATACACAATTCATGAATTTAGTGCATGCTCTTGTCCAGAGTGACTTACAAAGTGGAAGACCAGAGTAAATAAGATGAAACAAAACAAATAAGTTCTTCAAAATAGCAATTTATAGGTGAACAAGCAACCAGCCTGCCATATGCTACTGTACATGTGTACTTGGTATGTTGGAAATATGGCTCAAATTGTACTGTAGTCAAGGATTGCAAAAGTGCATGAGAAAATGTACAGATCCTAGAAAGGAATCTTTTGAAAGATCCCTGAATTACATACCTAATATGATCGCTGTGACATCATTTCCATTTTTTGGGCGGGTGTACAGGATTTGAAAGCTTTATAAGCGAGAGCACAGTGAGAAAAACATGCCACAGGGTGTCAAAAGAGCCCACAGCAACAAAAAGAAAGGCAGAGAAGAATGATAGAAAAAATAAGAGTATTTCAGGAGTTAATAAAGCATGCACAGCAATACTTGTGTCTGGGTTCATGGAATCCCTGAGGTGTAGTTGAGAAGAAATACACTGCAGCCTCCAGCATATCCTGCATTTTCCACGTTTCTCAGTTACGACATGATCACACAAATGTGCACACAATACAAGACATGGACACACACACACACACAATACAAGACATGGACACACACACACACACACACACACACACACACACACACACACACACACACACACACACACACACACACACACACGTATAATGCAGTACATACACAGATGCACACATCTGTGCACACACCTGCTTGGCTAATCATCAAAAGTATGCACATGTAGTACGCCCCCCAACACACACACACACGCACACACACACCTTCTGTTGTATTTGCTGCTTCTTCTTTCTTTTTAACCCAGGCACTGTAGGACCCCTCCAGTGTTCTGCCTTCATTTCACATATCCCTTGTGTTAACATCTCATGAGAATACAGTGGAGTTTAACGTGATGCCACCTGGTAAACCAAAGCACCATCAGATATCACTGACTTAGTTGTGAATTTCGCAGAATATTATACTGTTGTACAGTGCATCTATCACAGTGTTGCTGGTGCAAGCAAATCGTAGATAATACAAGTTTTGTATCAGGGGAATTATTGCCAGGCGGACATTTGGAAGTGGCTGTTAACTGCCACACTGGATGTTATGGTTATCCGGTGTGTGTGTGTGTGTGTGTGTGTGTGTGTGTGTGTGTGTGTGTGTGGGTGTGTGTGTGTGTGTGTGTGTGTGTGTGTGCGTGCGTGCGTGCGTGCGTGCGTGCGTGCGTGCGTGCGTGCGTGCGTGCATGCGTGCGTGTGTAAAATGTATTTTTTAAACGTTTTCCTATTTCAAAATGGCTAAACTGAGCCAAATTGTCTGCATATGCTCTTTGTGGCCAGCATATGCCCACCGCAGGATTAAAAAAAACAAATATGCACATTTTACTTGAAGTCTCTGGTCCCCTCAGGACCTTAAAGTGGCAAGCCGCCGGGGCCTACTGGCCATCTTCTCAATTCTTCTTACAATATACTGGTACCAGCCAGGAGTTTACACGTCTCTGTGTGCTAAACCAGTGACTGTCAATATTCACCCACATGCACTAGACATCTTCTGTGCCCTGTTGGCCATGGATCTAGACCCATAATTTTGGTCTATGGCTACATGATGATCATTTTCTGATGCCTTTTGTAGAGGGCAGCCGTAGTTGAAAGGTCAGTCTTTTGACCGGAAGGTTATCCGCTCCATTTCCAAGACCGGGAGAATTAATGTCACCAAATAATGACATCCATCTCCATCAGTGTCTGCTGGCAAGGTGCTTTTGAGGCAAGCTACAAAGCAACATTGTCAAGGTGTAACAGTGGGTGGCGGAACAGGAGTGTTATGCAGGGCAAGGTGGGAAAAACGAAAGAAGTGCTCAGCAAAAAGCCTCCCCTGGATGAAGAAAAAGTAAAAAATAAAAATAAAATAGTGATGAAGGAGCGATCCGGCAGGTACCGGATAAAGCATCATCTGATGTTCACTCTAAAGTTCTTGTCAGAGAAGGTACTTAATCTCTGCAGCATGAGAGCCCTTTGTTCTGTTTCCATCCATTATCATGTCTTCCATCTCATTGTAACTCACCTGCGTCATATTTCAGATAGCGGGGCTTTGATACATGTCCTATTGATTCCTTCGAGAACAATAAAGGGTCCCCTCCACCCCACCCACTCTCACATCAGCAGGTCACAATGACAGGCCCACAACACTTAATAATATAATCTATCTCTCTCTCTCTCTCTCACACACACACACACACACACACACACACACACACACACACACACACACACACACACACACACACACACACACACACACACACACACACACACACACACACACACACACACACACACACAGGATAAAGCATAGTTTAATATGATTATGGGCAGCCCCCTGTGACTCATTTGCAATTTATTGACTAGGTTATGTTTAGGCTGGCTGTTTTTGAGAAACTCCACCCATCTTCCCATTGGGAGTGCTTGGAAACCTGCTTAGCAAGCAGTATAGCACAAGACTACCACGGCTCACAGATTTGCGTCTTTCCTTCTGCCAAGGCTGACAGGGATATAAGCCTTTATGAAGTTACTTTTCAACGGTGTCTCTTCTGTTGTACTTTTTAGATAATCTGCCTTTCTCTCCAGGACTTGCTCTCACTCTTGACATTCAAGCAGAAGTTGGTTCTTAAAAGACTTAATGTTAGACGCAGCCTTGAGGAGACCTGGACCCCCCGCCGTGTGTCTCTGAGGTCCTTTCATCAAAACATCAGATCAGTCTTAAAAAGAATGATAAAACAAAGATATCTAACAGAAGGAGAGAGACATTTTAAAACTTGTGTTTCGAAAGCCTGTCGAACATTCTTCTGTCCGCAAAAAAAAAAAACACCGAAATGGTCCGCAATGTTCCAGGGGTGTCCCCGCGCGTCCCAACACTCCACAGGGGGTCAGTGGACCATCAGGGGGTCGCGGGGGTCCCCCTCAAACATCAAAAATATATTTTTTTCAATTTTTTTTTTTTTTTTTTGTTACTTTTCCACAGTTTTACTCCGGCGATTTGGGTCCCCCAATATACACACGGCCACGCTGGGCCCCGTGCGCGGCTGGGGTTGAGGGGGGCATAGCCCCCCGAAACTCTAGTACTGTATATATGTCATGTGGCTGATGGATTCAAAATAGATTGTGTACAGAAGTGTATTTGAAGATGCATTTTGACACTGAGCATACATTTTCATAAACAAAGTTTTAGATCTGTTTTAGCCACTCAAAATATATGGTACCCATGGCATATTTTTAGTGCCATGGGTAAGCAATCTTTTCAGAAATCTATTTTAACCTTTTCCTGGTGAAATGTGCTATTGCAAGCCAAGCAGACAGGGGAAATCACCATCTGAATAAATTCTGAGACAGTACATCAAACAATAATACAAAGACACAGCACCTGTTTACTTTTTAGCACAATGTACATGATGTGATGAAGCAAAATAGCTCTATTCATGTTATGTTGCTCTTTAAATGTTAAAGATGATCCTGTGTTATACCGACATAATATGTGATGAAGTTTAAAAAGGCAAGCCAGAGTGTAGCTGGATGACTGACAAAATGAATGAATATTGTTTGGCTTTGTTCAAATCATCCTGCGATTGTTGCAGAGGCCCCATGCTGTCAAATGGTTTCCTAGCACGGGTTAAGGTTCACTTAGCAGAATTATGAGCAAAAGAAAAGGAAATTCAGTGATTAAATGCATAGAAGAGCACACAAATAATTAGCACAGCAGATAGTTAAAGCAGCCTAATTGCCATGCTAAGATATCCATAATAGGCCACACAAAGACAGGCATTAGAAATCCCCCTCAAGTCTACTCAACTGAAACAGAGAAATGCATTGTTGGTCAGTATCCTTTTCTGTCAAGCACACATAGAATGGATCAATGACATTCTGCAAAAATAAATTGCTGGAAAAGTACAATATAATCACTTAAACTTGACATCAATCTGTTGTGTTCATGGTCCGTGTAACCTAAATTCAGAAAAAGGAAAACTACACTAGCTTCCGTCTGATTTAGGTCAAAACCGCCAGCCAAAAGCAAGCTTTTATCGTCTGTTTCCTCTGGTCATTGCATCTAACTAGACCATACCCGGTCGACGCATCCGTGGGGGGATATGCGCACATGATCTGGCAACCCGGGAGGCGACATTGTTTGACACATAAACGCTAATAAGAAGCTGAGATTTGATGAAATTGAAAAACGGGCTTCACAGTTAAGTTCAGATGGTAATGGTCAATGGCTGTGTGCAAAATCAGAGCAATTGCTCCAGCCACTGAGGAGAACCGGGTAGTGACACCACTACAGACACACGACAGACAAACAGAGGTTACTCAAATTATAGGAGGATATATCCTAGAATTTGACTGCAATTTAAAACTTCTAACTTCAAATACTTTAACATTTTCCACTGAATCAAATCAAAGTGATGTTTTGCATTACTCGGCTGAGTGATTTTTGTCTCCGCCAGGCCGATAGGCATGGCGAGAGAGTATGTTTTACCCTCCGTCCGTCCGTGTGTGTGTGCGTGTGTCCGTCCTTCTGTCTGCGACCAGCTAATCTCTGCCACCGTTGGCCCGGTCGCTGTGAAACTGCACACACACACTCCCTGGATGCCAGAGCAGAACCTCTGGCCCACATTTTTCAGATCAGCCTGTCATAGCGCCACCATGAGGCCGACTTTTGCAAAACACATTTTTTAATGTTACTCCTACAGATTTTCTCCAAATAACACACAAATCAGTACACAGTATCTCTATAGCCATGTGATCAACACGGATCTGTCCGATTTTCCATATTCCATCCTGATTGTCTAAGATTGGCTTCCAAAGTTAGCAGGATTGGTTCATTTTGAACAAAATGCCTCAAATCATGAACCCAGCATGCACTTTCCGTGCAATTTTCCACGTACATTCCCACTTGGCCCAGGAAGAAATGTCACTTGAAAACTTTCAAATCAGCCTCATGGTGGCGATATAACAGGCCGATTCCCGTTTTTAGCTATAACTGCACCGATCTGCGTGCAACTTTGCATGCACACTCCTTAGAGGCCAAGGAAAAACCTTTGCTGTGCATTTTTCACATATGCCTTTTAGAGCGCCACCAGGAGGCTGAGTTTTGAAAAACACACTTTTTGCTCTTACTCCTTCAGATTCTGTTCAAAAATCACGCAAATCGGTACAGTCTCTCTATAGTCATGTGATCAAGATGGATGTGTCCGATACTTCATATTCTATCCTACTTGGCTAACATTGGCTTCTAAAGTTTGCAGGATAGGTCCGTTTTGAACAAAATTCCTCAAATCATGAACGCAGCGTGCAATTTCTGTGAAATTTTGCACACACATTCCCACTAGGCCGAGGAAGAAATGCCACCCTTTTCACATTGGCCTGTTATAGCGCCACCAGCTGGTCTAATTTAGCAAACCACATTTTTGGAACAAAATGCCTCAACTCATGAATGCAGTGTCCGATTGCCGTGCAAGGCCTAAGAAGAAATGGCACCCTTTTCACATTGGCCTATTATAGCACCACCAGGAGGCCATAATAACCTAGCTGACCTGGCGGAGACTTGTGCTCAGAGGACCACTTTTTCTAGTTTTTTTTTTTTTATCAGATTGTCTGGGAGATTTCAGTTACCACCAACCTGAAAGGCACCACAACAACAAGTCCTGAGTGTTAATTAGACTTTGAAAGTTATGGGTCCATTTTAACACTTTCATAATTGAACAAACACTCTTCTATTTCCAAGTCTATGAAATAAGTACAATAAGTCACTATCTTTCATTATCGTGAGCTGCAGTGCAGGTGTACACTGCCTATTGTTATACAGTCTGTATCCTGGGTGCTCCCTGCAGCAGAAAAATACACATGATCAAATGCAAAGCACTGCTTTTGGGTCCATAAGCACAGTCCTAATGTCTGCAGCTGAAGTGATGTTTGGGTATTCTGTGTGTATACCATTATCCAATGTGCTCATATTTAATAAAGGGATGCTTCAGAGGTAGGCAATCCTGCTTTCAACAGGACAAAGCGGTGACTTGTGAGGGAAATGGAAGCTAATAGTACACCTCGATGTGCTACTGCAAAGTAACAGGGATTCTGGTAGACCCTCTCTCCCTTTCTGCTCAACAATAATCTTTGCAAAGTCTGAACGTTTCTTTTTTTCTCTCTGCCCTGTGGTACAAAGCTGTCCCCTCTCTCCACACGCTCTCTGGCTCAGCTTGTTGGTTATAACCTGCCGGCATCAACACATATCGGAGAAGTTGTCTGTCGTTCCTTGAGTCCCCTGGCATGACTCAAGATACAAGCTAACAAAAGTGGCTTCTAGTGTATATAGATAAATAAATACAATCAAATGCAATGGAGTCCACACAGATAGGTGGCTATGTTGTGAAATCAATTAAAACAAAAAGGTGTCAGTGATGTCTAATCAGACAGGAACAGTAGCCAAGGGGGATTTTGGCAATCGTTATTTTTTTAAGGTCAATGTGGCTAGATGAATGTGTTGTTCCAAAGGGCATAGGTCGCCCTCTCAGACGGCAGCAGCATGGATCAACGCCTAGGAGACAACTGCCCTCACACTCGTTGGTTACAGGTTGTAGTGAGCTTGTCAAAGACCAAAGGTGCATGTGTACACCTCATGACCATAGCGGTATACTGGTGCTCACATGGCCTACCTCTGCTCCGTTGCACCTATACTGGCAATTAAAGGGATTTATTAACTTATAGGGTGCGATATGTGGAGGAGACTAGATAGAAGACTAGAATATTTTATAGTTCAGTGGAGACTCACTGAACTAAACATTCATAGGGACCCTGCTATTTGAAACCATTGGGTGAAAGATAGGTGAATGACTGCTTTCATTTTGGATTCTAACAACAAAAAGATATTTGATCTTATTCAATGGCTATGACTCCAGTTGACTATGACCTATGATACGGCCAATGTGTGGATCCTATACACAGCACCTACTTGTCCCAATCTATTTGTCAATGTGACATCTCACCGTGACTGGCACATAATTGTAAATTACATTTGTATTATGAAAGAAAGACATTGGCAATTAATCATTTGTTCACTGCATGGGCTCTGTATGCAAACATGCAGAACTAATGGGGGAATCGATTCAGGGCAATTCACTGAAGATTTGCGATTATAAATGCTAATGTACAACATGACTGTTATGCCTACTCCAGGCCCAAGGTCCAGGACCATTTGGCTGTGCATTAAGTGTGGTGGATGACAATGTCATCTATCTTGCAATTAATTAGGTCAAACACTCCTTGTCAAGGGCATGGAGTGGGAGGAAAGCACCAAAGAGTTACAAGTACGCCATAACTCATGGTTAAGCAAATTGTAAATTGGTATGGTGCCTTTTGATGTCTGGGTCCATATGCATGAGGTAATGTCAAGTTTTAAGATTGGTGCTCCATTTTATTGCCATCATTTTTTAATGTGTCACATCCTGTCTGTGTTGCTGTACCTCTGTGTTAGTGCCCATTTAGTCTCTCAAGGCAGACAACTATTCCACAATGCAGTGGCGTCAGTTCAGCAAAAGCTAGGGTATGGCAGCATGCATGAGGTCACCCCCGCGCGCGCGCGCGAAATTTTTGTGCGGTTCTGGGCGGGTTGGGTTCGTTTTTTTCCAGTTTTTGGTTACTTTATTTCGGCTTTAGGGTTAGGATTCGGGTTAGGTTAGGGTTATGTTATTTAATTCTTATTTTTGCCTGATTTTCCCGATTTATTATCAAAAAAGTACTTCTTTTTTTTTCTCCCCTGGAGCCAGGGTATGGCAGCTGCAATAGCCTGCCATACCCAATTGACGCCCCTGCCACAATGCTACATAGAGTCTGTAACTACACCCCCTGAAAGCGGTGCAAAGGATTCATCGTTCGTTGTTCTAGTTCACAGTAATATATTTTAACACATTGACTGCCAAGGACGTAATATTACGTAATTTTCACCCCGTCCACTACAGTGTTTTATTTATAAAAACACATCTATCTCGTATTTCTTCTCCCAGACTGCGTTTTTGGTGAAAACAAGCAATTTTCAACTGCTACAGAACGGACGATCACGGCTAATAAGGCTCAAAATAAGGTAAAACCGCTGGCAGTGGCAGTCACTCCAAAAACGACTGCTCTATATTTTCTTTAGTTTTTTCATGTTCTTTTCTTTCTTCCGCTTCATTGTTACATCACACATTACACAGTTACAGTACATCAAAACAGTGAGTGGGAGTGCGGATGAGAGTTCAGTGGAATTTGACATGATGGAAATCCAACAGCACACAAGCAAAAGCAATATGGCTTCACTCTGACAAATTTAACATAACATGGCATACAGTAATATAACATAATGCAAAACAAATAGCCTAATTATAAAATAGGGCTGAAGTGGTAAATGTATGTTATTTAATATAATATCTGCAAAGTAACTAAAGCTTTCAAATAATTGTAGTGGAGTAAAAGTACAATATTTGCCTCTGAGATCTAGTGGAGTAGAAGTAAAAGTATTGAAAATTGGAAATACTCAAGTAAAGTACAAATACCTCAAAAATTGTACTTAAGTATGTGTACTTAGTTACTTTACACCACTGGCTGGGAGTATATTATTGCTTGGCTGTGGTGGGAGTGGATGTCTATGCTGCCAATCACTTTGGCATGTAACACTGTTTGGAGGCTGTAATATAATGCTCGCTTTGGTTGGAGAGTGGGTCAATGTGGCAACAAGCTTTGACACTGGCAGCTACTGTCCTGCCACGTTTGCTGCTGATGCTGGTCATTTCACGATGAGCAGGCGGCCTGGAGAATTCCTCCAATAGCCACAAACACTGTTCGCAGACAGACTGGCTTTTTTAAGGGCTACGATAATTATGTTTTATTGTGGATTGTCTTCTATTTTTCCCTTTGCTTTCAAACAAGTCCCCCTGGTTACAAGGTTATGAAGGCTCATAATAAAAGTTTTCATATTTCCTTGCCAGACCTGCCCGCAAACACTATTATGACCAGGAAAGGACAGCATGAAGAGGAATGGATCTGATCTCCCACTCTCTTGTTATTTCCCCATGTCTATTATGTTGTCCATACCACAGTACATATATCTGGACGAGATATCCGTCTTTATCACATGACTATAGAGATACTGTGTACTGATTTGCGTTATTTTTTTGACAGAATCTGAAGGAGTAATAGCACTTTTTTTTTTTTTTTTTACAAAAGTCAGCCTCCTGGTGGCGCTCTAAAAGGCAGATGTGGCGAAAGGGCCTTTCTGTGTGAGAGTTTGTCCCCTAGGGTAGGTACCCTCACAAAAAAACATGCAGTAATCCAGGTCTCTACACTGCCTTCCCCTGGTCAGCCGGGGCGCCTGATGGAGGGGAAAGGAACTGGTTGGAGTAACGTGTTCCTTCCACACGCTAAGTCCAACCGGGGAACCCCCCCCCTGTCAGGTGATAAGAAGCGGCTTGCTAGCTCCTCATGCATTGAAGGAGGCATGAGCTCAGTTCTGGACTCTCCCTAGGCTGGCAGAGGGAGAGTAGCACCCAGGATTACATAGGCAATTGGCACTGGGTGAAAAAATGGGTTACAAAATTGTGGGATAAACATTTTGAGTTAAAAGGCAGAGGTGAAAAATGCAGGGCAAAGGTTTTTCCTTGGCCTCTAGGCCGGAGTGTGCGTGCACGCAGATCGGTGCAGTTATAGGTTAAAACGCAAATTGGCCTGTCATAGGGCCACCATGAGGCTGATTTGAACATTTTCAAGTGGCATTTCTTCCTCGGCCTAATGGGAATGTGCGTGCAAAATTTCACGGAAATCGCATGCTGCGTTCATGATTTAAGTTTGAGTTCATTTTGTTCAAAACCAATCTCGGAACCCTACACACTGAAAAGGAAAAACAGCGACCTCTGCTGTCCGTTGCTCCTCAGTGTGACTCTGGGACAATGCCGACGCAGCACATGTGCGCAAGGAAACAGGGTTTAAGTCTGCCTTCACCGCTCCACTTCCGGTGGTGAGCTTGCGTTTTCATTCCGACTAGATAACATTTCTACACGGAACACTAACACCACTTCGCCCAGAGAACATGGATCGTTTTGGTTATAAGCCCACTTGTTTCTATGATGAAAGAGTAAGTTCAAATGTGAATATCTTTCCGTGGTTTTGTCTGCTCCGCGGACGCTATTGTTAAATTAGTTTCGGCTAGTTTCGAGTAGGGAAGGACGACGGACACGTGAATCCCGCCCACTACATTTGATTGGGTAAAGCGCGGCCTGCTTCCTGATCTGAAGGCACGCCCACTCCCACACAGTGTGCACACGTTATGACGAACCTTCAGGACAGATTCCAACGCAGTGCAGAATCTGTTCTTGAGAGATTAGTTCAAAACAAACTTTGGAAGCCAATCTTAGCCAATCAGGATGGAATATGGAAAATCAAAGAGATCCGGGTTGACCACATGACTATAGTCAAGACCCCTTAACAGACAACGTCACACTGATAAGAACCAGTATGCGTGCAACCAGTATGCGCGCAATGAAACCCATTCTATCAGGTCTCGCCAGGACGTGCCACACTAGCCAACACACAAGAGGGGGTTGGGGTGTGCTGAAACTAGCGCACCCCGAAACAACAGGTTGGAAATTGATTGCGTGAAACAATCACCTGCGCATCCAGTCTCAATGTTAGTAAACAATTAATTGGTCTATATAGAGATACTGTGTACCGATTTGCGTGATGTTTGTAAAACATCTTTGAAAAAAAATAAAATAATAATGTTTTGCAAAAATCAGCCTCCTGGTGGCGCTATTACAGGCCAATCTGAAAAAAATTGGGTGCACAGTGTCGCAGCGGCCGGAGATAAGCTGCTCACAGACAGACACACACACACTCACACGGACGGACAGACGGACGGACGGACAGGGTGCAAAACATATTGAGCTGGCTTAGACAATAAAGTAGTGGCTGGGGACTTAATGTACAGTATATTGTAGGAGATACAGTTGTCCACACTGGCAAGAGGAATTACATTTCTATTTGATCGGGATATATTTCAGAGTAATGAGTCATCCAAGCATACACAGTGTGTGCGTGTGCGTGTGCGTGTGCGTGTGCGCGTCTGTCTGTGTGTGTGTGTGTGTGTGTGTGTGTGTGTGTGTGTGTGTGTGTGTGTGTGTGTGTGTAATGGAGATAATGGAGATATAACTAATTGTTTCCTTCTTTCATTCATGTGGGTGGTACAGTACATTACTGCTGAAACAAAAGGCGTAGCAAGAGATTAACAAAGAAAGGAAACCAAACAACACCGATATGCAAAATGCAAATTGCTAAATGTGCTGATGGCAGTTTCAGAGAAAAACAAAAACTAAATGTAATATCTGCAGTGTAGGTTGTGAAGATTCAAGAATACAATTGTATGTATTGTTATGTATTATGTATACTTTTGTCATGAATGTGATCCCATTTGGAACAAACCAGGGCCTGACAGGTAATTTGGAGAGCAGAGGCTCAAGCTACTACTACTGCCCTGTGTGAGTAGACTGGATGTACTGTCGATGCTAGTCCAGCATCTGCTATATTCCAGGGTCCTGAGCTGGAATTGTTTGCTAGTCTGTCTATCCATTCATCTGTCCATTTGCCCGTCCAATTGTTTGCCCATCCATTCATCCATCCATCCATCCATGCAGCACAACACAACACAACACAACACACCACAACACAACACAGCACAACACAACTGAAGATCATTTCACAGCAAGCCACAACAGGCTTGATATTGAGCAGGACATGATTCACTACGGCCTACGGGACACGACGCGTAAATCCATCACACTCTGTGGTTCCACTGCATTAGACAGGACAGTGTCTTGTCTAAAAACTTTGATGTCTCATTCTATGAGAAAAAAGTCTGCCAGAAAGCCAGGCAGCTTTGTTATCGTCTTGCTCAATTGATAGCAGTGAAAATAATTCTGCCTCGAGTAACTGTCGAGTGTGTGTGCGTGCGTGTGTTAATGTGTGTGGGCACATGGGCACATGCATGCGTGTGTGTGCGAGTGTGTGTGTGACCAAAACATAGAGGTGAGCAACAGCTTTCTGCAGTGCTGTCACCACACCAGCGTTTGTGTGTATTATTTACCCATTATTTGCAGACTGATCCACTGAACGGCATAACCATAGCAACCGAGGTGCACATGCATGCTCGCACACACACATGCACGCATGTGCTCACGCACGCACACACAGTCAGGGACAGATCAAAACAGCATAGTGGTTCTGACAGCGCTGGTGGAGGCGGTCGTTTCTGGAGACCTCAAAATTCCTTGGATTCACTAAATCTCCCACACTTCGGTATTCAAGGAAGAAACGGTGTGAGTGTTTTTTAAAGCTGTGATAGAGCTGTGCTGGAATCCTTACACTGGTGGAAGATACTGTGAGTGCTGTCATGCTAAATCCAAAATGCTTTTGGTGCCACGAGAAACCTGAGAGAGGATGTGATGTCCTGGAAGTGGATGTTGTTGTCAAGCACAGCAGATACACAACAAGGAGCTCATCTTTGCTTCATAAAAATGCTGGGCCATCAATGGAAAAGAGGATGTCAACAAAATATCAGTAAGGAACGGATTGGCCAGATTTTCATGAATCATGGTGGAAATCAGTATGCTAACCCCAAGGGATAATTAACTGTCAGGTCGAAAGTGTCAACAGTCAAGGTCGAGGTCAATGCATGTGCAGATTTTCATGAAACCCAGTAGGAATGATATCAGTAAGCTTCCACCAAGAAATTATTATTTCAGGCAGGTAGAGATCATGTGATTGGTCATGTGTATGTGTGCTGGTGTACATGCAGTAATCAGGGGCGGGGGCGGGGGGGGTTCAAAACATCTTGCAGGTTTTTCTTGTATGCGATAACCTCTTCTGCAGAATAGGCTGTTTCCTATAACTACCCGAGGCTTAAAGAGCTCTCCAAACTGTTCATACATGGCTGACCTCTCGACAGGAAAAGATTGAAATCCCTCTGGGTGTCCTCTCTCTGGAAATGAGTTGACTGCTGCTGCCTCCTTACTCAGCAAAGTAAAATGACAAAACTTTCCTGAAAACGTACTTTAATTCTATTGATAACATTTTCTTATTTAAAACTGACACTGTAGCAGCATGTATTTCAAATTAAGCAATGCATACGTTTGATGTGCAAGAACATTATCACAACACCTGTTCTTCCATGGTTACACTCTCTGTGATGTGGCTGTTGAAGATTCTGTCACGACAGGCATCATCCACATGAAGCGTGAGTCAAAAGCTGTGCATTTGTGGAGGACATAATGACAGGCATAGCTGTCCTCAATTCCTTTTCTTTTTTTCTGATGGCAGCCTTGATTTCGTCTTTTTCTTAGTAGCAGTGACATTCACATTTGCGTGGTGCCATTGTTGCACCACTCAAATGAATCAAGAAGCTTGGTAATGGACATGGCTAGAAATGGTTATTTTTTTGTGTGTTTGTTTGTTGTTGTTTTGTTTTTTCATCCTTTGGATACAGGGCATGATAATGCCCAAAAAAGAACTTTGGGGCTCGTGATGGTTTTGGCAGCGAGAGCATGAGAGAAAACATGAACATGAGAGAAAATCAGTCGCACAGTCAAGAAGTCTCCATCCACATTTACGTTGATCCTGATCTTCTCCATGCTCATACAGAGTTACAGACACAGTTCTCCACCTAAGTAACATCTATTTTTTGACTGGAGAATCCAGTCCTCTATCTCCTCCTTCAAGTTATGCCAGGAATTTCCTCTTAGCCCCGCCCACCTATAAAGGTTATTGCCGAGTACACGCCTACAATTCAACGTCAGACATTCCACACACCCAGAATGGCCATTTGAGTTGCAGACACTGAGAGAACCAGAGGTCTTTTTCACAGCTAAGGCCGGCCTAGCCCCACCCCTTTCCACTCACACACACACACACACACACACACACACACACACACACACACACACACACACACACACACACACACACACACACACACACACACACACACACACACACACACACACACACACACACACACACACACACACACACACACACACGGCCTGTGCAAGCAGATGCGCATTATAAAGTCAAAAATGAAAAATATCAGCTGTAGATGAGAAATAAGTCTATATTTAGTTACTACATAACCTATTTATGGAAAACAAATCAGCAGAATGTTTATAAACAAGCTGCTAAATAACTGAACGGGCCGTCTGGTCGCTACCCCCCCACGCTGCTCTCCATGAGCCCGTCATAGGGCACTCTGTGACGGGGAGCACCACTCGGTGTTTCCCCATGCTAGAAATGACCAAAGCGAACTTAATACATCTTAATAAAAAAGCACAAACTACCTACTTCACAAGAATAATGTTGGTGTAATTAGGAGATTCGACAGGGAATCTATATTTTATATACACAAATTAACAAGTTAAAGAAAAAATCATGTTGCCGTATTTCCTGTTATTTCGCGGACGTTCAGCTCTCGTCTCGCCGCTCAGCTGCTGCTGTCTCGGGCAGACTGAGTGCGGGAGTCCCGCTCCCTCCAAGGCCGGAGCCCGTAGACAGACAGATAGATATATATATATCTATGTGTCTACGGGCATCCCTTTGATGCTTCGCTATTAGTTGAGCGACATATACACTGACTATTTAGGAAAAAGAGAGAGACACACGTGTGTGTGTGTGTGTGTGTGTGTGTGTGTGTGTGTGTGTGTGTGTGTGTGTGTGTGTGTGTGTGTGTGTGTGTGTGTGTGTGTGTGTGTGCGTGCGTGCGACACACATGCCGTGCTCCTCTCCTTTGCCCGAGGAGAGGGTTCGAAGGACAGCACGTACATGCCAATTCAGAGCTCCTAGACCAGTGGTTCTCAAAGTGGGGTCCGGGGACCCCCAGGTGTCCTTGAGGGGGTAGGGGGTCCCCAGCAAAAATGTGGTAATACAGCGTCACAATAACTTTAACCTTTCATACTTTGGCTATTCAAAAATAGCAGATATACAAGCTCATAGCGCGGCACCGAGTGCCGTGCTATGAGCTTGTAGATCTGCTACTTTTGAAAAATCGTGAAAATGTGTGCAAACCTTTGAATATATATATTGTTAAAGAGAACATTTGTAACTCAAGTCTTTGCTTCTGGGGGTGGGGGTCCCTGAAACAAAATATTTTAGATGGGGGTCCGCGGCCAAATACATTTAATTTTGGGGGTCCTGGAAAAGTTTGAGAACCACTGTCCTAGACCTAGACTGAGTTTAACAATCTTCAATACTTTAACATGCACAGCTACTAAATAAAAACATTCATATAAATTGCGAATGCTGCGGGAAAAGCACCAGAGAACCTGCTGCCTACACCAGCTTGAAAATAGCAGATCTACGAGTCGCCAGTGGGGCATCTCCTCACGACCGCATCGCGACCACCGGGCGGCCGACTGGAGCTGTGTTTAAACTTCTGTTCTCAATTATATTGTTTAGTTTGTTGTCTGTCTATAGATGTACATCTGATAGATTGAAAACGTTACTATTCTGTTATTGTGGGCGTGTGTCGGCGTTCAATGGTTACAGGGGGACAGTGACAGAGCTAAAGTAACTAAGTAAAAATACTTAAGTTAAGTACTGTAGCCTACTTAAGTACTTGAGGTATTTTTTTTACTTTACTGGAGTATTTCCAATTTTCAATACTTCTGCCTCTACTCCACTACATCCAGAGGCAAATATTGTACTTATACTCCCAGGCACGCCGACTTTTGTGCGTGGCCATGGGGCCTGAACTTGATCGCCACACTTTTAATCCGATCGACGGCCATTTCCTCATACAGTTACAACGTATCAGAGTGCAATACACCTCCCAACCGCTAGGGTCGCTTAGTTGAATGCATGGAGAAAATTCGGAGAAAGAGGCCACTGATCGAATTAGAATGCTTTTCATTGAACAATACGGAAGATACGGGTACTTCTGACAACCCGTATATAATTGTAACATCCATTGCCATGTGGTTAGCACTTTATATTTGAAACCTGAACGTTTATGTAGATGTACGGGTTGTAATGGAGAAAGTGCAAAAACCAGGTTGACGTTCAGCCATGACGCTGATGACGGACGATGCGATCGTGTTTCCACAGTGTTTCTTTTTTTCTGTCTAGTTATTGTTTGGACAATGTGTCACCTGAACTACTACAGTACTAGGCTAATGTTAACCTTGCTAGTTATAGTGTTATGTGCACACTACAGTAGGTCTATTCACATTATGTGAAGGCCTGTTATGTGCACAATAGGCCTACCTTTATTTGACAACTTCAGTTACTAGTTCCTTTGTAGATTTCGATTATTATTACAAAACTTACATTAACCACTTCACCTTCATATACATTTCGTCCATTCGAAAATAGACGATCTACAAGCTCACAGATCTTGTAGATCTGCTATTTTCAAAAGATGTCATACATTTGACAACTTGTGCAATGGGATATTCTGCATAATGAGTAGCCTACTTTCTAGTTTTGGTACTTTAAGTACATTTAGATACCAATGTTTTTGTACTTTTACTCAAGTACATTTTTAATTCTGGGCATTTACTTCTAACACAGTATTTCTACATTTTCTACATTAGTATTGATACTTTTACTAAAGTAAAAAATGTGAATGCTTTTTCCACTGACTGTATCCATGTCCAACGACCACAAGGTTAGTGCCAGGGACCAGCATAACATTTGTGGTCTAAAAATGTTTGCAAAAACATTCCACGTTTTTTACATTTTGTCAAAAGTTTTTGTAAATCGCAGATCTACAAGCCCACAACGCGTCACACACTCTCACATTGGATAATATGTCCTAGCTCTCCAGTCACAATGACATCTACTGTATGTCATTCTTTTCTTGTTTAAAGAGAGTGTGTGTGTGTGTGTGTGTGTGTGTGTGTGTGTGTGTGTGTGTGTGTGTGTGTGTGTGTGTGTGTGTGTGTGTGTGTGTGTGTGTGTGTGTGTGTGTGTGTGTGTGTGTTTGCTTTGAAATGGAGATGTGGGTAAAAGCTGACCAGCGTTCTAAAGCAGCTACATATCATCAGGGAGTGGGGCCGTCTCTGTCGCACAGAACATATTTGTGTAGATTATTTGCACTATAAAGTTGCTGCTACTGTAGACACTCTTGCATAATATACAGAGTGGACCTCAGTTGATAACCTATCTGTATAGCACTTGCCTTGTAGTAGAGAAATGTATGAAATGTTGAGAGGGGACAGAGCTATAAAAACTTCCAGAGAGAGAGAGAGAGAGAGAGAGAGAGAGAGAGAGAGAGAGAGAGAGAGAGAGAGAGAGAGAGAGAGAGAGAGAGAGAGAGAGAGAGAGAGAGAGATGTGTGTGCATTTTCTTTACACACACACACACACACACACACACACAGACAGACAGACAAAGACATAGAGAAATAGAGAGAAAAACAGAGAGAGAGAATTGTCAACAGGAGAGAGAATATTGATATATTTCAGCTGATGTGATGGAAGATGTACTAATTGTTTTACTTAAGTAAAAGTATCAATACCCTATTGTAGAAATAGTCTGTTAAGTACAAGTTTGGTATTCAAAGTTTACTTGAGTAAAAGTAGCCTACAAATGTATTGGCATCAAAATGTAATTAAAGTATCAAGAGTAAAATAACTCATTATGGAGAGGTTAAGGCGACACATTGTGAGTTTGTAGATCTGCTATTTTCAAATTGCCAAAGTAGGTCTGAAGTGGTTTTGTAATAATAATCTACAAAGTAACTAGTAACTTAAGTTTTTTAAAAATTATAGTGGAGTAAAAGTACAATATTTGCCTTTGAGATGTAGTGGGGTATAAATTAAAATATTGAAAATTGAAAGTACTACTTTAGTAAAAAAATACCTCAACTTTGTATAGGTACAGTAGTTGAGTAAACATACTTAGTTACTTTCCACCACTGTACATGTGCTATTGTGGCAGAAGGAGGTTGCGGAGTAGTTGTATGCACTGTAACTATTACTAGTCGATTACCACAACTACACTAGTAAACATCTGAGCAAAATATCCCCTGATCTAAACTAAATGTAGTGAAATCCTTTCAAAAGCAACAGAAGCATTGAGTTTTTTGTCCTCTGTGTTTACTTGGCTGTTTCTTTCGGGAGAAAATGTTCATTTTAAACTGCCAGACATGGCCCTGCACATTAAGTCTCTAAATTAATTAATCAATGAATTAATTAATTAAACCTTGAACGTGTTCTCTCCAAATCTGCTTTCCTCCCAATTGCTCCCATTGCCACTTTTAATCAAGTCTACGTATATCGTTACCAGACAATTAAACCTGGCTGTGTAATTGCCTTTATAGCCTCTGTCGCTAGACTCAACCCCCGCCCCCCTCCCTCGTACTGCACTCGTCCATTACATTACAGCCACAGAACGTGAGGGAAATAAATCCACAGGTGCCTGCATAATAATATGCATTGTTAACGCGTTGGTGTCGGTGTGTGACCATCGATCTAGTCTGGTCCCGTCACCACCACCTGCTTCCCGCTCTGTGGAGGGGAGGCACACAATTAAGAGTGTGCAGAGGTGCCGAGGTTTGTAGCTCAATAACCGACTCTTTCCACGGGGTAATTAAAAATCATTGTGTCGCCCACCCCCGAGTACACCGAATCGAGATTTCCTTTCCCCATTGCATTTTTTCCGACTTTACCCCGACTGCAACTACACAATTGTTTGACTTCATTTGGAGGTAATTGACCAATTGTAGTCAGATAAAAGGTCCCCCTCACCACCACCTGGAGCAAAATTGAAACGGTCCTCGCGAGTCAATCTCCCCAGGCTTCAGTCATTAGCAGCTGATGTACAGCTTGCCAAGTCGCATCAGAGAGAGAGAGAGAGAGAGAGAGAGATGATAGAGTGTACAAAAGGAGTGTGTGTTTGTGTGTGTGTGTTTGTTTTCTTTATTCCGATCCCCATTAGCTTCCACAAAGTGGTTGCTAGTCTTCCTGGGATCCACACAAAATCAATACAATTAAAAAAGACAATAGTTAAATGTGTGCTATACTGTATAACTAAAGCAAAAGTCGCTCTGCATATAAAACAGATAACAATAACCAATAAAAACACAAATACAGAGTATTCACAAAATGTAGGTATTTAGCAGATGCTCTTATCCAGGGCAACTTGCGAGTGTGAGTTTGGTAGAAGAAGAAGAGAAAGCATGAACCCTAGTCAAGAAACACCACTGTAAATAGTCACATAAAGTGCCGAGAGAAAAATGTAGTGGTTCGTCGAACTAGGATACCATGCAGGTAAACAATGAACCTAGTATCTGCACAAACAGAATTCTGTCTGAATAACATTCTTAACCTCTTATGGTCACAACTTACGATATGGAGCAAATTCAGACAAGTAATTAACGCGTAATCAATGATTAACTGATACCATAAGTCACCATTAATTAATCATGAATTCATGTTAATTAATCATGAATTTGCTAAGACTTAACCAAAGTTAATACATCATTAGTTAAGGGGCCACACGTGGTGGGTTTGTAGATCTGCTTTTCTGGTGGCTTCTATGCCCAGGATAAGTGCTTATAGGCGGGTGGAAGGAGAGTCTGTCTCTGGCAGTGACACACACACACACACACACACACACACACACACACACACACACCCACCCCTTGTGGCTCCTTGCCGTCAGCCACTCTACCTCTCTCTCCAAGGGGATTGTTCTCACAGCCCTGATCAAAGACCATCATTAAGATAGCAAAGCTTCAGCTAATGGCCAGCCAAATGGTCCTTTGTGTATTCCACTCATGGACAGATATTCCCACAATCCTCAAGGCAGAATAGGTTTTTCTTATGTCTCGACATACCCTGAACCTTGTTTGAGTGTCTTTGTCTCTGACTAAATAGACTTTCTTGAATATATTCTACAGTACTGTATATATGCATTGTTTCAGTTTGTCATATTACTTATTATTATTGTCATATTACTCAGGCCCCCTTTAGACTAAACGGTCTCTAGAGAAAATGGCAACATAAAATATCAGATGTGCTGTCCATTTAGATGGCAACGGCGTTATTGGGGGTTGAAAACATAACAAAGTGAAACCACCTTCCAGAGTGGAAATCTTGGAAATGTAAACGGCAAACACGGGCTAACACAGTGTTGCCAGATTATGTGAGAGAAATTAGCAACCAGGTCTATGAAAAGAAGCCATAAAGAAGCGACTATTATAGACCACATGAGCACTTTAAACCTATATAGTGTACATCGGCTATTTGAAAATAGCAGATATACAAGCTCACAATGCATCGCGATGTGACACGCTGTGAGCTTGTAGATCTGCTATTTTCAAAACAATCTTGAAATAAAATGTTGAAACATTAGAACAACACAAATCTGGCACAAAACATTTTCAGATGGGTGTTTAGGGGACAAATACTGTACACATTAATTTGGGGGTCCATGACATGAAAACATTTGAGAACTGTTAATAATAAGAATTAAATAATAACTACTAATAATAGTAATATGTACAAGCAACTTTACAGAAAGACAAGCCCACACTCACTTATAATAAGCAGACCTGGCAACCCTGCACAGAACCACGCTGCATTGGTGATGTAAATAAACAGCTGAGACAGGAAGTACAGCGGAAGATGTTCCACGCATGCGTGACTCGTCTACCTGGCAGTGCGTCAACGCTATACCTAGCCACCTGCCTGGCATGCACACTACAGCGCTTTCGATCACTGTTGCGTCTCTATCTAAACACATGATAACGCAACGGCACTTGGTCGTTTTCTGTTCTGATCGTTGCTGTGTAATCGTGGCCTTAGGTTACTTGGTTATGGTTTGTGCATTGTCTTTGCCCTTCCCATGTATGTTTTCTCATTGGTTCCTAGGACTTGGGGAGCAGTGTGATGGCCATCAGTCTATTTGGGCCCGGGTGCTCACGCCGCAGTCCTTTGGGAGTTTCTTAGATTTTTGCACCTCACCCACTATGCGCATTCTTCAACATTTTCCTTCAATAGGCTGATGCGATGCCCGTTGGAAACGAGTCCCGTCGGGAATCGTTCCCAACGTGCAGTACAAATATTACTTGGAGGCCAGTCTATGATGTAAGACTATCTTATAAGCCAGTTCCAAATCCCCTAGTACTCTTCTGTTGAGGCTCTGTGACATCTTAACAATGCCTTATCTATCGTTGGCATATGCCGCTGGTGTGCTATGTTAATTCAGGCTGATTAAGGAGTTCCTCCACCTGCTTCTGACTTGGATATGACAAAAAGGCAAAGTGCCCCCGAACACTTGATAAATGCAGCCGTAGCTGTTCATATAATTTCATGAGGAAATGTATGCACATATTTATGAAATGATTGATCAATGAGACCCGGGAGTGTGCTATTTTTGCATAAGATGTGTGCAATGCCAGACATTACTGTAAATACAACAGAGATACATAAAGGAAATCTCAGTAAGACTGGAGAGCAGGGCCCAATGGAGAGGATGGAATAGAACGTTAGAAATGTTACATACACACACATATATATATATATATATATATATATATATATATATATATATATATACACACACACACACACACACACACACACACACACACACACACACACACATATATATATATATATATATATATATATATATATATATATATATATACATACATATATAAAACCCTGGTCCAGCAAAGCTTTGAACTGAGTGTCCATGAGAATAACGCAAACTTTGATCTCTCCTTTTCCTACCCCTATACGCTATTTCACATTGATTTCTTTTAGACAAAATCCAACAAGCTAACCAACACACCTGAGCATGCTGGGCAGAGTTGTTCAATATGTCCTCAGGTGGCACACGTGGTGGTGGTGGTGGTGAGATCCGGCTGTACAGACCCTCACTCAAGGCTGTGAAGCTAACCAGCACTCTCCGTAATTGACTGCCTGGATATCCATGGATTTTTTACTCTGGCATTGGACATCAGATTTACAGTATGTTTGAGGATTGCAAGCCTATATCAAAATGGCACAAGACACGTTCATCCTTACAGTATCCTTTGACACACCATATATTACCAGTATGTCTGCAATCTTTGTTTCTTAGTTGGGGGGGACATTGTTGAGAAAGTCTTTCCCATCAATCAGCTTGTTTCAGAGTTCAACAGCCTCATTTAAGAACTAATGGCTCAAGCTATTTGAATTGAATTGAATTGAATAAGACAATTAAGGGCACCAGCCAAGTCCTGAGACTCCCTGCAATATCGCGTTCACAATGCTGGGACAGACGAACAGACGTATGGACGTACAGACATACAGTACAGACATACAGTATGTACATACACTCATACAGACAGACGGACAGACAACCCGAAAACAATGCCTCCAGCATGGCTGTCCGCTGGTGGGCCCTAAACGCTATGCTACTCCTTACACCCAACCAGTTTAAGTGGTTTGAACCGACTGACATTACCACCCTTACACTTACAAGGGAAAAAAAAAACATCAAGCACTGGAGTCTGGAGTGGACCCCGAACAGTCAGCCTCCGCTGAATGCCATTCCTAGTTGTGTTGCTATGCATAGCAAGTGATTCCAGAAACCACAGTCCCAGATCAATTAAAGGCCCCTTTCCAGATAACAATGTTAATTACACTGCTGTTTTCATGAGCCTCTTTGCATTGCAGCACACTTGAGATTCAGTGTGATTGGAGGGGCCGTATGGGAAGTGTTGTTTCCACAGGGCTACTGTCAATTCTCTAGCTTCATTATGCATTTCTTCTGGAGCCATAACAAGGCAGATTATTAAGAGACATTTGAGTGTCCTTTTGGAATTCACTGGCAATAATCCATGCAATAGTCAAATATTTCCACTGACTGTCAAAATGCAATGTATGACTCAAGAGTGATGTTCAAACTGAGACTTCTTCCTTGGCAGGAGAAAGATTGTTGCTGTACCTTCAGTAAGTAAGTAGTCTTTGCTACAAGAGAGATGGAGAGACTTAGATATGTGGGGGAGAGAGGGAGATAGAGAATGAAAGATTGTGATAGTGAGAAAAACAGAAGAAATCCCAAAGAACGTCTCTGAACAGTACAGACTTAGCTTGAGGAAAACAGCCCATGTGAGAACTGCTGAATCATGTGGTAGTTGCACATCCCCACAGCCACACCGACGGCTGTGCACATTTGCAACTGTGCGCACGCACGCACGCACGCACGCACGCACACACACACACACACACACACACACACACACACACACACACACACACACACACACACACACACACACACACACACACACACACACACACACACACACACACACACACACACACACACACACACACACTTCAATTCAATAAGTACAAAGACAAGCACGCTCGCTCGCACATAAACACACACACACACACACTTGAGTCAGCAGTGCTCGCGGTACACATCAAAAAGCAGATGAAAAGCAAAACCCTCAAGTGATAAGTGTCAGCAAAGAAGAACGAGGATTCAACTGCTTATCTCCTAAACATGATTTTTCATACTGCGTTGCACAACATGCCTCCGGATTAAAGACATTCTATTAGCCTAAAGAGAAGGGAGCTTAACAAAAGAGAGAGAGAGAGATTTTCCAAGTTTGGAGTCACCATTTACAAGTCTACAGTATCTAGTCTCCCAACAAGCTTGCGCATCACACTACAAGCCAAACCTTCTTTTTAGCCAAACATGGGATAATTCTCTTGAGCCGTGAGCCAGGAAGTAAAACATCTTGGTGAAAAGAAGAATGATAGAGAAGAGTGATAGAGAGAGGAGGACTGAGCCAATAATCTTTTCAGGCCTGTTCATGCATTTTGTTGTAATGTGATCATACCAGTGTCTTTTGGACGCCAACATACTTCTGTTTCCTTAATTAGGTGTGAATTTGCTCGATCACAACAGCATCTCTCTGCAAAAGTTTTGTATGTTGAACATAAGGGAGCAGGAGATGCTTTGTATGGGTTTTTCTTTATTATTATTATATTTTTTTAAATACAAAATAAATTGGGGGCATTTGTAATGCTTTATTTCTGAGATAGGAGAATGTAGAGAGAGGAAACCAAGAGAAGAGAAAGGAGACACAAGACCAGACGCCAGATTCCAACCCTTCATGGTTCACAAGGAACACAAGGTCTCTGCACTAACAGGCTGAGCCACCAGGCTCACTGATGCACGCAAATGTTGAATGGACTGCAATCAATAACCCCTCTTAGCAAAACAGTCGGTTGTGCACGTTCTTGCACACGCATGTTTGTTTGCTTTCAGTTCATTAGACCTAATTGGAGTTGAAAATATCCTTGAGACAGAAGGTCCCAGCTGAAGGGAGCAAGCTGTGCCTGTGTAATGCCTTTGTGTAATGGGTTTGTGTATGCGCGCCTCTATGTGTAAACACTTTTTGCAAGGACGCAACTTCGACCACGTTGCTATTATTGACAACACACCTGTGTTGACTCAATTATGAGTACAAAAGTGCTTCTTTCAGAATGTTGTTGAACTTGAACCTTAGATTAAAAAAAAAGCAATATTAATGTCACATCATTAACAGGTTGGCAAGACAACTCTGAAGGCACTTTTAAGGAATACATTTCAGTGGTCACATATTTGTTGCTGCAGTCAGGCCCTCTTTCTCTGATACAGCACTAATGTTGACCTTGTATTAGTTCTGTGCAGAGGACTCATTTCCCGTCAGTTTGCACATGTAATGAATTCCTTAGCTGATGCAGATGAGATTGGCTTCTATGGTGAAGAATTGCAACCTACAACGATGTTGAAGGTTGATGGGTAATTGGCTAAAGTTTTAAGCAACAGCCGTGCACCACATAATGACACCATTTTGCATGCTGTAGCATGAGAACTGATGGGAATTAATTTGGATGGTTAATGCCCTCAGGCTGAGGCCAAAAACAGTCTCCCTCATGCATTAGCAAGTTTCACTTCTCACACTTCGGTTAACTTCTATTATCTTCCATTGTATTGCATTCTCATCTTTTCTGTCCTCTTTTCATCTGTTCAGTCACATTACAGCACGACACTGCGCTCTGCTTTGAGTTAAACACTTCCTTTCGCACCGCTCGTCTCACCTTGCATAACCTCACCAACTTGTTTTAAATCTCCCACCGGTTCCATTGCTCTTTATCAAGTTGAGATTAGTATTGAGCATTATCGTGTTCACACAAAGTAGGTTCGTATTATGAACACAATAAGAGGGACTGTGAAATATATATAATATAAGCCGCACAGGGACTATGTTAGCTCTCCAACCCTCCCCTTTGACAAATCCAGCCATCAAATTACTTTGTTTTTAAATATTTTTTTCATAATAATAATTGGGCCTTCATAATGTTTTTGGGCCTAATGGTAATTGTTCGGGCCGGGCCCTTTTCGGGCTGGGTATAGTCGTTTTCTACTACTAACCATGAGCTGTAGCAGTGAGACGATAGAGGGGAATAGATAGCTAGAGAGAAAGATAGTATGTGTAAAATTAGAGTGTAGTAATTATTTCAATTAGCATATTATGCTGCTTTAGAGTTTAGCACCTTTAAATGCATATTTGCAACACTGGCACCGCAAGAAACAGATATCATTTGCCATATGACAGACAGCAGAAGCCTATAGTTCCATCCACTTTAAACCATTAGAAAACAAATGGCATGGACTGCACTGCAGGCCTCATTGTTAATTCATGTGAAATTTGTATTTTCCTCTTACCTATGTGACAAGAAATTCAATTTATGAATTTCTTTCTGCTAAAGATAAGTAATTGGAATTTTATGTTAACCTATTCTACCTTAATTGGAGTGGCCCCCGTTCAAAGAGCAAAGTAATTATTTTCGCTCGCACCTGTTTATGGCAGGTCTTAAGTTTCCACTAAAACAGAATATTGCCTCTATTAACCTTTCTGAGCTGATTTCCTTGTTTGTGCCAGTGTAAACTTATTAACTTGTGTCTCTGACATGTACGGCTTGTTTTCTCCTGTGTCTAAATCAAGAAGATATCTAATGTATGAACCCTATGGCCCAGGAAAGTATGAGCGAATACCCTGTCAAATGTATGTGGCATATTACAGTGCTTTATGGGAAATAAAACAGGTAAGATAGGATACACTGAGTTGCCTACGATGTATCTCCAGTACGATCGTTGCTAGACACTAAACATTGCGGCCCTCCGTTCGCTAGTTATTGGCCGTTGAACATAGCATGTCTCCCCAAAACACAGGAGGTGAGATACAGTCATTTTCCCAAATACTGTATGTTAACCAGGAAGTGAATGGTGGAGGAGATCTTGCGATCATGTGATCTCCTAGATCTCTGTGTGACTGAGACTGAAATGGTGTATCATATGTTAGCCAAGAGCGCCATCTAGTGTAAACACTGAAAACACGGTTTGGACGTGTTACACGTCTTTGGCACTCTGGCCTTTGGAAAAAATGGACGTGTTACACATCATTGGCACTGCTCCAGGCATGTAAACAGGGCTCAACATTTACATAAAAAGTATAACTTGATGAAATCTAAAGAATCATATTCATTATCATGTGCAGCGGAGGAGGTGGCGGGAGGGGGGTGGCGGTATATTTCTACTAGGCCTAGCCTAGATACTTTCGCACACGTTTGACGGCACCTGATCTTGTCAGCATGCCCCGCTAATGTGGGCATCCTGATGAAGCCGTCGTGAAATTCAGTCTGCCTGTGTGAAAGAAAGCAATCTTGACAGAGAGACATGGTGGATACACAGATTGTCTGTCTCTTGATAAACTGAGCTGTGGTGATTACACTTCAATCCACATCACAAAGACCGGCATCCATTTAAAGATAATCATAATGCTGGAGCCTGTCAGATAAGCATGTGCTTTATTTGAAGGAGCTGGATGGCCTACATGCTAACCAGTGTAGGTTGAGGGATGGGGGCGGGATGGGAAGATACCACAATTCCCACTGGGTCTTGAGAAACAGCTGCTCTGGTTGTGTAGGAGTTGCCCTCAGATGTTACAGGTGAGATGTGAGATGATCAAAGAGAGGATATACTGTAAATATGCAAACTACCATTTTGCCTCGTCAAAAAAAGAAAAGAAAGGATGCTAAGATATGTGTGCTGTGGTCACAGACTGAATACTATCCTGGTTACTACTGTATTATATTTAGGTCGCTAAACTAATCTCCACTAAGAGCACATACATGCTTATTGAGAAGTGAGAAGTAAGTGACATTACATTATTTGTTTGTACCTATCAATTTGATGTGAGAATGTAATGCACATGACCCTGACACACCTATCAGATGGAATGGACAACTCTCGTCTTGTTTTAAATTGCCACATCTTTCACCTGCATATTAGATTTTGGTTTTGTTTACACCACCAATCAAGCAAGGTACAGTAATATAATACAGTGTGCGGTCTAAAATCTATTTTCTTTTGTGAAAGCTGCCAACCCAGTGATTCCAGTTCAGGATGGATGCATACGACTACAATGACTGACTGTCATGCACACTAAACACTTGTTTACACGCTCTCCCAGTGAATGCTTTCATTTTGTTATCCCTGACCTTGACTGGCATGTCTTCACAAGTGAGCGCACGCACCCGTGCACACGCACCTTACAGTACATTTCCATGGATACACATAGATGTTTTAAACTAAATCCATTATGATAATTGCAATATATGTAGAGCACAGCTGTGGGGGATAATGGGATATTTTCACCACTAACTAGCTCTAACAAATAAGTTATGAAAGTCAAATTTGCTGTTATGCTGCCAAAGTGCCAACAGCCACAATTCCCCCTTCTTTTCATTAAAGAGAGAAAGAAGGAAAGAAAATATGTGTGTGTGTGTGTGTGTGTGTGTGTGTGTGTGTGTGTGTGTGTGTGTGTGTGTGTGTGTGTGTGTGTGTGTGTGTGTGTGTGTGTGTGTGTGTGCAATCATTAATTCAATTATTTTTTTATTTATTATCTCATGATAAACTAGAAAAAGTGCTTCTCGGAGCACAAGTCTCCGCCAGCATATGGGTATATAACACATTAAAAACATGGGGAAATGTAAGCAAACGTCTGAAAATAAATAACGACCTAGTATATTTTCGAGAAATGGTATGGGACCCCCAATTTGAACCAAATAAAACAGACAATATATTGCAAGAATGGGCTTCAAAAGGATTAAAAACATACTTACAAGTGCTGACAAACAATATAATAAACTCATTTCAATTATTAATATCCAAATACAGGATACCACAAAGGAATTTTTATAAATACTTGCAAGTAAGGACATATTTTTCCAAGTTTTTAAGAACGCAAAGTACTAAAGAAATGCATCCTTTAATTGCTTTTCTGATCAAAAACCACCAGAAAGTACCTAAAAACACCTTGTCAAAAATATATAAAATCCTCCAGAACAATATAAACACAAATGATAGTATACAATTAAAATGGAATGCTGAAATAGGAGATCAAATGAATGACATGGAGTGGAAACAAGTATGCAGAGAAATTCATAAAACAACTAATTCCAAATACTGGAGAAAATTCGCTTGGAAACTATACACTAGATTCTTTATTACACCAAACGTCCTCTCCAAAATAAATAAATCTGCTACATCGGCATGTTGGAGAGAATGTGGCGAGATAAGGGCAAACCACTCGCACATTTTCTTCTTCTGCCCCATCCTAAATTCTTTCTGGAAATCAATTATAGAAGATATAACTAAGATTTTTAATTTGAAAAGAACACTCAACCCTGTAAACATTATTTTGGGGAAATTACCGTTAGAATTAACGCAAGAAATGGACAAATACATATATAGAATCCTCCGAACCGCAGCCCTTAAACAGGTAACAAGGAACTGGCTGACGCCTGCAAGTCCAAGGCCTAAAAAATGGAAAGAAACAGTACAGGAAATATATGAAATGGAGAGAATAACCTTTCGAATTAGGAACAATGAACCTGAGTTTAATAGAAGATGGAGTAAATGGACAAATTATTGGGCCAGGTGACTAAGTTGGGAAAATGAGTGAGACCCAGCACCGACCCCACATCGGAAGTTCGGGCTGTGATCTGTTACTTAGATTATATACGGGGAAAAAAAGAAAAAAAAAGTATTGGCAACATACAGGACACTCCCCCCCCCCCCCCCCCTTTTTATTTTTAGGTTTAATTTGTTAAGTTAGTATTATTAAATACCACTAGTAGTATCACCATTATAATTTAATAGGTATTAGTATTAAGATATCTCTTTTGATTGATGTGTAATTACCTATTTATTTTTATTTATAGTTATTACTTTCTGATTACTGCATTTTATTGCTTTAACACTGGGTGTATAGATAGAAAAAAGAAAAAAGAAAAAGAAAATGTTTGCAAGAAGATAAAGAATGAAATGTAAAATGAAATGTAAACATGAATAAATCTTGCAATAAAAGTATTAAAAAAAATAAAATAAAAAAGTCTCCGCCAGGTCAGGTAGGTTATTATGGCCTCCTGGTGGCGCTATAATAGGCCAATGTGAAAAGGGTGCCATTTCTTCTTAGGCCTTGCACGGCAATCGGACACTGCATTCATGATTTGAGGCATTTTGTTCCAAAAATGTGGTTTGCTAAATTAGACCAGCTGGTGGAGCTATAACAGGCCAATGTGAAAAGGGTGGCATTTCTTCCTCAGCCTAGTGGGAATGTGTTTTCAAAATGTCACGGAAATTGCACACTGCGTTTATGATTTGAGGAATTTTGTTCAAAAAGGACCTATCCTGCAAACTTTAGCCAATGTTAGCCAAGTAGGATAGAATATGAAATATCGGACACATCCATCTTGATCGCATGACTATAGAGATACTTGCGTGATTTTTGAACAGAATCTGAAGGAGTAAGAGCAAAACATGTGTTTTACAAAACTCAGCCTCCTGGTGGCGCTCTAAAATGCATATGTGAAAAATGCAAGGCAAAGGTTTTTCCTTGGCCTCTAAGGAGTGTGCATGCAAAGTTGCACGCAGATCGGTGCAGTTATAGCTAAAAACGTGAATTGGCCTGTTATAGCGCCACCATGAGGCTGATTTGAAAGTTTTCAAGTGACATTTCTTCCTGGGCCAAGTGGGAATGTACGTGGAAAATTGCACGGAAAGTGCATGCTGCGTTCATGATTTCAGGCATTTTGTTCAAAATGAACCAATCCTGCAAACTTTGGAAGCCAATCTTAGCCAATCAAGATGGAATATGGAAAATCGGACAGATCCGTGTTGATCACATGGCTAGAGAGATACTGTGCACTGATTTGCGTGTTTTTTGGAGAAAACCTGTAGGAGTAATATTAAAAAATGTGTTTTGCAAAAGTCGGCCTCATGGTGGCGCTATGACAGGCTGATCTAAAAAATGTGGGGCAGAGGTTCTGCTGTGGCATCCAGGGAGTGTGTGTGCGCAGTTTCACAGCGACCGGGGCAACGGTGGCGGAGATTAGCTGTTAACAGACAGAAGGACAGACACACGGAAGGACGGACGGACGGACAGGGGGCAAAACATACTCTCTCGACCATGCCTTTCGGCTGGCGGAGACAATTAAATAAAAAACCTGATAAGGACAACACATCACAAGGGTTCCCTAGATCGTTTCAGTGTCAAACATTGCCTGGACATTATGTATACAATTGTTTCTGCTAAGTTAATTGGACACATCTGTATCTGTCACGCTGAAATGACGTCACACACACACACACATTTTAATTAGCGGCATAAATTGGCACTAGAGATGAAAAAGGAAAGAACGTTTCAACGACAGCCCCAGACTGTACATTTTTGTAATATTTTTTTCTTCTTCTTCCCAGCGGAGCAAACAGTTCATAAATGTATTTTTCAAATCCATCGCTTGGCTTCAGGCTTCTCTCCAGTTCCTCCCGGCTGTGAGATAATCTGAGAGTGCAGTGAAATTTCACATCCCACCATACTGTATGTGTTTGTTCCTTTTCTTCCTCTCATTAAATCTGCGTTGGGAGTCTAGAAGCCTGCGGTAGCTCATGTTTAATTTATAGAGGGGTGGTGGGGGACGGTCGCCTTCAGTGATTTTTTTTTACATCTTCTTTCATTAGAGAATGTTCAATATTTATCACTGTAATTTCCCATATTCTGCTTATATTTATTTGTGTATTACTTCCTTCCTCCCCCTCACTTCCTTCTTTCCTTCGACTGTATTCTGGCATGTGGAAACTGACATGGCTCGCTCACGAGTCACAACACACATTTGTTAACAGGTACTGTACTGTAGTCTACAAAAGAGAGTGATCCATGTGAAGTGATGTTACCGAGGATTTCAGTAGATGTAAACGTTAATTACTTTCATTAGAGGGGAACTTTTATCCCCTGCAAGTCCACTATGGTCATCAGTTAAGACATTAAAATCTGCAGTTCAAAACAGCCTGAAGAATACATCATCCTGAGAGGCAGATCAGATGCTGGACCCAAACAACGTCTAAAATCCAATAGCAGTTATTTGAAACTGAAACTGAAACTGTGTTATGCATCTCTGTGAACTGTACAACCTGTGGAGGTGGGAAAGACGTATATTTTTGCCGGTATATGCTGCCTTCAGCCTGGCTGCGCCCGTGAAAGTTAAATCGGACAGATCCGTGTTGATCACATGGCTATAGAGATACTGTGTACCGATTTGCGTGTTTTTTGTGTTGTTTTTTTTGTGTTTTTTATATTACTCTGTAGGAGTAATATAAAAAAATGCCGGTATATGCCGGAATATACTCTGGCAGTGAAAGAGTTAAAAGTCTCACAAACTAAACTTCCGTGTTTGGAATCACTGTCCCTACAGCAGCTGCGTTCATGGGAAATGTAGTCTTTGGGTCGTTTGACTCGTTTTTATCGTTTAATGTGTTCCTCTTGAGTCTTTGGGTAAATGTGTACTTATTTTTCAAACACAGTTCTTATATGAGGCGATCTAATTAGATTCCCCTATGGGGATTTCAACACAAAAAAAATAACGCTGCGACCCAGGGGGATAGCGCCCTCTAGCGGCAGTGACGTCAGGACTTCGGTGCTCTATAAGCAGAAAGTCAACATATTCTGCTTCAGTGGATGGGAAAGCAGCACATCCCAAACCAAACATACTAGACTAGGATATATTATGTATCCAGCGGAAGTAAACTGATTACACTGCTTTGCCATTGTGTGATTCAATCCTGTATCAGAGAGCTGAAACATGAGCCACATAATTTGTTAGAATATCTCAATCATCCTAGAACAAGCCTGGGGTCTTCACCACAGAATAGATAGCACGCTACTGAACCTTCACTTCTTAGAAAATCTAAAATAATCTCCTTTGGAGAGAGAAAGTGGGTGGCCCTGAGGGTGCAAAAAATATCTGAAAAAGCCTTACAATAAAAACTCTGGGTGTCTACAACAAAGGGGCTAGTTGTGTGTCACAGTGTATTACATGTGATGTAAAGTATGGTGCCTTTGCAGGTATGAGGGGAGTCCAGGCCTAATTTCAACAACGATAATAACCTGCAACCTGGGAAACAAGAATTAATTGCATAACATATCCAATGTAAGAGTGGGTGTGTTCAGTGTTGTAGTGCTACTTTTAGAAGCGGGGGAGCGTACATGCATGCGCAGTCACGTGCATTTTCATGCACGTGCGCGAAATGCGCGGACACGCACATGCTATAAAAGCATGCAGATGTAATGCGGAAACATTGTGACAGAGCACCTTGACCAATATGAACATAACATCAATACATATGAATGACAAAAGGTGTAGATGTGAGCCTATATGCATGGCAATAAGTGCATGGCAAAGGGTGTATTTTTGCCGAGCAAAAGCCTTTGTGTTGGATGTGAATAGTTTGTAGTAGTTACAACTTATAATTTATCTGACGCTTGCTCCAGTCTAATTGCCCACTCTACAATCATCAGCAGTACTCTAGATGAACGTTGGATTGTTATTCTAGTGATTGATAAGGTTACAATACAGCAGGATATTATTGCATGTCTTCCATACACAGCCATATGAACACTCATTGGCCACGTTTCCAAAAAATGGGTAGGGATGTGAGGCCCGTGCCCACGCCCACGTAGCGCCCACTTGGCAGCGTTGATCACTGGCGTAGCATCATGAGGGCCAGTGGGGCCATGGCCCGGTCAGTGAAGATTTGCCAGAAAAAAAAATCTGCTCCGACAACAATAGACACAGCCGCCGGCCTGCATATCAATGGTCCAAGTGTGACCTGTAAAGTAGCCTATCGTAGTCTGTAGGAGACATAATCATGTCCTAAGAGGAGTCCAAAAGAGAATGGATTCATTAATTAAATTACAGAGGTGAGTTAATAAGTACATGTACTCAAGTACTGCACTATTTGAGGCATTTGCGCGCTCGCACTCTCTCTCTCTCTCTCTCACTCACTCACTCACTCACTCACATATGATGATTAATTATATCATATGATTATTATATTTGTATAAGATATATGATCTTATAATAAGCATGGGGCACGTATAGTAATCATATAATAATATAATGAATCATCATACATCTTATTAATTAATGAGTTCACAGACAGACAGACAGGCTAGATATAGATAGATAGAATATTTGTTGTATGCTGATGGATAGATAGATAGATAATGAATTTGTTTGTACTGAAGTACTGTACAAATGTGAGGAGTTTTCACTTTACGGGATTATCTTCAATTTTCAGTACTTTACTTCTACTCCACTACATCTCAGAAGCAAATATGGTCCTTTAGTAAACTGTAGATTTGTATAATTATTACAAAACCTGCATTAACCACTTTATCCCTATATACTTTGGCTATTTGAAAATAGCCGGTCTACATGCTCTTGCAACTTGTGAGCTTGTAGATCGGCTACTTTCAAAAGATTTTGTTGAACACTTAGGAAATGGGACATTCTGCATAATGAGTACTTTTTTATACTTTAAGTACATTTTGATGTCAATACTTTTGTACTTTTACTCAAGTAAATTTGAAATACCAAACTTGTACTTATATATATATATATATATACTTATATATATATATATATATATATATATATATATATATATATATGTATAATAATACACAATCTATCTATCTATCTATCATATGCATAGGCCTATATGCTAATCTATGTGATCTATCCATCTATCTTTCAACTTTTGCAATGAGATGAAGCGATTTGATATCAGATATTATATAGGCCTATTATAATAAATAGTGTTGTTGTTGTTGTTGTTGTTGTGCACATTAAACATTGTGAGCTTGTAGGTCTGCTTATTATAGGTCTTGTATGTATATAGGGTTGATGAAGTGGTTTTGTATCAAAATCCACGTAGTAGTAGTAGTACTAGTAACTAAAGTTGTCAAATAATTGTAGTGGAGTATTATACTCCACTACAATTATTTGATTGCGTGGGGGCGCCGGGTCCACAGCCCCCACGCTCAACTGATGAGACCCTCAGATTGGGGCCCAATCTAATTTCCATGACTATAGCGCAAAGCAGCTCTCTGAAGGTTTAAATGGTGCCCGCGACGGCCGCGAGAGAGACGCATTCAACGAGCCGGCCGTTAACACCTATAGAACAATAGGCAGGAATTTAACACCCCCACCCAGCCATCAGCCCTTGTAAACTTGCTCTGTATAGTTTGATGTGTAAACCGTCCTAATGTGACAATAAACCTGATTCTTCTTGTTTCTTGTTTCTTGAAATTCTTTTAGGTTGATTGATTTTACTGTATAACTAAAATTAAACGAAAATAGCACCTTTCATAACATGAATGCAGCTCAATCTCTAAAATAATTAAACTGTGTAAGGTGTTTTTTTTTTAAGTTTTATTGCAATTACTGTAAAGTTTATTTTACCTTCCTTATAAATTATAATGGCCCTCTATAACTGAAATGAAACGAAAATAGCACCTTTCATGACATGAATGCAGCTATACATTATAATGGCTCTCTATAACTAAAATGAGAGACTCAGAGGCAAATATTGTTTTTCTCCACTAAAATTATTTGAAAACTTTAGTTGCTAGTTACTTTGTAGATTTTGATTATTATTACAAAACAAACAGTAACCACTTCAGCCCATATCACTATTTGAAAATAGCATATCTACAAGCTCTCAATGCTCACAAATCACATTTGAGGCATTGTGAGCTAATAGATATGAGCTGCTATTTTCAAAAGATTTGTATACATTGAAAACTTGAAATGGGACATTTTGTATAATGAGTACTTTTACTTGGTACTCTAGAGAACCAAGTTAAAGTACTCTACATTTTTAAACATTTCTACATTGCATTGATACTTTTACTTAAGTAAAACATTTGAGGATGGGACACACTGAAGGATGGGTAGAGTGTTGTAATTGTTTTATGGTCATTTAATGAATTAATTAAGCAAAAAAAAATCGCGCGCGCTTCGCGCACGTGCATGGTCGGCGACGCTGTGGGTGGGGGGAGGCGGGGGGGGGGGGGGGGGGGCGAGTGGCGATCAAGTTCAACCCCCATGGCCACGCACAAAAGTCGGCGTGCCTGGGAGTATAATTAGGCCTACAATATTTGCTTCTGGATGTAGTGGAGTGGAGGTAAAAGTATTGAAAATTGGAAATACTCCAGTAAAGTAAAAAAAAATACCTCAAGTACTTAAGTAGGCTACAGTACTTAACTTAAGTATTTGTACTTAGTTACTTTAGCTCTGTCACTGTCCCCCCCTATAACCATTGAACGCCGACACACGCCCACAATAACACAGCTCCAGTCGCCCATCCGGTGGTCGCGATGCGGTCGTGAGGAGATGCCCCACTGGCGACTCGTAGATCTGCTATTTTCAAGCTGGTGTAGGCAGCAGGTTCTCTGGTGCTTTTCCCGCAGCATTCGCAATTTATATGAATGTTTTTGACTGGAGAGTAGCTCCAGTCTAATGAAGAGATGTGTAGTAATGATCGGAATGTGGGAGTTAACCTCTCTAGCCTTATAAAGAGGGGCGGGGCGTCAGTGGAAAAGGGGCGGGGTTGGGTAAGAAATTCTCTGTTTGTAGGAAAAAGGGGGCGGGTAAACTAAAAAAGGGTCTGGAATGTGTCATCATTTGTTGGCCGTCCACCGATTGGTTGTGATATTGCCCTGACAACCAACAACAACCAATCAAACCTATGACTGTCCCTTCGGGCTATAGCATCTAGCTCCATGCTAGTAGCCCCTCCCCCGCGACAATCTTGTGTGTGTGTGTGTGTGTGTGTGTGTGTGTGTGTGTGTGTGTGTGTGTGTGTGTGTGTGTGTGTGTGTGTGTGTGTGTGTGTGTGTGTGTGTGTGTCTGCAAGGCAACAGCGCGAGCATTGTTACTCCTCCTCCCTCTCGTGTCTGTCTCTCCCCCTCTCTCCCTCCCCCTCTCTTTCTCTCTCCCTCCCCCTCTCTTTCTCTCTCCCTCTGTCCCTTTCTTTCTCTCTCTCTCGCTCTCTCTCTCCCTCTCTGTCTGGGACGCTCCGTGCTCACTTTTTGTCTGTGTGTGTGTGTGTGTGTGTGTGTGTGTGTGTGTGTGTGTGTGTGTGTGTGTGTGTGTGTGTGTGTGTGCTCGCGCGCGCGAGCCCTGCCAGCAGCCACGCTAGTAGTAGTCACGTGACAACAACACACACACATGTTGCACACACACATTAAGCCTGCACTTTTTCTTCACGGCGCTTGTGACTCAAAATGAGGAGTTTTTGTTTGTGTGTTACACACTGGATTGGAACTATTTTTGCAATATTATTCTTCACAGTTGACCTCAAAGAAAGGTAGGCCATAATCTTTTTTTGTTGCTGGCTGGGGTGAGGATCATGACGCTGCTGTCTTGACTTCTTGTGGTTGTGTGTGTGTGTGTGTGTGTGTGTGTGTGTGTGTGTGTGTGTGTGTGTGTGTGTGTGTGTGTGTGTGTGTGTGTGTGTGTGTGTGCGTGTGCGTGTGCGTGCGTGCGTGTGCGTGTGTGTATGCGCGTGTGTAGCATGCGTTATTGTGTTTGCCAGAGATGTCGTATATGTATGGTTCCTCATCCGTTTATTCTGTGTTGTTCAATACAAAGCATTTTAATTCGATCGACGGCCATTTCCTCATACAGTTACAATGTATCAGAGTGCAATACACCTCCCAACCGCTAGGGTCGCTTAGTTGAATGCATGGAGAAAATTTGGAGAAAGAGGCCACTGATCGAATTAGAATGCTTTTCATTGAACAATACGGGTGACACGGGTACTTCTGATGGCCCATATATAATTGTAACATCCATGGCCATGTGGTAAGCACTTTATATTTGGAACCTGAACGTTTATGTAGATGTACGGGTTGTAATGGAGAAAGTGCAAAAAACAGGTTGACGTTCAGCCATGACGCTGATGACGGACGATGCGATCGTGTTTCCACAGTGTGTTTCTTTTTTTCTGTATAGTTATTGTTTTGACAAGGTGTCACCTGAACTACAACAGTACTAGGCTAATGTTAACCTTGCTAGTTATAGTGTTATGTGCACACTACAGTAGGTCTATGTACATTATGTGAAGGCCTGTTATGTGCGCAATAGGCCTACCTTTTATTATTTGACAACTTCAGTTACTAGTTCCTTTGTAGATTTCGATTATTATTACAAAACTTACATTAACCACTTCACCTTCATATACATTTTGTCCATTCGAAAATAGCTGATCTACAAGCTCACAGATCTTGTAGATCTGCTATTTTCAAAAGATGTCATACATTTGACAACTTTTGCAATGGGATATTCTGCATAATGAGTAGCCTACTTTCTAGTTTTGGTACTTTAAGTACATTTAGATACCAATGTTTTTGTACTTTTACTCAAGTACATTTTTAATTCCGGACATTTACTTCTAACATAGTATTTCTGCGTTTTCTACATTGCAGTATTGATACTTTTACTAAAGTAAAAAATGTGAATTCTTTTTCCACTGACTGTATGTCCATGTCCAACCACAAGGTTAGTGCCAGGGACCAGCATAACATTTGTGGTCTAAAAATGTTTGCAAAAACATTCCACGTTTTTCACATTTTGTCAAAAGTTTTTGTAAATAGCAGATCTACAAGCCCACAACGCGTCACATACTCTCACATTGGATAATATGTTATTCAATGTATTAATTCAGATCCAAACTATGGTAAGTACGTAGCTACAAAATACTACATTTCACCATAGCAGATCCAAACTATGCCATCAAAATGTATTGAAAGTATTAAACGTAAAAATGCTATATGTCACAATAGCAGATCCAAACTATGCTAAGTAGGTAGCTAAGCTACCGATCGTCCATACTGCCAGTAAGTACATGTTTACCATAAATAAATAAACTTCCTCTATTGTCTACATGACGAAAATGTGCTAATATATGTAGGGCTAAATCACCTGTTGTCGTGGGTTCCTTTTGTGGACCTGTAATGTTCATATAATCATCATAACAATAACTTGATATAACATGCTACTTGTGGCCACAATTAATTTTGTAAGAACAAATAAAACATTATCAACCTGTAGATTCATGTTACTTGAATGCTGTGATTGGTAAGCTAGGAAGACATAATAGTCTACTATGTGGTCATTAGCCTAAATGACTATCTAGGCCAGTGATTCTGGCTCTTTAATTTATAGGACCCCCGTTTGATATGTACCAGGTTACAGGTCCCAACATTTTCAGCCACAGAGAGAGAGAGAGAGAGAGAGAGAGAGAGAGAGAGAGAGAGAGAGAGAGAGAGAGAGAGAGAGAGAGAGAGAGAGAGAGAGAGAGAGAGAGAGAGAGAGAGAGAGAGGACACACAACTTTGTGTGCAGCTCATTCACACCTCGCGGTTAATTCGCTCATGCGTTAATGTGTCAATAACGCGCTAACTTTGACAGCACTAGTTCTGTGTCTTTCCTCCAGGATCCTTCTCAGATCATGAACACAGAAGCCACGTCCTAGCTCTCCAGTCAAAATGACATCTATTGTATGTCATTCCTCCTTGTTATTTAGTAGCTGTGCATGTTAAAGTATTGAAGATTGTTAAACTCAGTCTAGGTCTAGGACAGTGGTTCTCAAACTTTTCCAGGACCCCCAAAATTATATGTATTTGGCCGCGGACCCCCATCTAAAATATTTTGTTTCAGGGACCCCCCCCCAGAAGCAAATATTTGAGTTACAAATGTTCTCTTTAACAATATATATATTCAAAGGTTTGCACACATTTTCACGATTTTTCAAAAATAGCAGATCTACAAGCTCATAGCACGGCACTCGGTGCCGCGCTATGAGCTTGTATATCTGCTATTTTTGAATAGCCAAAGTATAAAAGGTTGAAATTATTGTGATGCTGTATTACCACATTTTTGCTGGGGACCCCCTACCCCCTCAAGGACACCTGGGGGTCCCCGGACCCCACTTTGAGAACCACTGGTCTAGGAGCTCTGAATTGGCATGTACGTGCTGTCCTTTGAACCCTCTCCTCAGGCAAAGACACACACACACACACACACACACACACGCACACACACGTGTCTCTCTCTTTTTCCTAAATAGTCAGTGTACCGCTCAACTAATAGCGAAGCATCAAAGGGATGCCCGTAGACAGATCTCTCTCTCTCTCTCTCTCTCTCTCTCTCTCTCTCTATATATATATATATATATATATATAGCTATATATATATATATAGAGAGAGAGAGAGAGAGAGATCTGTCTACGGGCTCCGGCCTTGGAGGGAGCGGGACCCCCTAGTCAGTCTGCCCGAGATAGCAGCAGCTGAGGGGCGAGACGAGAGGTGAACGTGCGCGAAATAACAGGAAATACGGCAACATGATTTTTTCTGTAACTTGTTAATTTGTGTATATAAAATATAGATTCCCTGTCGAATCTCCTAATTACACCAACAGTATTCTTGTGAAGTAGGTAGTTTGTGCTTTTTTATTAAGATGTATTAAGTTCGCTTTGGTCATTTCTATCATGGGGAAACACCGAGTGGTTCTCCCCGTCACAGAGTGCCCTATGACTGATTGATTGATTGATTGATTGATGTACTTTATTTAGTAAGACATGAGAACAGTACATGGCAGTACATAACAGTACATGTAAGTACAAATTCGCAATACAAGGTCTACTAAACTGGATAGCTCAGTTAAGCACGTAGCTTGTTTAAGATGAGATCCCCATGCACACAAATCATGTTGACATATAAGAGACAGACAGATATACACACTGGGGGGGCTCATGGAGAGCAGCGTGAGGGGGTAGCGACCAGACGGCCCGTTCAGTTATTTAGCAGCTTGTTTATAAACATTCTGCTGATTTGTTTTCCATAAATAGGTTATGAAGTAACTAAATATAGACTTATTTCTCATCTACAGCTGCTATTTTTCATTTTTGACTTCATAATGCGCATCTGTTCGCACAGCCCGTTTTTGTCTCTAGTGGAGGTGCTAAGCAACATTTGACTTCAAGTCATGATACAAAGGTCCCCTTTGGTATGGAAGTACCTTAGGGCCATAGGAAAAGAATTATCCAAAGAGACGAGTTAGATCACCCTTCTTTTTTTTTTATAGGCGTTTTTAAAAATGGCCGCCGACAATTAACCACTATTACACCAGACCCCATATCTTTGCTTCTGTTAGAGCTATAATAATAATATTGGTGTCAAAGTGTACATTTTTGGGGTCAAGGAATTCAATCAAATAGGTTTCAATGCAAAAAAACAAATACTTCATTAATAGCCATGACAGCGGGGGGTAAAATATGCAAATTTCATTAAAAAATACGTTTTAACATGTGCATAAGAGGTTGTACTTCTTAAAGTTTTTTTTATAGGGGGAACATTTTAATGTCACTTATTTTGTTGATGAAATGTGCATATTTTACCCCCATTGTGAGGGTAATGAGAAAACTATTGGGTTTTTTAGTCTTGGAACCTATGTAATTGTATTCCTTGGCTCCAGAAATGTACACTTTGACACCAATATTATCATCATAGCCCTAACAGAAGCAAAGATATGGGCTATGCTGTATTGCTGTAAATGGTGGCGGCCATTTTTTAAAACACAAATACTTTAGAAATGACGTCTTATCTAGTTTGTGTCTTTGGATAATTTATTTCCTATTCCCCTAAGGTACTTCCATGCCAAAGGGAAAACTAAATTAAAGTTTTAGAGGGGAAATAAATGGAAAGTTACCCGTTATTTACGTATTTTTCTAATAAAATGTGCATATTTTACCCCTGTTTTCAATGGCAATAAGAAAATGATTGGGTTTTTTGCCTGGAAACCTATTGAATTGGATTATTTGACCCCAAAAATGTACACTTTGACACCAATAATATTATTATAGCTTTAACAGAAGCAAAGATATTGGTTCTGCTGTATTGCTGTAAATGGTGGCGGCCATTTTTTAAAACGTGTATATTTCAGAAATGAAGGGTGATCTAACTCGTCTCTTTGGATAAATGTTTTCCTATGGCCCTCAGGTACTTCCATGCCAAAGAGGAAACTAAATGAAGGTTTTAGAATGGGGAAAAATGGAAAGTTACCCTGTTAAAACAACATTTTCCAATTAAATTAGCATATTTTAGCCCTGTTTTCATGGCATTGAGAAAATTATTATTTTTTTTTTGCCTTGAAACCTATTGAATTGGATTACTTGACCCCAAAAATGTACACTTTGACACCAATATTATTGTTATAGCTTTAACTGAAGCAAAAATATTGTTTTTGCTGTATTGCTGTAAATGGTGGCGGCCATTTTTTTTAAAACATGTATATTTCAGAAATGAAGGGTGATCTAACTCGTCTCTTTGGATAAATGTTTTCCTATGGTCCTCAGGTACTTCCATACCAAAGGGGACCTTTGTATCATGACTTGAAGTCAACAGCCTATTTTTGGGTCCTAACACCTCCACTACTCGCCTCGAGTGAGACAGACGTCTGGTTCTCTCAGTGTCTGCAACTCAAATGGCCATTCTCTGTGTGTGGAATGTCTGACGTTGAATTGTGGGCGTGCACTCGGCAAAATGTTTTATAGGTGGGCGGAGCTAACAGTAAATTCCTGGCATAACTTGAAGGAGGAGATGTAGGAGTGGGGTTTACACACCCACTCAAAAAGAAGACGCCAAGCATTAAACTACACAAAATGTATTCAGTCAGCGAATGCCGCTGAGGAGATGAAATGCTGATAGAATTTAATTATTTCTAATCAGGTGCAACGAGAGGTTTGGCGACTGATTGGTAAAGGGGTACAAGTGAAACCGGCATGGCGGGCAGCAACATGTCCAGGTTTTAAACATGGTTTTAATGCAAAGTACATGAAACCAAAATGAAACCCCCATCTAAGCCAAATCCAGCAGGTAAAAGTCCAAACACAAAACCATGAAACATGGGTCAAAATAAATATCAGACTGACAACACTTGTGGAAAAGAGGGCACAGGCACACACACAGACCAAAAGAAAATACAATCTGACAAGAAACCACCTGCCTGAAAGCAAGGTCTAAATAGCTGTAAAATCATCAATCAATCAGAAAGTTGTGCAGGTGTGAGAGTCCAGTCTGGATTGGTTGAAACTGAATGAGCTGATGAGTGGGTGTGGATAACTAAAGGAGATTTCTCCTTTAATTTAGTTATCCAGACCCACTAGTAACTAATATATATATATATATATATATATATATATATATATATATATATATATATATATATATATATATGTATATATATATATATATATATATATATATATATATATATATATATATATATATATATATATATATATATATATATATATATATATATATATATATACACACACACACACACACACACACACACACACACACACACACACACACACACACACATATATATATATATATATATACATACACACACACATATATATATATATATATATATATATATATATATATATATATATACATATACCTCCTGAGCCACTACCAGTGGCAGTATGTAAGTGGTTATTTAGCTTTAGGGGACATTAATAAAAATCTGCAAATTAGAAGAAAAAAAAGAAATAGCATGGCTCCTTGAATAGCACTAACATAACATAACTTAACATCCTATCTATAATTGTCTATGTAAAATAATCTCATGTCATTTTCAGTATTACCCCATGTCCACTCTGCAGTGAAAGCAATGTTACTTGGAATCTAATGAAACAGCAATTCCACTGGATAAATTGTGTCTCAAATTCAATTTAAGAGTGAGGAGGCAATGATAGTAGCGTTCTGCTGTTGATTATACCATTTTCCTGCTGGCCCATGGGGGTTAGTTGATGTGATTGTGTGTGTTAGAGCAAGGGGAGGGGGGGTCATCGGCTTCCCTGATTGGGCTACCCATGAAGCTATTAGCTTCACGAATTGGCCAAGGTCTGCATCGTTTGTGATGCAGTATACATGGTAACGTGCACAATAGAACACCATTCTTCACAAGGCAATGTGGGCTGTTGCCCGTTTATAGATAACCCATTGATTGTAATATCTAATTGTATTAGTACTGTGATACACTGGTACCACACTGGGTATCCTAATAACGGGTACAATGAGTACTCTGACAACACAACTAGTATTGCATAACTATACATCCCCAACTTGCATCGTTACCGACATGCGTGGTCCCTAAGTATGCCGGTTGCCCTGAGTAAATTGCGTTACTTATCAAATTCATTTGAAATATTAACACAAAACATAAGGGTACACTGTATGCAACATTAGTGTGTGAGAAGAAATAAATACATCTAGTTTTTCCTCATAACTTGCATCTCAAATAGTCCAGTCAAAACTGTTTGTGTGGTGCATGTACATATGTGTATTTGTGTGTTGTGCGAAAGAGAGAGAGAGAGACAGAGAGACAGACAGATATAAGAGCGAGAGAGAGACCAGTGCATTTCACAATTTAAATAATGGATGTTTCATGTAACCTCCAAAATGTGTTTAGCCTGATGCAACTGGTATCGATCCCATATCCTCTCCCAGCTCAGTGCAGGAGCAGAATGAATGAACGTACTCTATGCCTTGATCTCCGTAACCACATTCAGCCTGCCTGCTCGCTCGCACATTATAGAATATGGCCTTTATTAATTTCATGTATTGTGTCAGAATGGGCTCACTGGCACCCATAGCTGAGCCTGTGATCTGTATTGATTTTGAAATGTTTTGAGTATCTTTCTGTCTATCTATCCAGCCATCTGAGTCAAAATATAAATTGAAGCCCTATCGTACTAACTACAATATGTCTGTATACCGGGACCATTGCACCACGGTGCAGAATCACAGTCAGAAGTCATTGATGTCTCTCAACATGAAGAACTCCCAACAGATATAATAGTCACAATGCAACTTTGACATCCACACACAAGGGGATCTGTCTGAAGGAATATTGCAGAGGGACAGAGGGAATTCAGAGGGACGTTTCTCAGATAGTTTAAGGATACAGTTGTAGGACGTTAAAAGTAGTGAAGAGGGAGCAATCTCAGAATGTAGGGTGTTCTGCAGTTTAAGGGAAGTGGAAGTTGATAACAGCATCTGCCATGGGACAGGAATCCTCTTTACTAAGAGCCCCTGTGAGAAGCAGAGATGGTTCCTTTGCAGTTCAGTACAGCACATGCTGGAACTCAGCCACGTTTGTGTGACAAGTATATTATAGGCCATGTCTCCTTTCTCCTTCTGAGCATTAGTTCCAGGGTTGCTACAGTATGATACACTAGACAATCGTTTTTGTTTTATTTTAGACCTTCTAATTTCGCGGTATTACAATGATTAAACTACAGGATTTTGTGATAATTGTTACAACTAGAAGCTCGCCCCCGCTACGCGGGGGCTCGCGTCTAGCCCGCGGCCACGCCCACGTAGCGCCCGCGGCCACTTGGCAGCTCATGTAAGTGGCGTAGCGTCCTGAGGGCCAGTGGGGCCGTGGCTCGGTCAGTGAAGACCCTGTAGTGCGGATGATATGTGGCATAGAGGGGCAGATTGTAAATCCCCAGAGGAAACATCCGTGGGCTACCATTGGTTCAGCGATGTGTGCGGTCGCCCTGCGGCCCCTCCTCCTCCACCAATGTGCAGTATTGAGAGCCCTGACGTCACAACAATTGGAGCGATGGGCACTGCACTCTGGTTGGTTAGGGTACACCTAGGGCCCAGGTAGAACCCAGTTAAAGCCTGCATGGGCAAACCCAGTTAGGACCCGCCTTGGTCCCACATAAACATGGCTAGTTGGGGCCCACCTAAGGGCCAGGTAGAAGCTACTTATAGCCTGCATGGGCATCGCAGTTGGGACTGAAGTGGATGCCGCTGACATTGCTGACATGGGGTCCATATGGTTTAGCCCACCTTGAAACCATATGGGAAGTACGCTGGCATGCAGGCTGGAATGCAAACGCTGCATCATACCTGTAGTGTGTAGTTTGATGTTGTGTGTGTAGCAGATATACCTGCAGTGTGTAGATCAATGTCCATATGAAAGTCAATGCCCAGCAGTGTTTTTTTTTTTCTCCAGCAGAGTTTCTAGTGTCTCTGTGTCTCTCTGGAAGAGGTTGCACATGAACTCTGCAGCCGCACTGAGACGCTCCAACACAAACACTCTGACATTAGGCTGCTTCACACAACAAACATCAGCACCACGCTGCTGTTTGTCCAAAAGACACAATATCTCCTCTCCACCGACGTCATGTGTTCATTTATCGACAGCCGTACAGACTCCTTTTGACACATTTTACCTCGTTTATCCAGCTCTCACTGACTCTCCACATCGGGCTGTTATAGCGCCACCATGAGGCTGATTAGAGAAATCTCAAGTGGAATTTGTTCCTCGGCATAGTGGGAATGTGGGTGCAAAGTTGCACGGAAAGTGCATGCTGTGTTCATAATGTGAGGCATTTTGGTCCAAACGGAGCAGTCCTGCAGACTTTGGAAGCCATTTTAGCCAATCAGGATGGAATATGAAAAATCTGAAAGGGCTTTTTTTTTAATGACTGTGGAGATACTGTGTACCGATTTGCGTGATGTTTGGGCAAAATATGTAGGAGTACTGTGAGAAAAGGTGTTTAGCAAAAAGCGGCCTCCTGGTGGCACTGTAACAGGGCCATGTGAAAGAAATAGGGCAGAGGTTCTGAATTGGCATCCAGGGAGTGTGTGTGCACAGTTTCGCTGCGATCAAGTCAACGATGTGAGAGATTAGCTATCACAGACGGACGGACAGGTCTTGCGGCATGCCTTTCGGCCTGGCGGAGACAATAAAAAAATGAAAGTAAAGGAAATTACCATTTCTGCAACAAAAGTAGTCAACAAACTATACTATAAAAACATTGGCCACATTGTCAAATAATCTAAGAAAGAGGCAATCATGTAGAAAATAGCCGATCTACAAGCTTACAAAGCCTCTCAACGTGAGGCGTTTCGAGCTTGTAGATCTGCTATTTTCACAATATTTACTTGTGGAATGGAGTCAAACAAAATGGGGGGTGGCCAGATCAATTAAGTTTATTTGGGGGGGGGGGGGGAGCAGCAATATTGACATTCACCACACGAACGTGCGTTGTTGACAAAGTTGACAAAGTGATTGCACAGCCGCTGCAGGCATGACAACCACGTTAGCGTTAGCTACATGCCACTATCACAGCTCCCTGTCCGTCGTTGTTGCGACTGAATGTGATGGCTACAGCAAGCTCTCTGCGAAGCCATTGTCTGGAGACTGCTCCTGGCATGACACGACCAATGAGAGTGAGCGCTGTCGTTGTTGCTAAGATACGGTGGCGTCACTGCCCCATAGCTTGTAGATCTCTCACACATGATTGGCGTAGGCTGCGTTGCCAGGTCTGACTGTTTGTATAAGCGATTATGGGCTTATTTGGGTGCACTTTTGGGCTCGTTTCCATAGACCACGGCAGCGCTTATTTCTTTCCCGTGACCGATGTGGCAAAAAAAGGTGCAAAACGAACCATCCGGAAGTAAAGTGCGAGATGAAATATATAGCACTTTTTGATTATTAGAGAAGGAGACAGATGTGAAGGTGGAAAATGGAATGTAGGAGATTATATAGTTTTTCATGAGCGATTTTTGTAGCAAGTTGTGAGTGAATTGGGCCACTCCTGTGGGCGGGGGGCTGATTAGAACCATTGGGGTTTGGGAAGGAGACGCTCTCTGTTTGAGTGGAAAGATGGTTCAGAATATTATTGTATAATTAACTGCTAGTTTTAGAAGCTGTGAAGACATAAACATCACAGCACAACATAGGGAGGCATGAAAGATGGCTACTGTTATTATAACAAGACTATAGGCTGGGTTGCACCAAAATGGATAAACAAATAATAACAAGAAGAACTACAAAAAGTGCTCCTCGGAGCACAAGTCTCCGTCAGGTCAGCTAGGTTATTATGGCCTCCTGGTGGCGCTATAATAGGCCAATGTGAAAAGGGTGCCATTTCTTCTTAGGCCTTGCATGGCAATCGGACACTGCATTCACAAGTTGAGGCATTTTGTTCCAAAAATGTTGTTTGCTAAATTAGACCAGCTGGTGGCGCTATAACAGGCCAATGTGAAAAGGGTGGCATTTCTTCCTCGGCCTAGTGGGAATGTGTTTGTGAAATTTCACAGAAATCGCACACATGATTTGAGGAATTTTGTTCAAAACGGACCTATCCCGCAAACTTTAGAAGCCAATGTTAGCCAAGTAGGATAGAATATGCAGTATCGGACACATACATCTTGATCACATGACTATAGAGATACTGTGTACCGATTTGCGTGATTTTTGAACAGAATCTGAAGGAGTAAGAGCAAAAAATGTGTTTTTCAAAACTCAGCCTCCTGGTGGCGCTCTAAAAGGCATATGTGAAAAATGCACGGCAAAGGTTTTTCCTTGGCCTCTAAGGAGTGTGCATGCAAAGTTGCACACAGATCGGTGCAGTTATAGCTAAAAACGTGAATCGGCCTGTTATAGCGCCACCATGAGGCTGATTTGAGATTTTTCAAGTGACATTTCTTCCTGGGCCAAGTGTGAATGTACGTGGAAAATTGCACGGAAAGTGCATGCTGCGTTCATGATTTCAGGCATTTTGTTCAAAATGAACCAATCCTACTAACTTTGGAAGCCAATCTTAGCCAATCAGGATGGAATATGGAAAATCGGACAGATCCGTGTTGATCACATGGCTACAGAGATACTGTGTACCGATTTGTGTGTTATTTGGAGAAAATCTGTAGGAGTAATATTAAAAAATGTGTTTTGAAAAAGTCGGCCTCATGGTGGCGCTATGACAGCCTGATCTGAAAAATGTTGGTCAGAGGTTCTGCCGTGGCATCCAGGGAGTGTGTGTGTGCAGTTTCACAGCGACCGGGCCAACGGTGGCGGAGATTAGCTGGTCACAGACAGAAGGACGGACACACTCACACACGGACGGACGCACGGACGGACGGACGGACGGACGGAGGGTAAAACATACTCTCTCGCCATGCCTTTCGGCCTGGCGGAGACAATAAAGAACAAAATCCCATCAAATCAAGGATATGTGGCTTCAATATAAATTGAAGCCACGCACGCACTCCCGTTTTGTAGCGCGGGCGGCGATGTCAAAGTCTTCCACTCCTCGTGACCGCCATACTCCTTTTTCGATCTGGCTGATTTTCCACATGTACTGTAACATACCGTATACTCGTATTGGTACTCGGAGTCGGTGAGTACTTAACATTAAGTAGCCTACTCGCAATCGGTCTGACAAAAAAAAAAAACTGAAAATGTATCAGTGGAGCCGTTTATTAGAGGCCAACCCAAGGTACAACAGCAAGAGCAATAGCTACTCTTATGGGGGGGAAATAAATTAAATGAAAATGCTTGTAAGTCTTACATTTTCAACCATAAAACACAATGGAAATGCTCCCTGTACTGTACAAAGTACAGTTAAGCTGGTGAGCTTACTGTAGGCTTATGTTGTCATGCCCTATAAGCAACTCCATGTGCACATTGTGAATAAATCTTAACAGTGGTACATTACAAGCAAATAATTGTAACATCATCATATGTGTTACAGCAGAGAATATAAGATACAGAAATGCATACGCATGTACATGATACTGTAGATAGATTGATTTATCAGATAGATAGACAAGCAGACATGCTTTAGAGATGGATGGATGGATCTATGGATGGATGTATGGATGTTGTGTTGTGTAAGTGTAGTAGTAAGAACATCCAAGCAGTGTCTCTGTTATAGTGTCTAGTCTCTGCCTGTTAATAATACTGATAAAGACAAGGCCCCGAGTTCTTTATACTCTTGAACATATTTGTCTTTTTGTTTGATTTATTCCTTGGGTCTCCTATTTGCACCAGTAAGAATTAGTAGTACAAGGCTGAAAGTGACAGAAACGGCCACCAGAGAGCAACAACAAGTCCTCAGACTGTGACAAATACTTTGAGTGGGACGTAGTGTAATAGTTGTAGAAATGTTTGGAGAGAATAGCTTTCTAAATCGGAATAAGCAATAAACCACAGCCTCCTAAACGTCATTTTGTGTGTATTTTACTGCACACACTGAATATAACTGGTACGTTCTTTCCAGGCCTGTTTGCTTCTCACAGACGTGTTTAGAACAAAGGGCAATATGCGTTCAACTCAAGCTACTTACAGCATGTGGGTTAGCTTGGCATGTGGGTTGGTTGTTTGACATTTAGCTTCAACATCGGTTGGTTGACCTTCCACAATTTTAAAATATCCACTGTTGTCACCTGGTGACTTGCTTTCAGAGCATGGCTAACTGAATGCCCTGCATGTCAGCAACCCTTTTCATTGTGCCAATTTGTGAGCATGTTCTGGTACTCTCTGTAAGTGGTAAATGTTATCTGTGAGGCTGTTAAATCCTGCAGACCATTTCACACTTGGTGTGGGTGCATGGTTTTCTGCCCAGAGCGTTCAACAATTAACACGGGACTCGATCCAATTTTGTGTGAGAGTCTGAAATGTTAACCAAAATGCCAATTGTCAAATCAGAGGCAGAGCTTTGTGGAAGAGCATCATATTATTCACATCATCCCACACGGAAAGGAAATATATGAACATATATGCCAATATATGGCAGGTATATGCAGAATATATGCTGCATATATGTCATATTCAGGTTCATATATGTGCATATATGTTGATATATAGGGAATATATGTCTCATATATAGCTCATATATGTTCACATATATGCCACAATCAGGTTCATATATGTGCATATATGTTGATATATAGGGAATATATGTCTCATATGTAGCTCATATATGTTCACATATATGCCACAATCAGGTTCATATATGTGCATATATGTTGATATATAGGGAATATATGTCTCATATGTAGCTCATATATGTTCACATATATGCCACAATCAGGTTCATATATGTGCATATATGTTGATATATAGGGAATATATGTCTCATATGTAGCTCATATATGTTCACATATATGCCACAATCAGGTTCATATATTTGCATATATGTCATAAATGCCTACATATATGCCTATATATATAGCTAATATGTATTTGACTTTTTGCATACATGTCATACATAATGCCTATATATATAGCTCATATCTCCCTTTTTTATTTGCAAGGTAATATGTGCATATCAGTCCAAAGTTATATAAGAAAAAGTATTCATTATTGTATGCATTTCCATTCAATGTAGATTGTGGTTTGTGGATTGTGGAAGATACTGTATAACATAAAGACAATATTGTTTAATTAGGTCTGCTGCCACTCTTATTTATTTTAAAACACAACTAAAGACCTTTCTGTTTTCCATTGCCTTCTAGATTCACAACAATTTAAAATGTTTTACATGATGTGAACATAATCATCATTATCAGTTATTATTATCATTAGTAGTTGTATCCTTCAACTTCTTGTTTATGCCCCAAATGACTGCTATACAGGTTTTGTAGCAATTTTGTAGCAATTATGGAAATATTAGACCCTAATTGTCGAATGTTTAAGAATGTTCTAATCATGTATACTTTATTTTACTTAAAAATATGTTCATTTAATTTTTTTGTTTTTGTTTTACATTTTGGACAAAATAGCCAATTTACATTGAGGTGTGCAGATATCCCATGCCGTGCCCATCTATCCTGTTACTTACAGCAGTTGTTCTCAACCTTTTCAGGCCGAGATCCCCCAAAATAATCATATTTGAACTGGGGACCCCCAACCCTAATATGCATTTGGAATGTAGGAGTTGATGCATTTAGTTTGACTCTGTTCCACAGATCAATATTGTGAAAATAGCCGATCTACAAGCTCACAACAACGGCTTGATGGGTTATTTTTGCCTCTTTCTTATATTTTTGGCAATTTGGCCAATGTTTGACCAGTTTTTTTGTATAGTTTGTTGATTACTTTTGATGCAGTAATAGTCTTTTTCTTTGCTTTCTTTTATTTTTTTTTTATTTTTTTAGGTATTAAAAAGTTTACTTAAATTTTACTTCACTGTCATATGGGAAACTCCCCAAAATCATATGGGGACCCCCCTGTGGTTCCCGACCCACAGGTTGAGAACCACCCTCACAGAATTACGTCACGCAGCTCTGGGCGGAGCCTATTCGTTTTGAATTCGACATGTGGATCTAACTAACGTCTTTCGGCTGAGCGAACATTTATTTACAAACAAATCGGGTGCTTCCGTGCTTCTACTCTACTAGATAGCAGGTAAGTTCTTTAATTAGTTTATGGAATTATGTTATCCAACTTGTTAGTATCGTAAAAGTGCAATTATATTAGCGTATTAGCCATGGATCACACGACGCTCGTCCGTCATGAGCGTCATGGCTGAACTGCAACCTGGTTTTTGTACTTTCTCTATTTACAACCTGTACATCCACATACACGTTCAGATTTTAAATATAAAGTGCTTACTCCATGGCCACGGATGTTACAAGTCTACTAGGGCACTCGGAAATACCTGTATTGTCTGTATTGTTCAATAAAAAGCATTTTAATTCGATCGGTGGCCATTTTTTCCGTATTTCCTCATGCTTTCAACTACGCGACCCTATTGGTTGGGAGGTGTACTGCACTCTGATACATTATAACTCTATGACACAATGGCCACCGATCGGATTAAAATGCTTTTTATTGAACCATCCGGAAAAATACGGGTACTTACACCCACCCGAAGTGAATTGTAACATCCGTGGCCAGGAGTTAAGCACTATATATTTGAAATCAGAACGTGTATGTAGATGTAGGGCCGTAAATGAATAAAGTGCAAACACCAGGTTGAAGTTTCGTCATGACTGTCATGATACAGTGATTCGCTCAGGTTAAGCTTACATTATCAGACATGCAAAAGTGTCACTTTTCAGCTACAGTCACCTTTTTGAACCCAAAAAGGGCAATTGTGTGACACCTGACCAGAAAGAAAACAACATGTTGTCACCTTTTTCACCTCGAGGCTGTTTGCATGCCTGATTATGTTTTGTCGTAAGACTGTGTTGCACTCCCAAAAATCACTGATCTACAAGCTCACAGCTACGCATTGTGAGCTTGAGATAAGGTTTTTGGGGTGTGTAACACAGTCTTAGACATGGCATTAGCATATTCATTTCCATGTGGTGCATGATGAGTGTTTATTTCAGATATAAATCAGTCCACCTCAGTGAGAGCTAATGTTGGCGTTTGTTTTGACTGTAATTCATTATTATTATTATTAATAATAATAATAATAATAATAATAATAATAATAATAATGTATTATTATTATTATTATATCTGTGAATTTTGAACCTACAGTACAAAGCAAAATCATTTAATTAAGAGAAAGAGAGTACAAACAGTACCAATGGATCCTTAAGTACAGTTCAATTTACACTGAGAATTTTAATGTGCAGACAGCTTTGGTAATCTGTTTCTTTTAACTTAGTTTGTTTTACAGACAGTAGCTAACAAAAGCAGGTAATGGTTCTCAAAGTGAGCACCAGGGACCCCCAGGGGTCATTGGGGGGTTTCTAGGTGGTCCCCTGGTAAATGAGGTTATATAGCATCAAAATCAGTTTAACCACTTAAACCCTATATAAAGTGCCTATTTGAAAATAGCAGATCTACCAGCTATTAAAAAACTAAAGAACACTGTAAACAATATGTGTGGAATAGTTTTGAAACACTTTTGTAACTCAAATATTGAGTCTGCATAGCCAAGTACATACTAATTAGGGGGTCCTTGACATGAACATGTTTGAGAACCACTGATTTGTATAACATGAGTTCATTAATCAGTTCTGCATTGTGAAACACTTTGCCAAGTTCATCAGAAGAACTGAATGAATTATGAGAAGGGGGCACGGTGGCGCGAATTATGAGCAATCTGATGAGTTAACATTACTTTTTAAATTACTAACACACAAATAATGTTTTAAAATATTTCTACTATCACAGTTGCTGAAAGAAACACCTGGCTGGCAGTGAGCACCAGTGCAAAGACTGGACACGACAAGAAGAAGTGCGAAGACGATTTTCAGGTGAAAAGAATATCTGCTGCTACATGATGTCTTTACTTGCATTAGTCTGATGATGTCTTTATTTTTTATTTAATTTTGGGATACTGTGTACTTTCGTTTGATACTTTTTTTTTTGTTGTTTGACATTCTTCTCCTCTAAAATAATAATCATGAAATATTTCTTAAGGTGGCAAGCCAAAGCGAGGTGAAGGGGATCAGCTGGAAGCCCTGGACGCTGAGAAAAAGACAGCCATAATTGGTGAGCAAAAACAAAAGAATTGAGAAAGGAAAATGGGTAATAGTAATAGCTGATGCCTTAAGTTGGCTACTTTAACATCCCTGTTTCACTATTTATTAGCTATCAGTGGAGACGGCATCAGGTAATCATCGACACCATTGGTATCTTGCACGGCTTGGCACCTACTGTAGGGTGATCATACACTAACTTTCCAATTGCTCACTTCCTGATCACAGGATTCTAATAGATCTGGCCTAGTCTGCTTCCACTGTGGTGGTCCTCTGTGTTAGAACACTGTTAGAACACTGGCATCTTCATCCCTCCTTCACCCATACTCATGCAATGACCAGACCATGCCTTTAATTCATTTTCATTCATGCCTTTAATTTATTTGCTTGATTGCGAAGCATATCTTATTGCTCTTACTGGTAAACAACCTGTGCTGATAATCTGTTGTTCGTACAAGTGCAGTTCATGTGATGTCAAACATACCATGAGATAATTTGACAAGTTGTCACTAATAATTGTAAACTTGGACAGACTCAATAAATGCACTGATTTTTCAGAAAGTTCTATATAATTCTAATATTAAGAAAAGATCATGACTAAAATCACTAATCAAATTGTTCCTCTTGCCATGGAGTGGAATGCTTGGAGTCTATAGTAGACTGAGCATTTGGTCCTGTCTTCTAGCTCATTATCTCCCTTTCTCTTCTCTGTAGAGGCAACACAGAAGAAGTGGCCACATGCAACCAAAGGCCAGCTGGGTACACCCATGAATTCCAAGCTGACGGAGCTCCGTTATCGCCCAAGGCAGACTAAGTGAAGAAAGCTGTGCTCCAATGTTTTGTGAGCTTGTAGATTAGCTATTTTGTTTGTTTTAAATTGAAACTCAAATATTGAAAACATGCCCATGATGGGAAAGAAAGCTGTGCTTCAATGTTAATTGTGAGGTTGTTGATCAGCTATTTTGTTTGTTTTATACTGAAACAAATATTAAAAACATGCCTATGATAGGAAGGATGTGGTAGAGGCGTGAACAATATATATATAATTTGTTTTGTTTTTCTGAATAAATGAATGTTAATGACTTTTAGATTTGTTTTTTATTTATTTATGTAGGTAGGTATATATGTGTAAATAAACATATA